>NC_079400.1:798773-1106273 GCF_029220125.1 Pseudoliparis swirei | reverse complement strand
TTTCAGCTGGCCCATGCGCAAAGGATAGTCCCCAATGAAAAACATTTATTTTGAGTTGATATGCGCACCATCTAACCTAAATAAATCTAATAAATGAAAGTATTCATACATTTTGTGTTACACCCATTAAATATAAATATCTATTTTTGTAATTGATTTATTTAAATGGATCAAACAATATTTAAATGTGTCACCTCGAAGAAGGGCTTGAATCGTTTTTGTGAGTGTAACCTAAATAAATCTCAGAAATGAAAGTATTCATACATTTTGTGTTACACCCATTCAATATAAATATCTTCGTTTTGTAATTGATTTATTTAAATGTATCAAACAATATTTAAATGTGTCACCTCTAAGAAGGGCTTGAATCGTTTTTTTGAGTGTAGAGACAGACAACCATTCACATTCACACCGATACGGGGGATTTAGAGTCAAATTAAGCTGAGCTGCATGTCGTTGGTCTGGAGAGAACCCGGAGGGAACCCGGAGGGAACCCGGAGGGAACCCGGAGGGAACCCGGAGGGAACCCGGAGGGAACCCGGAGGGAACGTGCTGCCTCCACTCAGAAGGAGCGGGAACAGAAACACCTCCTGCTGCACTCAAAGAGAAATGACTCATTGGATGAACTCAATTAAATTGTTGGCAGGTTTTCCATCCAATAATTATATGCAACTCCAACTCAAATTTAGCACATCAGTGCAATAAAATGTAATTAAGTTAGTCCAACTCATTTGAATCAAATACATCTAAAATAAAATAACACTATTCATTAAATTAAATTAATTTGTGTTTGTCCAACTCAAAATATAAACTAACTAACTAAAAAAACATGCAAACTCCACACAGAAGGAACACCCCAACTGGGAATTGAACCCACGGCCCTCTGGCTTTGAGGCGACAGTGCTTGCCTCTACACCACCGTACAGCCCTGAAAGTGTCTTCACCTCATGTAAACAACTGATTTTCAGAAGGCGCATGCGCAAAGGGTAGTCCCCAATGAAACACATTTATTTTGAGTTGATATGCACACCATCTAACCCTAAATAAATCTAATAAATGAAAGAATTCATACATTTTGTGTTCCACCCATTAAATATAAAAATCTATTTTTGTAATTGATTTATTTAAAAGTATCAAACAATATTTAAATGTGTCACCTCGAAGAAGGGCTTGAATCGTTTTTTTGAGTGTGTCAGGGCAGCGCTGTGGCCGAAGAACCGACTTCCTCCCCGTGTGGTTTATCTTCCAACACAACGACTGCTGGCTCTTTGTCGTCTGCTGGGCCTCACAGAGCGACTGTGGGTCTGTGGCTGAGATGCACCGCTGGTTTATATTCTCTTCTAAAAATAGAATTTGAGAAGAAAAGGATCGGATATTTAGATTTAAAAGTCTTGCTGTGATTACATTTTTCCAAAAGATTTTTTTGAAAGTCTGTCACAGAGTGTTTTCTTTGTCTTAAATTAAGCCTGTCCAGCTGGTTATTGATGCTAAGATGTTTCTATGGCGGAACCTCTAACCAGTTCCATATAATTCAGAAGTGAATGAAGTTCTCTTAAATTAAGAAACTTCCAAAAACAAACAAATATAGCATGAATCAGTATTTACATCATACTGTTCTTTTTTCATCTAAACTGATCTCATAGAGAAATAAAACATCAGAAACTATTCAAATGATGTAAACACTGTTAAATATTCAATCAACTCTCCTGACAGAAGCCACACATCGACCATTGACTGAGACCTCCTGGAGCCCCAGAACCGGAGTGGAGCTCGCTGAGTGCACTCTGCTGCTGGGCGAGGCACGGCGCCAGAATATGCTAATTTATTTATTGGATACAAAAGAAGGAATGCTGATTTTAGGGGGGAAATGCTCTGCAGGAGATTGTTAACATTGCCGCTTCTTTGTAAAGCAGGAACAAAACTTCTGCCCAAACAACCCTGTCTCCTGCCCCCTTAACCCACAAGTGTCCGCCACATGGGACCCACTGGGAAGTGTGAACAAAGCTTCATCTAACATTGGGAAGACATTCAAATGAGGTGGTACCAGAGCTGCAGGTATTCTCTGCAAAGCATTGAACGCTGCTGCCCTCTGTCCCCAACGATGCTTGGTGTGCAGACATTGGCTGAGAGGATGTGCTGTGTTCTCTTGTGTTTATGGATTTATGAATGCAGTGTTGCTCGAACCCCGTCCAGGCGTACCTTGTTCCTCCGGGGACCTCCCAGCAGCTCCACCCCTGCTCATCTCGAGGGGCACCCAGAGGCTCTGGAGCAGCAGGGTGAACACGGACAGGCACAGGCAGAGCACCAGGCAGCCGCTAGAGGGCAGCACACACAGGGAAACCGCTTGAAATGATGCAGCAGACGCGACACCAGTGGGTATCATCCTTTTGTTCGTGTGATGAAGTCATGAACCAGAATAACACGATGTATCAGTGGATTCTATTACGATATTTTGTTATTGAATTGTCAATATTTAGTCGGGTTAGCATTCCTACTTCTACCTCATCGTGGCAGAAGCTTAAAGTTTCAAGCGTTTATCTTGAAGCCAACCGTTTAAAAAAAAGGTATCCTTTACGTTTAACTAACTAAAGCTACAGCTGACTCAATATGTTTTTTAATTAAATCATATTCTCTATTTAACATTAATGCGTTGAACTACAATCTGTGTGCGTGCCAAGTCTTATTAGTCATATTCTGCATAAACAACTCCAGATAAGTCAACGTTTACACGGCCTCGCCATAAAAGGCCTTTAATACATCGTGTAGTTACCCACCAGTTAAATCTCTTTTTAACTTCTGATGCAATAACAACGTACAGCCGGACTTTTCCTTTTCGCCAAATATGTTGATGTTAATGTGGAGAACTACATTGTTCCATGACTAATAAAACACGAATACCTGAAGCGTGACGAGCCGTCGTAGCATGTAGCTGCTCGCTGCTCACATGGGCGCTCACTCATCCGACCAGTGAGGCCAGCGAGCCTTACCCAGATGAACTGCTCGCCCAATGCTGGGCGTAAGGCTCCAGATTCATGAGCCAACGCATCATTTCCATGTCATTCTTTCATACTGCAGTTCCATCAAAGCTGTCAGCCCCTCATCACTTAGATACCGAATGGAAAAGTATCAGCGCTGTAAAGTTGCACACAGGAGATCTTGATGAAACAGATACTTTGTGATATATCGACTGCCAGTGATGTCCAGCTCCGTGTAGAAGGAAGATTACAACTGTAATCAACGACTCATTGGGCTGAGCTGAGTCACCGAGCTTAACGTGCACTGTGTTTGCGTTCAGCCTTCTAAAGAAAGCAAAGCAGAAGGCCAGTGCTCACCGCGAGGCGTTCAGGGGCATGGATGCGGCGTGGTGCTTTCGTTTCTAACTGCTGTATGTTTTTCCTGCATAGCCTCGGATCTCACGCTGCTGAGCCTTACCTGCGTGGCCGCAGTGCAACATGCATGGCCCTCTGCTTACAGGACACTGGATCTCACTGTCAACACAAGGACATTGCAAATCCCAGTCAGTTCAACATGCTTCATGAATGGATAGTTACGCCTCGGGCGGAGAAAATCCTAATTGAACAATTGTTACACAATTTAATTTTCAACCCCCTCATTTGGATTTAAGCGGTAAAGGTATATTGTAGTTTCTTTATATTGCAAATGAATGGTCAAACGTTTGCATTGATTGATTCAGTCTAAAGGCATAGATACATTTAAAGTAATGATATTACCAGTGTGTGTGTGTGTGTGTGTGTGTGTGTGTGTGTGTGTGTGTGTGTGTGTGTGTGTGTGTGTGTGTGTGTGTGTGTGTGTGTGTGTGTGTGTGTGTGTGTGTGTTCATTAACTGACAGAAATACTGAAGCAAAGCCGATCCAAGCTGCTGTTGCGTGTGTGAGACAGAAACAGAGACAACAGCTCAGCTTACAAGACAAACCAGCACATGCACACACACAGACACACATCCTCACCTCCTCGGGTCTCCGTCATCATCACCCACTGGAGACCAGCAGGCCTGTTTTCAATGCACACGAGCTAAAAGAAAGAAAGAAAGAAAGTTGAGGCTGGGAATTATCTTGCCTCCTTTTTTGTCTCTTTTCGCTATTCTTTCCCTCCTTTTTCTGGCCGTGCCTTTTCTCTGGCTCAGGGCCTATGGGTAAGCATCCTGCGGTTGCCAAGGTAACCTGACTCCCCTTTAAAGAAAACAATAGCCAGAGTGCTACTGAGGCCTTTCACGGACACAATGGAGGCCACGCTATTGGGTGACACAGTTTCTTTCAGTGGCGCTGGCTAGACGTAAGCCGTGCTCGTGAACTGATACTCAAGCTGGGAGCTCATTTAAATCGCTCAAATGCTGCAAACCTCTGGCATTAAATGACACAATACAGACAAAAGACAGTAAGAACAATAGTGAGCATAATAATGGACCCGAGAAACTACCCAGTGGAAACTTTATAGATAACAATTCAAGTTATGTTGAGATGTAATTCTGACTTACTGTGTTACAAGACAGTGTTGAATAATTAAATCCGACAGCAAGGTATTTCTTTGGAGGTTTAAATGTGATTGTCAGCGGTAGAAAGGCGACGTGTGGAAGAGAAACCATAAGTGGTCAAAGGGTCTCACGTTTTTGAAAGACAAGTGTGTTTTACTAACCCTGCACTGCTTTGATTGTAGGTCAATGCTGGTGTATTAAATCACGCTCCACTTGTGATGACAAGTGGAAATGCCACACAGATTGACCAGTGTGCAGTCCCCCAGGTGACCTGAAGAGGGCGCCAGAGGGCCGATGTGTTCTTGCAGAAAATCTGTACCGGAAGTTAAATGAGAAAAGGAACTACAGCAAAAACCAAAAATGTTTTTCCACTGAAAAAAATCCAGCTGGGAACTTAAATCAAAACAAATTAAATCCATAAAAAAATTTTATTGTGATGTTTCAGTTTGACATGAGGACAGCAGATCACAGGGCCAGACAGCATGCCGAGGGCCGAATGAACAGCATCCCAGTTGGATAAAGATAGATCGGGCACTGTGTCATTGGACCGGTTAACATACAGCCATGATCCAAACAGGGAGTGCACTGTGCACCCATCTACAGGCCATGAACACAGTCAGCAGGTGCCACACCTATACCTGTCTCCCCAAGCAGCTACTACGTTGAACTTTGAGTGGCTAGTTGAGGTTCAACCCGCTGAGGGGAAGCAGCAGGAAGTCTCCTGGCTCAAATTGGACTGTACAGCTCATTCTGGGATCTGGGATTCAAGAGCGACACTTTAAGATTATTACATTTACTAGTATTACTCTGACATGCCAGTCCCATCACAGTTATGATTATTTGTTGCTTGTTTTTAATAATTTCTGTGACAAACAGTAAAAAAAAGAAAGACAGAAAGATACTCAATCAATTGAAACTGATAAGAGCAAAGAAAAATTAGCAATTCCTCACATTTGGAAAGCTGTTACGGTACATAATTAATTTGTTTACTAATTTAAATGACTTATATTAGCTTAATTATTATATATCCACTTGTTGTGGACACACCTTTAATTATAGCTGTGCAGTGCAACTGTGCCTTGCTCAAGGACAACTGCACGGAGACAATAGTAGCACACTCACTCTGCCTGCACACATTAACCTTTATATTTGAGGAATATATATCAAACTTGATAGTATGTTTATCATCTTAAATAAGTTAGTAACATCTTGTTCTTATAGTGCATGTTTAGGACACACTTCACCTGGTCTGATTCTTAATCTTAACCGGATTGATCTGATATGAGAGTATTGTTTCAGAGCCTGGTTGTGTTGTCAGATGTGTTATAGAATATGTCAGTAGAGTGTGGGTATAAACATATATGCCACTGTAGATCTGCACAGTAGCATTAAGAAGAGGAAGGGGAGGCGTTACTGAAGGGATGTCATGCAGTGTGTGAGAGCATAAACCTCCATAAGCTCTCTCTCTTATCTATTAACCTCTATAAGCTCTCTCTCTCTCTCCCTCTCTCTGTCTCTCTCTCTCCCTCTCTCTTCTCTCTCTCTCTCTCTCACACACACACAGATTATCATGATCATGTGACATGGCTGCTGCTCTCTTCTTTCTAACCCACATTGGTGCAAAATCGACGAAGACGAGCTGTTTAAAGTAATCAGAGGTTCAAGACAAGACTCAACTAATGTCATGAAGATGTCTACGTGTGTATTTTGAGTGGTAAAGTAACTTCAGCCTCCAGGCTGACACTTCTAAATCCTTCTCTGAGACTAGAATATTACATATCTCTATCAATCAGCATTTACGGCACATTCTTTCTGTTGCATTGCAAAACTAAGAAGTAAAAGAAGACGATAAAAACCCCAGCTGTGTTGAAGAGGCACAAGACTGGGCCCAACCACATTTGACCCCAGATTGTTCTGCAAGGCAACGATGGCCGCACACGTTAATGATCAGTAATAACTGTCATGTGTCGGAGTGGTTGTGTTTTGCCGGTGGCTTCCAGGACAAAGGGGGGGTTTGTTGCCCTTGCTTCGGTACATCCTGTCCTGTCCCAGTGCCATCGCTGGTTTGACAGAGCATGCCTACAAGTCAACAAGAAAAACAGATATTGTGATCTGCCATGCAACGTCTTCATGGGAATGGACGTGTCTGTTGACCCCGAGACGTAAAGAATAAGCGTTTGGCAAACAGTATCATACTGTATATAGTATCACACTCCAGTTTGAAGGTATCTGTTGTCCTTCTGGTTGTTTCTATTCATTCTCACTCTGTAGTTATAGTATCACACTCCAGTTTGAAGGTATCTGTTGTCCTTCTGGTTGTTTTTATTCATTCTCACTCTGTAGTTATAGTATCACACTCCAGTTTGAAGGTATCTGTTGTCCTTCTGGTTGTTTTTATTCATTCTCACTCTTTAGTTATAGTATCACACTCCAGTTTGAAGGTATCTGTTGTCCTTCTGGTTGTTTTTATTCATTCTCACTCTGTAGTTATAGTATCACACTCCAGTTTGAAGGTATCTGTTGTCCTTCTGGTTGTTTCTATTCATTCTCACTCTTTAGTTATAGTATCACACTCCAGTTTGAAGGTATCTGTTGTCCTTCTGGTTGTTTTTATTCATTCTCACTCTTTAGTTATAGTATCACACTCCAGTTTGAAGGTATCTGTTGTCCTTCTGGTTGTTTTATTCATTCTCACTCTGTAGTTATAGTATCACACTCCAGTTTGAAGGTATCTGTTGTCCTTCTGGTTGTTTTTATTCATTCTCACTCTGTAGTTATAGTATCACACTCCAGTTTGAAGGTATCTGTTGTCCTTCTGGTTGTTTTTATTCATTCTCACTCTGTAGTTATAGTATCACACTCCAGTTTGAAGGTATCTGTTGTCCTTCTGGTTGTTTTGTATTCACTCTTGAAGTTGTCAAACTGTTTTCCAAGAGAAGTGCTTGTGAATGAACCAGAGGGTCCACAGGAGTGTCCGGTCACAGCCCACCTGAGCCCCTCGCTGCAGCAGCGCGCTCACCGACGCGCAGCGAGGTCGAAGGCACGTACTGCGCATGCTCGAGGCAACTTAACGCGAACGGAGCCTCGCGTCTCGAGACGTCTCGCGCCAGGTGAGGACGCGGTCCGCTCGCTGTTGTGCTCGTTGTGTTTTCGTTTGCTCGCCAGTCTGCGGCCGTGTGCGGGTGACGTCATCCGTGTTCCTGTCGCCGTGGGCTTTGAGTGTTTACATGCGCGCGCTCCCACACGTTCAAGCTGCATGACGTCAACAAACTCCAAGACAGCGCGCGGACCAACACGATGAGCGGTGACATGCATGCTAGCTAACGTTCGCACCGTGTCGTGTTTGGTAGAACGTGCGTCGGCTGTCGTGTCTTGTCGTGACGTCCGCGCGCGGCTCGTGCATGTTCACGGGCTCGTTCGCTCCTCGCGCGCACTGACGGAAGCAGCTTGCGGCTAGCTTAATGCTAGCAATGCTAGCTCGGCACGTTTGAATGGAAACGGGTGCACTTGCCGGTTAACGTCACTGCGACCCGTGTGCACGAGCAGCTGTCGCCTCCGCCGGCGAGCTAACGGCCATGCGCACGAGCAGCGGTCGGTGCCGCGTGATGACACACCTGTGTCCGCATGAGCCGCATCCCGCTGTCACACGGGGCTTGTGTCTTTTGGATCCGCACCTGCTGAGCCTCCAAAGGTAACGTTACAGTCCGTGATCCGCCTGCAGCGACGTCACCGAACCGGTCGGTCCAGTTCTGCAGAGGTACAAGTGCATGTGCACGCGCCAGCTTCTCCATTGAATAATATAAACAATAGCAATATAAACTTCATATATCGGAGACTGAAAACACACCTTTTCCGACTATATCTGGATTAAAACACAGATTAGCACTTCAGTGGCACTTAGATAGCACTTACTTATGGTACTTTTGTAGTTCGACTATGTTGAGGAAATGTTACTTCCTGTATTCTTGTTGTTCTTAGTTTGTACTCTAGGTTGAAATGCACTTATTGTAAGTCGCTTTGGATAAAAGCGTCTGCTAAATGACATGTAATGTAATGTAATGTCATATTTGGATCGGTAACTTATTGCATCAGACGTATGAAAACGACGATTTTTGTGCCTCCTGATTTTGGAAAGGATTTGGGCAAAATGCATGAACACGTTGATGGGGCTGTTAACTGGAGCCCACTGAACGCAGACAGACTGGTTGTAGTTTCCACCTCCATAATTGTGCAGCCTGTAATATAGACCTATATGCATTATGTAAGTTAGACAGGTACCTATACTGCATGCATTTTCATACAGGCATATTGTCAGGGTCCTACCCCACTCTGCAGGACCAGAGCTCCAACACACCTTGGACCCCTGTTATTTATGCCAAGCCTTCCTGTACAGTGTGAAAAGTTAATTTGTCAATAGTTTAAATTATCGTCACTCATGTTTATAGTCTGGCCTTTTGAAACTAATGGAGCCTAAAAACAGATTAGCACTTCAGTGGCTCTTAAATGGCTCTTACTTATTTACTTGTGGTACTTTTGTCGTTTGACTCTCTTGAAGAAATGTTACTTTCTGTATTCTTGTTGTTCTGAGTTTGTATTCTTGGTTGATTCACTTATTGTAAGTCTCTTTGGATAAAAGCGTCTGCTAAAGGACATATAATAAGTGTTGTGTTTGACATCTTGGAATTGCCTGAATGTTATCCTCTTTATATATATATATATATATATATATATATATTATTATTATTGTCTGATTCTGAGAACATATTAAATTCACTGAAATATCAAACGGGCCTTTTAGCTCATTCAGTTTATGTTGCCGGTCTGGATTTCAGATTATCTTTGACAAATTCCATATGTGCTACGGTAACATGGCAATAGAAGGGCAGTTAATCTCTACAGTCACCATACATGCTTCTAGTTTTGCATTCAGTATTGTGTTGGTGTGCACCTCCATGTGACTTGTTGGAAGGTGATGTGGAATGATCTGATGATTGTATGAGCCATTTTTTGTATATTGAAATTGATCTTTGGACATGCATCTCCTTGTGACTTGTTGAAAAACAAGTGTGACATAATTCAATGAAGTATCACAGTAATTATCAGCACACTGTATATTACTCATAATAATCCTTGGACATGTATCTCTGTGTATCTTGTGGGTAACCGGAAATTATCTGTTGATTTCTAAATATATTTCCAATAAACTTTTACAGCATAAACAAAGTTTTTATTTCTCTCACTTCCAGAAATCCCATTTTCTTTGCTTAAATATCAAACTCTAATCTATCCATGACAAAAGTGTGCATCAAAAGACATCTGAAGTTGTCATATGGTATAAATAAGATTCAAAATGAGGTTTCAAATGAAATGCATGATGTACTGTACGTGCTCTTTTCCATTTGAAGATCTTAAGAGCAGAGATCTGATTAGTGAGATGTGCTAATGTTGTTCCACAGTACGGATTTACTGTGGTCCTTTTGCAATACCTCCCTTCTAACTTGCAGCCAATCCTCTCTTATGGCAACAGATATGCATAATAGACTAACCGATTTTATTTGTTAAATCTCCAATTTTCTCATTTGTGTCTTCCAGTAAACATCATGAACATTTAGGGGGAAAAGGCTGCTGAGTGGAGGACCAGAAGTTGGCGATACCCCGGAGCGTCCCTCCTCTCTTCCCACTCAGGCAGACCAGCAAGTTTCCACCACCATGGCTGAGGAAGACTATGGCAGCTTTGTGGACTGGAACCAGATGGGCGATCTGGCCAAGAGCAGCGGGCCCACCAAGGTCGACTGCAAGGACCTGAAGGAGTTCAAACAGATGGCTCGACAGGGTTACTGGGCCAACAACCACAAACTGCGAGCGCAAGTCTACCAGCAGCTCATCAAAGCCATTCCCTGTCGTACGGTCACCCCGGATGCCGAAGTGTACCGCGACATTATGGGCAACGCAGCCTCGAAGAAGCCCTCCTCCCACATCCCACTTCCAGAGTTTGTGGATGGCAATCCTCTGCCGCAGTACTGCCTGAAGGCGGAGGCCGTGGCTTCGGCCCACCAGATCATCAGCTGCGTGGCCGCACAGTTCCCGGACATCTCCCACTGCCCGTCGCTGCCGGCTGTGACGGCGCTGCTCCTGCACTTCAGCGTGGACGAAGCTCAGTGCTTTGAGTACATCAGCCGCATGCTGGCCTGCAACGAGCCCGGCAAACGCCTGCTGGACCAGACTTTCCTGGCCCACGAGTCCGGCTGCATGACTTTTGGGGACCTGGCCAACAAGTACTGCACGTCTGCCCACAAAATGATCGTGGCCACCGCCCAGGATGTGCTGGAGGTGTACTCTGACTGGCAGCGCTGGGTGTTGGGCGACCTGCCTTTCAGCCACATGGTCAGGGTCCTGGACATCTACCTCGTGGAGGGCTACAAAGTCCTCTTCCGTGTGGCTTTAGCCTTGCTCAAGTTCTACCGCAAGCATAAAGCAGAGGGAGGCCAGGCCGCCCCGCAGCAGGACTCGAGCAAAGTTAAGGACGACATTCAAGCGTTCATCAAAGGCATTGGCGCCACCGTCACGCCGGAGAAGTTGCTGGAGAAGGCCTTCTCCATCCGCATGTTTAGCCGCAAGGAGATCACCCTGCTGCAGGTCACCAATGAGAAGTCCCTGCAGCGGAAAGGCGTCACGGTCAAACAGAAGCGGTAGAGTCAAAACTCTGATGTTTTACGTGGTGAATTGTGAATACTTGTGAGGTAGAAAGGAGGCTGCTTCTTTTGGTTTTCCTTGGCACACCTAGTGTGTCAGTCAGGACGTGGACTCCATCACATGGAGGTCTCACTGGTGTCTGTCGTGTTTCTGGTCATTAAGTACGTAGCATTATTATAGGACCTATCTTATTCTTTATTTCTTTTTATCGTGTATCTCTGCTGGTCTTGTATCATTTTAAACTCTCTTAACCAAGATGTCCTGTTGCTTTCTCAGCTCTATTTTCTCCCGTGCTCTGTGATGTTTTGTGTTGCGTCCTTGACTCACACGATGTTCTCGTGTCTTCTTCCTCTGGTGTCTGCCGCGTCCACCATCTTCTGTTTCATCTGCACGTCACTCCTGTGTTTACTGCGTTGGTCCTTTCTCAGTTTTCGGTGGGTTTTCGTCTGCTATTCTCCAGATCCATCTTGTATTTCCTCCATATAACACTTCCTTCTGCTTCCAGGTGTATGCACCACCAACCACGTGACCCGCCTCACATTCTGTGCCTCTCTCTCTTCCCGTGTCTGTGGTTGTGGACGTCTCCAGGCGGAACGTGCAACTGGCACTGAACCCCGACACGTTCTCCTCTGAGATCGTCAGTGCCAAGGAGATGCGGGACATCTGGTCGTGGATCCCTGAGCGCTTTGCCCTCTGCCAACCGCAACTCGTCTTCACCACCTCCACCCACGGTTGCAGCCTGACCAGGTACATTGTCCAGCGCTGACGGAAACGCCGAACGGCAGGCTCGCAATTGTGGAACAGAAGATTTGTGTTCTCTATTTAAACAATGGCCGTACATGCAAGTGTGCCTCTAGTACATCTACCTGTTTTATAAAGTTAGTTGCAATGAATTCAATTCTTGCATTTCCCTCCAGATTCTACTCTCACTGTGAAGGCCACGAACCCACTCTGCTGCTCATCCGGACCACAGATGGCGATGTAAGCGACACAGACGGCAAACTCATGATTCCCCCATGTTGGAGGGACTCAAGGATGCATGTTGTGATGTAAACTGTGCACATGAGAGATTGATGACATCCTGGTAGAATGCAAATATCTGTCTGGTATATAGACTCGGGTTTTATTCTTGTCCTAAACTCTATGAATGTGTGTCGGAGGTCCTGATCACACGGTGTCCTATGATTGGGTTATGGGGCTCCAAACGGATCTCAGCAATCTTCCTCTCGTATGAGACTACGTTTGAGAAGGATGCCATTTGAAGATGAGCAAAAAGAAAAACCCACTGATGCGTACTATGTGTTTTTGGCCTCAGGTATGTGGAGCCTTTCTGTCCACAGATTGGGAGGAGCGGAAGAGAGGAGGCAACAAATTGAGCTTCTTTGGCACAGGGGAGTGCTTTGTCTTCAGGGTGAGTTCATGTTTACTCTATAGACTCACTATCTGTCTTTTAATTAACTTTGAAGGTTTTCTAGGGATCAATGCAGGGAGAACGTTTTCATTTTGAGCATTTCGCCACCAGAGGGCACCATCCACTGTTTTCACATGTTTTAGATTTCAATGACTGGCTCCGATGTGGAAAAGCCGCCTAGTAGGTCACAATTCACCAAACTGGCATCGCCATCATATCACACATCATGCTCTTGAAGCTTTGAGCTTCGACTCTAAACACCTGGGCTAGACGTAGCAGAACAGACGGGCTCTCCAATGCCTTCTGCTTGAATTATTGACTGGGTATCTGTGTTGACGCACAGCTGAGGGCTGTCTGAGCGAGAAAACACGTCATCTTACACACAAATACCGAAGCACACACGGAAACTCCCGTAACTTGATCCAGTCGTATCTGAGCTGGCCGTCACCTGACACCAGGAGAAAAAGGAGGACTGGTGTCAATCAGATGTGTTATATTCATTTATTTAAACAAGTAGTCTTTGAGAACTTGATATATTTTCTATTAATAGAAATGCTGATGCTCAGGTGTGTAATTGGTCATGAATGTCTGTGTCCCGTATTAGCTGAAGCCAGAGATGGAGCGCTATGAGTGGGTGGTGATCCGCCACCCCGAGTTAGCCTCCGCCAAAAAGATTCAGGGCCAGGAGGACACGGCCTCTCAAAACTCCGACAACAACGGCTTACAGCAGCCAGAGAAACCCGTCGGGGACCTATCGCCCTTCCTCTCCGCCCGCCACTTCAACCTCAACTCCAAGAATACTTCCATGTTCATGGCTGGCAACGTTGACTCCATCATCGTGGGTGTGTGGATTTTTATTATATGTTATTGGTGTGTATTTGGCCTTTCTGGTCGCATTTTTTTTTAATGTGCCATCTTTCTTTTTCTAAACCCATGGGAGCACATTCAACATGGGATTTGATTGTTTACCTTTTGTCCCATTTGAAACTCTGATTTGATTTTACAACGTGCTGTAAAAGTAAAAACCGTTTGCAGAAATACGGTCTTTAGTATCTCGTGACTGACGCACACTGTCTGCTCTCGTGTCTGATCAGGAGGAGGCGACGGCAACGCTCTCTACATCGACTCTGAGCTCAACCACGGCCGCGCTGGCCGGTGCACCACCTTCGACAACCCCCCCTTGTGTGCCGAGAGCTTCCAGGTCTCCCTGCTAGAAGTGTGGGGCTTCCAGGACGCCATGGCCTCCTAATACTGTACACACACACACAAGCATTCCACGTGCATCCATGTAGATCCATACAGGCAGAGGCTCATGCGCATATTCATGCACACACATACTAACAGTTGTATAAAAGCAGAACATCTTGATATCAAGTGTTAGAGGTGGAAAACAGGTTTGCTAACAGAACAATGTCCGTCCTACTAATTCATATATGGTAAACACTTTTTTATTTATTAATGCAGGTAATCCAAATTCAACAATGTGATATTTTGTTTGTTTTCTGTTTTATTTTTGTAGTTACACATTTGTATTATGGTGTGCGAATTATTTTATTGTATCCAGTAATATGAAGAAAGTCCATATCCACTGTAGATGGAGCCAATAGGAGGTTCTTCTAAGGGTTGTTTTATGTCCCCTGTGGCGCGTTCGTGCTGAGCTGAAACATCCGAATATCTGGAGGTAAATTCAGTACTGCCAAATTTACTATAACGGCGTAAACAAATATTAACCGGGCCACGAGGTGTAAGATAAAATGTGTGAAGTCAAAAGTAGATTTTGTGAGATCTGTTTTTTCATGTTGAAACTAAGAGGAACGCAGTGAAGTTCCAGGTCCGCTAAGTTCTCAGTCAAGTCCTAACTCCCCCCCCCCATCCCATGCACATGTGGGAGATCTGCTTATGAATTAATGTGGTAAATGTCTGGATACCAGCGGTGAATTTGAGTGTTGCCATTTTGCACAATATGTTAACGCTTTCTTTTGAATTTCTCCTCTTTTTTCTTTAAAAAAAAGTATATGAATCTTCATGAGAGTACAAAGTACAAACTCTGAACAAATGTTTTTGGTTTACAAGTAATGAAGAGAAATGCAGTTTGCTCATCCCTCTCCTCTTACCCGTTCCTGCTCCGCCGTCCTTCTGTAGTGTAAAGTCCAAAATGGTGCCGGGTGTGCGACGTGTCGTTGGAGTTATACGCCCCGTTTGTGTCTGGATGTTCAAACTTGTGAGACATCGAGTGAATTCAAATGTATCTTTAGGTGTGAAAATACAGCAATATGCTGACTGTAGAGCTAGAGACTGGGCCGCTGTTTGTGTTGCTTCTCTGTCCTCGGGAGACTTCTTCAGGCGGTCACAGACTGGGCCACATGCCTTTAAAGTCCGCTAACCCCCCGTAACACGCTCCACTCCGAGTAGTTACAGCTCATACGCCTCTTAAACAAATGTACTGGGAAGTCATTAAATTAAAAAAATACATTCCGTTGAAATAGTATTGTGAAAATCCATGTCATGTTATTGTGTTCATTGAATTGATTCTGTGTATTAAAGATGAAATCTAATGCAAACTATGTTTCCTTCAAAGAAAAACGTGCATATAGTAGACACATTACGAACTAAACACTAGTTTTGAGTTAAAGCTTAAAGGGTCTTAACACCAACTGTGACTCCTAAATCACTCATGCACACTTCTATTTGTGTTCGGTGTCTGTACTTTGTGGAAGCTGACAGCGAGCAGCATGACTGGAAATATTAACAGATGAGTCAGATACATTCACAAATATATACGTAAAAGTCTCCCTCCACAGTCTGCTTCACTGGATCATTTATTTAATTGAATTTATTGTCAAATTTCTATCAATTGTTTCAATTTGCTGAATGGGAAAAACTGCATAGCTGTCATCTTTAAATATAATGTGTTTTAAAACTGTATGGCCGAGTTAATGTTCAGTGTGTGGCTCCGGCTAATGCATCCGAGGCATGTCGTATCTGAGATGGCCGAGTGTTGTTGTAATTCCTTCTCCACAGTCCACAGTAAGTGGTGTTGACTGCAGCCACGGCTGTGCCGCTCATTCAGGATTCACACTGCTAATCGCACATGCACTTCTATATTTAGCTGCTCCTTTGGGTGTGGGTCTGGCGCATCTCCTGAAAGCCATCCTTTCCAGCCTCAAGGAGTATAAGGCTTAAGTCTTTAACCCTACACTGAGATGGGACTCCTTCACCATGCAGCCCCCGCCAGTCAGATAACAAGGGGGCTGCAGACGGACCAAGGAGGTCCCGACAGGTATTTGTTTGTCTCAGACGGAATATTTCAAATCTGGTGATTGGCTCGGAGGGAGGTCTCTGATTACATGACACAACTAATCCTTGTAAATCTTCTCATCTGTCATGATTATGATTATTGTTAATTATTTCAATTATTTGTTTAGGGCTAATTTCACATCAGAAAGCATTTATTTGTGATTATTGCAGGAATAAAGTTTCTCTGTTTCCAAAATATTGGCTTTTTCTCTTTCTTTTTTTAAAGATTGGGAAATTATTGAGTTTTTTATCCCAGTGAGAATGAAAGACAGATGTTGTTTTTGGTCACACGCTGTCACCTAATGCCTAACTGGAGTGTATCTTCGTAACCTTTAGATCCTGGGCCTTTAACACCGAGTTGGACTGTCTGTTGATGCAGGAAATGAAGGATCTAAATCCATAATCACGGTAAAGTCTACATTCTGACTCCACGACTGCTGCCAAATGCTTTGCTGTGCATCCCGGATGCTATCCTGAATCATGCCCTTGTGAGAACGTCTCACATATATACTTCCTTGTTTCCCTTCCTTAAAGCAGCATCTCAAAGACCATATCCATAAAAAATATACCGTGTTCTCACACTCTCCTTTTCCAACCTTGATCAATGCCACTCAAGGACAAGAGCATTCACGTAATCAATGCTTTCAGCCACCCAATACAATCAGGAGACAACTATGTGTAGATACATGGGCTACTATTGCTTTGCATGTCACATGAGATAGTTGCACATGTCTGCAGAGTATCCCAGACAAGAGCATCATATACCTCAACAGAAAGGCTAAATACCTGTCTACCTAGAGTCAGCAGGGAAAGAGAATAAGCATCTTCTCTCATTGTGACCTTTTTGTTATTAATGCATCACTGCACCGACACACACACACACACACACACCATCATCATCATCACCATCCATGGCTCAAAATTATATTTCTTTGTTGCATGAAGGCAGTCAGAGTGAGATGTTGGTCAAGTAAAGTGTCTGAATGGAAGGAAACCTGTGATGCCGGTGTAGAAATTGCATCACGAGTGCAGAAGCTGCACATTGCTACAAGGGGAGGGGTCCTTCTCTGGTGCTGACTGGCAATGCAGAGGGAGCAGGATGGAAGGATGGAGGAAGAGGCATGGGGACTGCACAAGCTCTCTCTGACTCACACACACTCCCACGTCATCACTCCCATGATGTCCTCTCCTTCGACCCCTCCTCTTTCTGCATCTCTGAGCCTGCTCTTGCTGGGAGCAATAGATTGTATGGGGGTTCTTGGTTCCCTCCCCCTACCACACACAGCACGTAGCCTCAAATTCTCTCACTCTCACGCTCCTGCATATCACAGCTGACTGTAAATCACCCTCTGCTGCATGGTAGAGACCTGGTGTAAGATAAAGAAATGTTTTGAACATACAATTTTGGATTTTCAGTGGCCCTCTTTAATCAACTGTGAGGGTCTCTTGGAGCGTGCACTTCATATGTTTAATGTATTAAGGCATTTAAAATAAATGTGTATTTTCTTAATTGTCTTTACTTGACGTGTAGCATAAAACAAATACATATTTCCATGAACCGAGCAGTGTCTCCAGACCCTCTCGCTTCTTCTCCCATCACTCCATCCCATTGCGTTTAAAGGGTGAATGCGTTGCTATCAAAGGGGAAGCCTGCAGCGGAGCACACCAACGTGATGCCTGAAAGGGGGTGACCTTCAAATAAAATATCTAATAAAAAAAAATAAAAAAATTTAAACACTTTATTTACACCAAATAAGTTATTTATGTGTTTTTAAATCCATATATCTTGTTTCATATACTCCTCGCGTTTCACAGTATTGTAATAGCGTACTTTGTTTTCCTGCGCACCCCCCACCCAGTCGATGATAGGTTGTATCCGTACGGCCAAGTCACGTGACATTTTCCGCTTCGCCATTTTGTGCTGCTGCGCCGGGTGTTTATCAGAAGAGTCGTGACTGCCCCGCTGCTCGTTCGGCTGTCAGACGGTCCCGCTTCCCCGGGTTATAAGTCCAAGCGCGTAGCCTTCGATACGTTTCTCTCACTGAGATTGTGTTTGGAGTCGACGTCAATAACTCATTTAGTATATTTTATATTTTGTCAGAAAGAATGTCGTCCGAAAGCCCCCAATACGCTCCGTTCTTCGCGGTGATGGGCGCCTCTGCGGCGATGGTGTTCAGCGGTAAGTATCACACGATCTCCTCCTTTTCTGACGCTGTTCCCTCCTAAATGTCATCGTGCGGGTTTGGTGCTAACCGTGCATCGTGCCAGCGGGGTGTCCCGGCACGGTGTCTGGGAGCGGACTCGCCAAAGCCTCGCGAACGTTTACGTCGCGATGCTAATCTCGCAGGGTGTCCGCGGGTCCTTAAAAAGTCTTAAATTTCACTGGTTTATTCCTGTAGACACCCTGTCTCGTCTCCGTGTGGAGACGTAACCGGCAGCCCGAGACTTCTGATTATTCATAACTGACAATGTGTTGCTAGTGTTGGTATTTACTTTTATTTATCGCTGCTAGCTTTGCTGCTTCAACGACGCACATAAAGACAAGTCACGACGAGTTAGCGACGTTAGCTGATGACGGACCAACGTAGCTAGCGTTAGCTTCACTAGTTATCGCACGTTGTGTGTGTTTTATGGACAACGGTCACCGACACCGACTGACCAGACAATGGAGCGTAAACTCGTAAAGCTATTACAGCTTTACGAGTTGAGTGACATTAATGTACTGAGGTGTCGTGATGTATTTATGCCTCCATCTGGCTCTCCGCGTTAGCACCAGACGTGTAGCTCGGCTCATATCATGACGTCACCGTTCTGCACGCAGGCCGTTAAAAGCGTGAAGCGTCTCGCGCACGTTGTTTAATTTAGCGTGACATTGGGGAGTCCATTCACAAATGAAGTGACGTAGTGTTTGACATTCTGCCGTCGCTCCATTAAAGGTGGTGGCACTTCTTATTTAATGCTTTATTTTAACTCTGTATTTTGTTTTCCTGTTCTGACTCTGTTCGCCACCGACACGCAGTCAGCTGCTTGACTTCCTGATTGCGCAAGGGAGCGACGTGTGGTCACATGCTGGTCACGTGATGAGACTTCTGCCTGGGAATCACCTCTCTTGTGAAATGTTACTGGACAGAGACGTTGGCAGTGAACCAATTCAACATCTTACAAGCTAATTTTAACAAAAGACGACTAACATGTTGAATAGAAAGTGAACTTTGAAACTAGCTTGTTTTTATAATTTGTCATACTTGTTTTATGGACTCTTTACTAGTTTATAGTTTGTCTTTTGTGAATCTTAAAGTGTTGCATCATCTGATGTATCATGCTCTGCTCACAGTAAAGGACTTCATGGGAAATCAACAAGCCACTTGACCTGCAGAGGCCGTGACCCGCTGAGGCCTCAGAACCGGCCCGCTTACGGTGCTGAACGGGACTTTATCTCTCATTGGCCGACCTAGAGAACGGCTATACCGGAGACCTTTAAATATATTTTGGGGCTCCTCCAACAGACTATCTTGCATTATGTTCCCCTTTTATTTTGTCTTAAATTTATAATCTATTTATTTTATATCAACATTTATATTTAATATAAGTTAATGTTAAACATGTTTTTGACAAATCCCATTAGCAGGGTTCGTACGCTCATGGAAAACCTGGAAAAGTCATGGAATTTTAAAATGGGCATTTCCAGGCCTGGAAAAGTAATGGAAAATCTTAAATCATAAAATTTTTGGAAAAGTCATGAACATGTAATATTCACATGTTCATTTACACCGAGTTTACAATAATCAATAAGTTTTTTAAAGAAAGACACTCAAAATATAAGCCAGCGATAGCTCTCAATACGCACAATTTTCAAAAATGTTCATGTTTATACCGAGATTTCAGTTTGGTCATGGACATTTGCTTTAAAGTCCTGGAGAAATCATGGAAAAGTCCTGGAAACCCATCGGTCAACATGTGTAAGAACCCTGATTCTAGTAATGGAATATTTCAGACATTTGAGAGAATTCTGATCTGATAACTGTTTGTGGCGCAAGTGTTGACGGCGTCACGGAGCATATTAATATTCCAAAAAAAAACTGATGGAACTCCATAATTTCACCAGCTGAATGTCAACACGCACCTGCTCTGCATCGCTCGGGTGTATTATGCCGTGATGGTCGAGGGCAGCGTGGCGGCGGCGTCCCGTGAGGGGAGCGGCGGTGGTGAGGAATGAGCTAATAGGAGGAGATCTGGCACAAAGAAGGGAGGTGGTGGTGGTCAGGTGTGACGCGTGGTGACTCACCTGAGTGGTCAGGCTCTTCATGTGGAGTCAGAGAGGAACGTGAAGCTGGTGTTTCTCCCTTGGTGTCCACCAGGATCCATCACACGGGCTGTGACACATTGATGGAGGCTCAACTTGTCCTTGTGCAAAAGGCACTTCTTTAGTTGCAATAAGCTTTTCCTTGAGGGTGTAAGTTGCTGTGGTCCTCAGGTGGTGATGTTTTAATCGTCACGTATGACGGCCTTCAGCGACGCCCCGACCAGGTGACTCTCGGGGCCATTATCTATTCCAGCCGGCACTCACGTTATAGCTGTTCTGCAATTCTGTTTCCCATCCCTTATTTCTATCTTATAATCCATATTTTACATTTTCGGCTAAATATGCATGTTTACTGTACATCTTAAAACTGTAACTTTAACTCGACGTCATCTAACTTTTCTCATCGCCTGTTCAATACATGCCCACTAAAATATATATCACTAAGGAAGTTTAGTTCTTAGAGATGCTTGACCTTTAAATCACATTATCCTTCTCTTTCGACCACTCTTCAAAGGAGTGGTGTCATTCTGTTGAATAACATGCGTAACAACAGCTTTGAATGCCATCGATTTGTCAAAAGTCGTATATTTGCACACGGTGCTGCAGCCGGACGACCGTGTTCCAGCGGAGCACTTCCCAGCTAGAGGCCCCGCCCCCTCTGACATCACGAGACGTCGCTCTGCATCCCGTTCATCAAACACACCGCAGGGAGGAAACGGTGAATGAGGGAGGAGCTCTTCACCTAAACTGAGGGATTAGGATTAAAACCCAGAGGCGGCGCCTTGCTGTCAGACCCGCATCGTAGCGTTACCGCGGCGATGAGAGGTTTATCGTGATGAACTCTCTGGACTCGCTGAGGTACCGAGGCTCACCGAGAACGAAGGTCTGAGTCGGAAGATGAATTGCTGACGGTGACATCGTGTGCTGGTTGTTCACGGAGGGCTGGAAATAAATCCCCTTTTTAGAGGCTGGCGTTTGTGTTGATAACATATTTGTTGTCTGTTTTTGGAATGTTTTTATCTTTGATCGGTTTACTGTGTCAGGCTTTATGCTGAGCTGCTCGGCGTGGTGGTTGGTTCTCCTTCAAGGGTCTACATCTTTTTATTCGTCTTTTTTATTTTAACCACCTGGTCCACCAGCAAGGAGTTTGGCCCCTTGACAAAGTCCAATAATACCTGTTGTGTGATTGCTTGAGAAAACTCTGTTTAACACACATGTAGATAGCAGGAGTGATTTGTCCTGTATTGATGGCACCAGTCTTGTGGTTAATCCATATTTCAGGCTCGCCGCCGTGCTCGCGTTCAACGGCTGGTCCTCCAGAGGAAGCTGCCAGAAGGCCTCCCAGCTTTGAGTTGACAGTGAGAACACAGCGGGTCCTTGGGCTGTGTGCACAACGTATCCAGAGAGGAGCATGTGAAACGTCCAACGCTCTCAAATATATATAAACAAGGAAAATACGACTAAAGATTAATATATTAGTTGCTCTGTGGGGGTCAGCGCTCTGTTAGTTTTTTCTTGCTTTTGCTGGTGATTTTAAATGTATTTTTTGAAACACGTTTATATTTACACACTCCTAACGCACCTTTTTGTTTGTTTTGGGAAATCTTGTCCAACCAGCCGCTCTGTCTCTTAGCACTCTGACAGGTTTTTGGTTCGTATTGCGAAAGACTCTCTATTCCGTTCACGTGTGTTTCCTCATCCGAGGGCGTTTCAGATTGTATTCCTCCTCGAGGCAAATTTATGATATTGTGCTATAAATCAAATGTACACATCTCACCTGGAAGCTATCACATTCTTTGTTGTATTGTATACTCTGTTAATATACGGTTGCTCCTCTACATTCTGTACAGAGGCTTTCTACTTGTAGAGCAGCTTGTTTCTTGATTCTCTTCAGCTCTCCTGCAGTCACACTGGGAGGTTGACGTAGTCGCCCGATGCCTCCCGCCCGGCGCCGCGGCTGATGGAGCTTAGATGTAGATGGAGCTGGTTTTAGACGAGCAGCGACGTGTGACCACGAGCTGCATCTGTTCTTTCCCCGTTGAAAAACCCTCACATAGACACGCGTTTGATTTTTAAGAGGAACAGAAAGGGTTGCATTGTTCCAGTTCTCATTTCACTTCTGCTTTAATATTCCGCTGCCCTCTGGTTTCTGTTTCGTGACCTCTCGTCACCGGCTCTGTTTGTTTACTAAACGACCTCTCTCTCCGTAGCCATGGGCGCGGCCTACGGCACCGCCAAGAGTGGAACGGGCATCGCCGCCATGTCCGTGATGCGGCCGGAGCTCATCATGAAGTCCATCATCCCGGTGGTCATGGCGGGGATCATCGCCATCTACGGCCTGGTGGTCGCGGTGCTGATTGCCAACAACATCTCAGAGAAAGTCACCCTCTACAAGTGAGTTCAGTCAGTCATTATATTTACAGACGTTAACGATTCCTTCCTTAGTGGGAGAGGCTTCTTTACTCTGTTCTAAAGCAGGCGTAATAACGATGCGACTACAGCAGCTTTATTCTTGTAATCTTACTCGTCTTTAGCTTCACGTCTTCAATGAGTCGTGTGCATGTTTGTCACACATGGTGAACGTAGGCGTTCATCACAGGTTTTAAATCTGTAGAACAGTAACACCTGGTCAGGGCTGGAGCAAGAAGACGGATTCCTGTCGGGCCGGACTCGAACCTTCAACTCCTCTGAAGCCCGTCTGCTCCACGCTCTGATCAGTCAGAATGTGTTTAGTTTGGCTTGTAGACCAGACCGATTTCCCTCGTGCTGACGGAGACGTGTGTTTCAGGAGTTTCCTCCACCTGGGCGCCGGGCTGAGCGTGGGCCTCAGCGGGCTGGCGGCCGGCTTCGCCATCGGCATCGTGGGCGACGCGGGCGTGAGGGGCACGGCCCAGCAGCCCCGGCTTTTTGTGGGCATGATCCTCATCTTGATTTTCGCAGAAGTCTTGGGTCTCTACGGGCTGATCGTCGCCCTCATTCTCTCCACGAAATAAACACCCAGGCGGCTCTAATGCGAGATCTGTCTTTATGTTGCTGCTGGGGGTAAAATAAATGTGTACAATGTCTGCCCCTCAAGATGAAAAGAGTGAAGGCGGGGGGGAAAAGGTTTAACATGGCTCCATAAATATGGTCTTATCTCAGCAATGTGTACAGTTGTCCCAATTTGATAGTCAACTTGTAAATGCGCAACGTAGTGATTTGTCTGTCGTGTGTGTGCGCGTGTTTTAAAATGGTATGATAAAGATTCCTTTCGTCCCTCCACTTATTTCCGGGCCTCTGGTCTTAGAGCCGACCAAAGGGCCCACGGCTTTGGCTCCTCCCACGTCGACCTGGGAGTCGACGCCATTTCTGCATTAATCTTGAGGATCTATTGTAAAGACAAATGTATATGGACTTATTACTTTTTTTTCACTGATTTTTATTTATAAGAAATTGTTCATTGAACTGTTTTATTCATCCAAAAATCTTAAAATCCCTAGGATGCATATAAATATATACAAACATAAATATCTCCATAGATTCAATGCACTGGTTAATTGTGCTAAGTGGTTGGATTCCTCTGGATGTAATTCTTGGTTTAATAAGGTTAGTTTAGTGTGTCGCTGTATCCTCATCATTACGCAAACATTCTCCAACTTCAGTGTTTCCTGTAGTTCTGCTGTTGCATTAAAGGTGTGTGTCCCGTGTTGGGGCTCACACGTGTAATTTCCAATTCTCATCTTCGTCACCCCTCATCTGTGGCCGTTCGTCATCTCTTCCACATTCCAGCCACTAGGGTCCTGCATGGGTTTCAGTGTTTTGTTGCTGTTGGATATCAAGCAGGCTAGTTTCAGGAGACTTGATCCAGATCAAAGGTTTAGTGATGTATACTTCCTAATAATAAAGTGTACATGACAGCATACGTTATGGTATTGTTTGTAGTGTTCAGCTCGTCCTGGTTTCACGGACGAGTCCGACTTGATCTGGAGTTTGTTTTCTGAGTGGATCTGCTGCACGCTCATTTCACAGCATCCTGAACCCCTCCCCCGATGTTCACGTTATCCTGATGTGTCACAATCCAATTAAAGATTACAACTTGGTTTTGACTGCTTCAGACGCTGAGTGTTTCCACTGTTTTACAGTGGCTCATTCCAAGTCTTCTGCAGGCAGCATGTTCACTAACGTTTAAATCTGCAGTCAAACTATTAGCGGCGTTGCTGTTTTAGTGTTTAAATCTTCCCGCGTCATTCGGTCATCTTCACCAGAAAGATAACGGCCCACAAAGCTCCATCGGACTCGTGGCAGACGACGATTTTATTTAAAGGTACAAAACAATCGGTAAATAGATTTATATTGTGTAATTATACAGAAAACATGTAAACAAACTGCAGACTTCACACGTGTCCAGCTCACGCCGCCTGGAGGCTGCGGAGCAGCGTCTGGGAGATGTTGCTGATGGCGCTGAACGCGGCGCTCTGGGGAAACGACTGGAGGACGTCTCGACCCTCCTCGATGCTGGTGCTGAGGAGAGGGTCCAGGGGCACGGCACCTGACCGGAGAGGATGGACAACGATTACTGACCGTCCTGGAACCACCACTCGAGTCCCTGGGCAACCTTCTGCCTGAAGGGAACGCCGATTCATGAGGGTGACGAGAGACCCAAGAGGCTGAGGGGCCTGGACCACATACTCTGAAAGATACGCTTCTGAGACCTTTAGAGGTTATTTAAAGAACTCTTTAAGGAAATGGTTCTTTAAAGAACCCTGGTGTGAAAGAATCTGGAACCAGAAATGGTGCCTTAAAGAACCATTTGTTGAAGAACTCTAAGGAAATGGTTCTTTAGAGAACCCTAGTGTGAAAGGTTCTTGGTTCTTCAACGGCGTCACTCTGAAGTACCATTTTTTGTTCCAGAGAGTTCGTTTCTCTGTTCAGACGACCACCTCTTTGCTTTATGAGGAAGTCTTAAGCTGACATTAAACATCATAAGACCTCTCCGTCACATGATTTATGAATTCGCTGCATCATGATTCGAGAGGCTGGTCTGACAACCGCAGAGGGAGACCACAACATCTATTAATTAAATCAATATTGAATGAGAAGTATGTATCAGGTAACTGAGGTTTTAAACCCGCTGCTTTGAAATCCAGATCGACCATTTTAGCAGCGTGGCAGTCACGTGACACGCCTCCTACGTCATGGACGTGTGTGAGGAGTGACGTGCAGTCAGTGTGATGCGACACCGTGTGGCTGGAAGCTGCCATTACACCAAGACCCATCAGATCTCACCGAGGAACGTCGATCCAGTCAACTTGGCCAACTCTTCGCCTCCACCTTTTGAGAATATATTGCTGCACTCCTGAAAAGAGAGAATATTAAAAAATATTACAATAAATCACGGATGAATTTTACGAATTGGGCCACGACAGCAGTGGGTTTGCAGATGACCTTTATTTCTATCCTTCAAAGTCAGTTTGGATGCTGATCACTAGTATAAATACAAGTTCATGAGAACGTATCGTATTACACATCTGAAAATGAATAATAGTATGAAAGTGTACGTACTGAGCAGTGTGGGCAAACAAATCCACTCATGTTCTCGATGATGCCCAGGATCCGAACGCCCGTCTTCTTACAGAAGGTGATCTCTCTCCTCACGTCCCCCGTGGAAACCGCCTGCAGTCGACACAAGACGACGACCGAACGTCGAGAAACTTACTAAACGTTTCTGCTCCGGTTCAGGGAGAGGAACTCAAAACCGCAGCAACCCGGGGTCACATCGAGAACGGAGGAACCGCGACACGCAAGTTCTCTTTCACCTTGAAAACACACGCAGGACCAGTGGAAGTGAAATGGGACACTCGATCCTTGTTTTTTTTGCACAGTTCTGAAAACATTAAATGTTTAATATAGGCATGTAAAGTCAAAAAGGCTACAAAACTTTTCTTTACAGTTACACAGTTCAGTGACATGTTTGTTTATTTTGGCTATAAAGATGATGTGATGTCTTTAGAAAGCTAAGAAAATCCTTGTTTCAATAGTATATGAAACTCAAAATGCCCTTTGTTATTAATGCGACTGAAAATGAGTCAAATGTTTCACATTTTGTTTATAATTTTGGAAATTAGATTTGAATAAATGATATTTTTGAAAGCTAACCTCACCTTTTAATTGCCAAATAATAACATACCCTCTTACCAGCGGTCCAAACAATGCCATTTACTGCTTTTTATATAGAAATAAAATTTATATTATGCATAATCGAGTTCGGCATTTTGGCCCGGCCCTCCAAAATATTTTCAGTTGCTCATTTGGCCCCCTGGGAAAAAATAATTGCCCACCCCTGATCTAGTGGATGGAGGTCAACAGCCGAGGGTCCGTTTGTGAGCGTATTGGACGGTGTGTGTGACGGATCCACGTGGATGAGTTGGCGTGCAACTTACTGCTGGTGGAACTTCTTTATTTTCTCTCTTTAGGTGAATAAACAAGAATTAAAACTTGTAAACCGTCACCACCGTGAGAGCGTTAGCCTCTTACTGGTCCATTAAAACTATTACACTTTAAATAAAATGCACATCTGTCTGCAGCCGTGCCGTCAAGTTTGCATTTTAACATAAAATAAAAGTGCTTTTCCTTTGAACCTATCACAATAAAAGTCTGATTTAAATATAAAGAGAAAGTGGATTAAAACATCTATAAAATATTCAAGCAATACAAGATAAAAAGGCATACATCAAAACCAATAAAGCAGATACAGGTAAACACAACCAGTAAACGTCTCATGGGGTTCTGCACAGTGGGAGTCTTTCTCCTCCCGTGATGCAGTCAGTACCTGAGGTGTGGTGACCAGGACCGCTCCGTCCACTCGGTGCTTCTTAAGGTTCTCCAGCACCGCCAGATGTTCGTCTGATGTCCCTGGCGGCGTGTCCACCAGCAGCACATCCAGCTCGCCCCACGCCACATCGCACACAAACTGGGCGATCATCGCTGTGGGACAAAACAAGAGATGGAAAACATCTTTGGAAAAGGTTAAACGTTAAAACTGCAGCAGAGGTCTGTGTTGAGATGTTAAAGCTGACAAACGGATACTTTTACGATGATTATTTGTATTTAATCACGTAGAATAAGTGCTGCGCCCACATCTACACATGTACTAAAGCGTGTGACTGCCCAGTGGGGGGGCAGACCGGTACAACTGGAGAGCAGCGGACCTGTTTTCTTGGGCCCCCTCCAGACCACGGCTTCATCCGGGTCCTCCAGCAGGAAGCCGATGGACATGAGGGCGAGGCTCTTCTGGGCGTCGGTGTAGACCGGCACCCATCCCGAGTCACACTGGTGCACGTCGGGCCGGCCCACACCGAGCATGCAGGGGATACTGGGCCCACAGAGGTCAGCGTCCAGGATGCCGACCTGACGGACACAGACTCGCGTCAGTCAGTTCTCTTATGGCGAGTCACGCATTTAATAGATTGAAGATGTAATGAAGCAATGTCTTTAAGAAGGGCAACGCGGTGTCCAGGGTTCTGACACATGTTGACCAGTGGATTTCCAGGACTTTAAACCAGATGTCCATGACCAAACTGACATCTCGGTATAAACATGAAACGTGGAGAACATGTTGGGTATTGAGAGCGTACGCCGGCTTATATGTTGAGTCTTTCTTTAAAGAAACATGTGAATTATTTCAAACTCGGCGTAAATGAACATGTGATTACAACATGTCCATGACTTTTCCAAAACGTGTCCGATTTAAGTTTTTTCCATGACGTTTCCAGGCCTTCTCCAGGTGACCGTACGGACCCTGAGTGTCAGCGGGCCTCGGAGCTCACCTTCTTGCCGGCGTGCCTGAACGCCAGCGCCAGCCCCGTGGTGACGGTGCTCTTGCCCACGCCTCCCTTCCCCGACAGAACCAGCACCACGTGCCGCACCTGCGACAGGTTCCCGTCTGGGACCAGAGGAGAAAGACGAGTGGTCAATACAGCATGGGTGACGCAGATACTCGAATAGGCTATTTATTATAAGTTTAAATCATGTGTTACAGGTAAAGTGAGCAATCGGAGTAATGCCGAGTTACCTGTGCACCTTTTCATATGAAACAATAGCGTCTCCGAGCGCGTGGTATTGCTTAAATATTGGGACAATGCTGAATATTTACAACTTTAGCTGAGTTCCAATTAGCATCCGCTAGCCCGTTAGCGGAGCTATAGATGGGAGACATAGCACGTGACTGCAGTTGGCGACTCTAAAGAACGAGGATACGGTTCGTGTTCAGATGAACGAGCTAGTGACACATAACCGGGACCCGGTTCCCCGGTAACGCAGACCTACCGTTATGTTGTTCCATATTTCGGATTTGACTCATACGAGCTGTCCAGGGTTCATTTACTTCCGTGCATCGTCACGCGCCACCTGGCCAATCAGACAAGCGCATGTTACCCGTACGTCCCGCCTCTCTTTCGAGGCCACCAATAGGCTGCCGGCGCGCACCGTGACGCATTCACGATCACCGCAAACAATCAAAATGTTTGGCAGAACCCGGGAAGAACGAGAGGTTTGTGTTCTCCCGGTTGTGAAATGTAGTATTTGTCTTTGAATCTTAGCTAAAATGACAAGAAGCTGTACCAACACCTGAAATAACTATGTATGTGTCGAATATAATTATGCAATTGATAGAAGTCTGGTGATTTATCTGGATGATCAATACATACAATTAATTTCTGTCAAGGTTCAAGGTTTCTTTATTTGCCGTTTGTGCCTAGAGCAACAGTCCAGACACATTGGAATTGTTTTGCAAGGCTCTCCGAGTCAACAGAGGATTCTTGATTCTTTTTTATTTAACAAGTTTGTGATATTCAAACAATGGCAGGAGATAGATATAGATAGATATATACTTTATTAATCCCCAAGGGGAAATTTGTCATTACAAGTAGCAGCACCAATAAACCAAACACACAAGAATAAAAACAAAAACAAAACACAAATATAAAAAACAGGGATGAAAGATATAGAAGTATACAAAGTAAACAAAACAAAATATATATGTACATATACAACACACATGCATACACAACACAATGACAAATCAATGACAAATCAAATCAGATCAAAAAAATATTGAAAGTGAGTGAGTGTGTAGTAAGACTTGTAATCAAGATTAGATGTAGAGAGGGACATCCAGGTTATATATTGACATTTTAGCCAATTTATATCATGGAGTTATTCATAAAAATAGGAAAAAAAGATGAATCTACCAATCTTTGGAAGGTCTAAAGTTTGCCAGATTAGACTCTTTTACATTTCAGGGAGACTCCAGGGAGAAAAAGAGTTGCTGTTTTGATACTATGGAAATTACATTTTGTAAATGTGTTTTGTAATCAACATTTGGCTTCTTCTTTTTTTATGATTTATTTAGTTTGTTTTTTACATTTCATACTCTGGAAATTATCTCAAATAAAACAAATAACATTCTGTTGCAGCTCATTTTAAAAGCTATTTCACAGGTGAACAAAAACACTGTAGAACACATCACACAATTTCATATTTTACTAACCCTATTCCATTCCTCAGATCTGTTCAGATGGGTATAAATAGCTTTACAGAAGGTGGTCATGATAAATAAGGCCTATTTTTAGCTTGTAAACAAAACCGTGAACACATTAGCAGCCTAGTGGTGACAAAGTGTCCTTAGATACCAGATTAATCCTCGCTGACATCCGTCCATCCGGTTCTCAAGTGGACAGTCAGTCCAGGACCAGCTGCGGGTTGTGGGCGGTGAAGCAGCGGTACACCCGAGCTGATATCTCCGGTCCCACTCGTCTCTCTTTACCTCCACTTTTCACTAAGAGACCAGCTAAAAGCCCCTTCCTGTCTTCCTCTGACTGCAAGCTCTGGTACGCCTAGAGAACAACAACATTGGAAGTTGGGTATTCCTTATACATCATGAAGGGTTTTTAGTTATTAATAACAATAGAAAGCACCATAGTCTGCTTTGCTTGTTGCACAGAGGGAATCTGGGCCACCTCGTCATGCCCCGAGCTCTAAAGGACCATCCTGCAGCACAGCCAGGTGGTGTACCTGCAGCAGCAGCTGTGGGGACGGGTAGGCTGCAGTCACCGTGGAGGCCACAGCAGGACTGACTCTGTTCAGCTGCTGGATCTGCCTGCTCCAGACCGCGATCAGCCCCGAGCCGCCCCGCTCCACCCGAACCCCGCCGGCCCACGGTCCGTCCACACAGAAGGGCAGCTCGGCTCGCTCCGTCAGCAGCCTGAGAAGACACGGACGGACATTCCTAAAGTCAGGTACGCCTAGTCGGGGGGGATTTCCATGTCTGTTAATGCGAGATAAAGACTGAAGTGGCTTCGTACTTGAAAGGGCGCTTTGATAAGGCTTTGGTGACGGCACACACGTGGTTAGTGACGTCCTGCCAGCCGTCCAGGAAGACGAGGGTGATATTCTTGCAGAGCTGCAGGTACACAATAACCTGGAGAGCAATGGAGACATTACCAAAGAGACCCCTCCCAGATCATTAACACTCATCGTAAATCATCAAGTGTGCCGGAACGCGACCCGTACGTACATTGTTTAGCTGGCTCTCGCCCTCTGAAACATACAGGTGAGTGGCAACACCTACAAATGGAACACGTGAGATCAACTAATCCTCAGATTTAAAGTAAACTGACCTCCGTGATGTCCAGGTTCTCCAACCCTGTCTGGGACTGGAGCATCTCGTCTCGTAAATGCACACCACACATCTGACCTGCTGGGGATGAACCAATCAGTCCGATCAGAGTGTGGACATGAAACGCAGAACAAGTGCGACATTTTTTGTAAATAAGAAAGCATAAATATATATCCATCAGAGGCCACAAGCACGGCCGTAGACACCGACCTGTAATCTTCTAGCTGAGAGTCCGTCACTAGGAGAGTGATCACCTTCTTGGCATCCCGGTTGAGACACTCCAAAATTGGACCGAGGAAAGCCCCCACCCCGGTCTCCTCCCCCTCACCGCCGAGCATCTGCAGGGGAAACACCATAACATGGAGGAGGGCCATCATGTAGGCTGGCATCAAAACTTTATTTTTTACACCTTCAGAAGTTTGCTTACTTTCTTCACAGAGATCACCATGTCCACAAAGTCATTGAGACCCAGCACCAGAGCCACCTGCTCCTCTTCCACCGATCCATCTTCCGCCTGCAAAACACAAAACAGTAATGACCCCACGGTGAAAGTAGAAATACAGGGAATTAATTAATGTAATGCAGGCAGAATATTGTCATATTAATGTATTATTTAACGAGACGCCTACCTGAGGTAGATCTCTGATCCAGGTGATGCTGTGTGGGAGCGACTGGCGCTCGATAGTAAACCTCCACTCGAAGGTAGCCAGGGTGTCCAGCAAGATGTCTGAGCCATGCTGCTGCAGAAGGGCTGGAAGAAAAGCAGACAGGCTTCCAGATGGACAACCGTGTGCACGAGGCAGTGCAGCCCTATTCTCTTTGTGGAAGTTATTAACAGTTAACAATTAATTGTTTTGCACTTACTTGCATATATATATATATACACGTCAAATACATTACAAACTGACAGCCTTCCAGCTGTTGTATATTTATGTGGCAAATTGAATGGAGAAAAAAAACTTTTACAAAAAATGTCAATATCTAATCAAAATATTCTACTTTCAATTAATTTATAATATTATATAATATAATATTAGTATGTTTGCAGTATGCAAATTGTGTTGCATGTATTTTTTTTGACTATCGATCTTTGTAACTGTTGACAAGCTGTTCCAATCACGTCGCTGGCGGCATACAATTCCGACAGCACCTGAAGGCAGCACGGCGCACCTGGATCTACGCAGACAGTCAGCCGCTTCAGGTAGTTCTCCGGGCGCAGGCGCTTCAAGTCCTCCGCAGCCTCCTTCCTCCTCTGCTGCTCGTGTCTCCTCGCCTCCTTCTCATGGGCTCTTGCTGCTCGCTGCCTCCCTCTCGCCTCCTTCCTCTGCCCGGCCGCCTGCGCGTCCGCCTCGATCTCCTCCTTGCTGCGGCGCCTTCTTGCGGGGCTCGGCGCGGCACGTGGGTCGGGTCGCGTGGGAGACACCACGTGACCGCTCTGCGTGTTTACTGCGCGCGACGCCGCCGGGAGGGCTTTGCACCCGGGCTCACCACTGTGTTCCTCCGCCGTGCCGCTCGGCTCTATTTGACCACTCGCATCACGTTTCGTCTCCGCGTCGCTCTCCTCAGATTCAGAGACTTCCCAGGTGTCAGCTCTCCGTGAAGCGGACATGCCACACGCTTAAAACACGGCCAGAAGCACGGCGGAGCGCCCGGGAGCCATTGTCACTGCGATGTTTACTTCGGCTCGACGGTGTCCGCTGAGGGACAAAAGGTGAAACACGCGCTTTGTTTACCCGTTCGCTCATTAGAAACATGTTTCAAACAGAAACGGACTATAGAGTAGATTATATGTTTTATTATATATATTTGTTAAGACACAGAAGACGGCAGACGCTGCGGTCTGTAGGAGCTTTCATATCTCGAGTTTCTTTGTTTTAGTCTTGGGACAAACTAATAGAGCACTGAATCGGTGGGATAGGATAGAGATAACAACAACAACAACAACATGATTAATGGTTAAATCTAACAAAACTGACTTTAAAGTGACAATTGAAACTGTATAATAACATTATTGTGACATGAGTAGAAGGGTATGTTTTGTGATAGTGTTTGACGGATGGATGTAAGGCAATAAGGTGATACTGGAGAGCAGTAAAATGACTCAAACAGGCCAAATACACTGTAAGATCAACAATACAGAATATTATGCTTTTCAGCTGGCTGTCAATTCTTGTATATTAAAAAAAAAATCCAAACCAATATCTAGTTGCTCAGTAGATCAGTGAAAAACTTTTCCCCAAAAGAAATCACAATTAATTGTGTTCTCCACAAACCAATATAAATAAAAAGATAACTATCTCTGACATTCTGGAAAGGAGCTTTGATATTCTGGACGTAACTTAAACATTCCAAAGCAGAACTCTGACATTCTCATGTTATAAATCATCGACCATCACCGTGGTGCCTCTCACACGGGACTCGGGCCAGATTTAGTGTCCAGACCGTTTTTATTTTTTGTTTATTCCATCTTCAAGTATAACTTACTTACCTTGTACACACACGTCATACCCAGCGTAATAATAATACAGAATAATGTTGTTATTATTGGTGCTGAAATATCTTCTGCATCCCGGTTGACTGAAAACAATCAGATACACCAAGTTATGCAGCTTCAATTGCAGAATTATTGTTGTATTATTGTATTATTTTATGTTATTACCTTACAAGCCACTATTTTGTTCTGGTTCTTATGATTTTAAATCACTTTGTGTGATTTTTAAACTCTCCTGCATTCACCTGAAGGAGTTGCGGGGCGGTTATCATGTTCTGCCGATAGGGGGCGCTCGCGGCGTTGGTTCGGCCGGTGCTGTAATTATTGTCTACGAGAAGGAGACTGCGTCCTCGCGCGTCTCAAGCTGCGGTCCGCGGACCTCAACGCATCCTGCAGGCTTCATGTTCATGTGACCAACACGGAGGGAGGGATTCGGACGTTTCACTCCTTTTTTAACATTTTATTTGCTCACTATGACGCAACCGGCGGAGAAAGGTACGTCCGAACCGAGTTCGCGTTCCCACATAATGTTGTTGTCAACAAATTGAAAAGCAGACGTCTGTCTCGTGAACATCTGGAGTGACTTCCCTGAACAACTGGGCCACAGAAATACCAGCTCAGCGCTTTGTGTCGCTCACGTGACCTCGTGGGTCCAAGCCCCAGCGATGCATCCTGCAAATGCAGCTGATTGGGCTCAAATAGAATAAACGCATCTCCCAGTCCACTTGAAAAGCTTTTCTTCTGGTGACTTCACTTGAAGGGTTTTCTGTGCAGAATGAGAATCCATGTCTGACACTAATGTTAAAAAACGGAGCAGTTATGTCTGGCTCTTAATTTAAGCTTCATAGAGAATCTAAATAATTTTTGTTTTTAACAAGGCACATGGACGTACGATTTTTCATCGGGTGCTCAAACATTTTCTGTTTGGAATAAAGACCATGATGCATTTAATTGAGCTTTCAATGAATGAGTGTGTGTGTGTCCCTCCCTCCCTTCCGGTCCATGTTGGAGACTTTCAGAGTGAACCTGTGGCTCCTCAGTGAAAGTCAGACTTCAGGAGAAACTAACAGTCCGTGTTATTTCTTTGACAGTCTATTACCGCTTCGTGGTGCTGTTCTTCAACTGCCTGCTGACATTCGGCTCCTACTTCTGCTTCGACATCCCGAGTGTGCTGCAGGATCAGTTCCAAGGGGTAAGTGAGACCATCTCACTTATACTCATAGATAATAACGCAAATCACTGGCTTCTCCCTCATCCGGCAGAACCTGACATGTTCCAATGCAACCGTCACCAACGGCACCGAGGCCTGTGTGCCGGGCCTGGGGATGAACCCTCAGCAGTACAATCTCCTCTACGCCATCTATGCGTGGACGTGAGTGCAGACGCATCGCCCGGAGGCCGGCGGCGGCTTCTCACAACGCGGCTACAGTTGCTCTGTTCTCCCGTCAACAGGAATGCAGTGGTGGTGATCATGGCCGGCTTCCTGATTGACAAATTAGGAAACCGCTGTAAGTCGACACAAACACACGGATATCTTTCCAGGGATGTCTGGTAACCGGCGGTGCTTCACCTCTCTGCAGTCGGAGTGTTTCTGTTCTCCTCTCTGTGCGTGTTGGGCTCGTCGCTCTTCGCACTGGGTTCCCACTTCAAAGGAACTCCCTACCTGCTGCCGCTGCTGCTCACGGGGCGACTGGTGTTTGGATCAGGCAACGGGTCTCTGACCAGTAAGCCACCAACGGTCACTCACTTGCTCTCGTGGCGCTGCTCCTCATCTGCTCTTCTCACGTTACTTCCCCTTTTGTATAAGTCGTTCAGAACCGCATCACGGCCTTCTGGTTCAGAGGGAAGGAGCTGGCCTTGGCGTTCGGCCTGACCCTGGCGTTCTCTCGTCTGGGTTCGGTCATGAACTTCTTCCTCACCCAAAGGTTTGAAGAACAGTACGGCATGCAGTGGACACTCTGGGGCGGTAGGTGATGAAAGGGACAGAAACCTCACGGGTTATGGCAATAATGAAATGAAGAAGAAAGGAACGGGTTAAAGTGGGAGAGTTCCCCCGCGGTGTGTGTAGGCGCTCTGCTGTGTGTGCTGGGCTTCGTGTCGGCCGTGGTGGTCAGCGCCCTGGACGAGGTCGGCATGAGGCAGCTGGGTCTGGACGGCGCCATCCAAGAGCAGTCCCGCAAAGTGGTACGACCCAAAGAGGGAGAATCTGACCTCACTTCTTTAGTTTTGATGCAAATGAACGATTACATCGTGTGTGTGTGTCTCTGTGTGTGTGTGTGTGTGTCTCTGTGTGTGTGTCTCTGTGTGTGTGTCTCTGTGTGTGTGTGTGTCTGTGTGTGTGTGTGTGTGTCTCTGTGTGTGTGTGTGTCTCTGTGTGTGTGTCTCTGTGTGTGTGTGTCTGTGTGTGTGTGTGTCTCTGTGTGTGTGTGTGTGTCTCTGTGTGTGTGTCTCTGTGTGTGTGTCTGTGTGTGTGTGTGTGTCTCTGTGTGTGTGTCTCTCTGTGTGTGTGTGTGTCTCTGTGTGTGTGTGTGTGTGTGTGTGTCTCTGTGTGTGTGTGTCTGTGTGTGTGTGTGTGTGTCTCTGTGTGTGTGTGTGTGTGTGTGTCTCTGTGTGTGTGTGTGTGTGTGTGTGTGTGTCTCTCTGTGTGTGTGTGTGTGTGTGTGTGTCTCTGTGTGTGTGTGTGTGTGTGTGTGTGTGTGTCTCTCTGTGTGTGTGTGTGTAGAGGATTCAGGATGTGAAGCTCCTGTCGCTCAGATACTGGCTGCTGGTTCTCACCATCATGTTCTTCTACAACGGCATCTTCCCGTTCATCGCTGATGCCAGGTAGAGCTCTCCACTCCGGTTTTAAATGCGGCTTTGGAGGCCAGTGTAGAATGTTATTTTGAAGATAAGAACAGATTTGTTGTTGTTGAAATAATTATGTTTTCATTTGTATCATCGCATCAATGTATGTTAATGAACTCGGGGGCGTAAACGCCTAAAATAACAATCAGCTTTAACACCCTGCGGCACTTCTTCCTGTCCAGTAAGTTCATCCAGGATAAATACAGCGGCTACACGCAGAAGGAGGCGGCCTACGTCGCCGGCGCCGTGTACGACAGCTCGCTGGTGCTCTCCGCCTGCGTGGGCATCCTCATCGTAAGCGCCTGTGAGGCTCTGCAGGGCGGCGGCGTCGGCTGTGGTTTAACGCCCCCCCCTCGTGGTTCCTCCAGGACTACGTGGGGCTGCGCGGCGTGTTCGCGCTGGCCTGCGCCGTCCTCACGCTGCCGGTGTTTGGCCTGCTGGCCTTCACCTTCGTCGCTCCTCTGGTGTGCACCGTCTGGCTGGGGGTCACGTACTCCTTTGCTGCCGTGAGTTTACGGCAAAGTTTAAACATTTTCATTTCTAAAGTCCGCTTTCTCTCAGGTAGATTGTTTATTGGACTCTAGCGGCATCTGTATTGGTTCCAAGTGATGTAATCTGTCTCATTCTTTCTCGATTTGAATACTTTGGGGAGGTCAAATGAACCCTGAAACGTATCTGTGCTCCACTTTTTAATTTAAACTCCGTGTTGTATTCCAGTCCAGCATGTGGCCGTCTATTCCCCTCGTGGTGCCTCAGGCCACTCTGGGAACAGCCATGGGTCTGGCCACCTCCGTACAGATGGTTGGAATTGGGTTGTCAAATCTCGTCGTCGGGCAGATTCTGGGCACCAAGTCCAGGTAGGAGAAGCTTCAGATGAAGATCTCATTGCGGCGCTCTCGAATGTCGGATCTTTACTCGATGCTCTCTCTCCGTTTCCCGAGCAGTGAAACGAAGATTCCGTTGTGGCGTTGGCAACGGATGATGATCTTCATGTTGGCCAACACCGTCAGCTGCATCGTCACCGCGGTGCTGCTCAACATTGTGGACCGCAGACAGGTCAGAGTTCACCGTTTTTGTGTGTGTGTGTGTGTGTGGACGGCGTTTTCAGTGACCGCGTGTTGTCGCTCTGCAGGGCGGGATCCTGAACAACACGACCAAGAGGATGGGCCACGCCGAGAGAGACTCCGACAGAGAGCCGCTCCACCCGGGAGAGGAGGAAGAGGAGGATGAGGAGGACGAGGCGGCCCGATCCCGCTCTGAAAACTAAAGTTTTATTCACATTTTTACTCGCGTTACAACAGTGCTCTTTTTAAAACTATTTGTATTTTACATGGAACACTTGAAATGGGACTCGATGTGCTGCTCGCCTCCAGACGATCACATGACCTCTCCACTCCGTCTGCTGCGGGAGATAACGGAGCTGATCAATACATCTATGTTCCACAGTATTCACAGTGACACGCAAGGAAAACGTCAAACTCTCTCAAAGCTTTGACTTCCAAGGAGAAGATGAAGATCCAGATATGTCTACAATCCTAATCTGCAGTATCAGAGTCCTCATCTTAACGTGTAATTCTCTTCTAAATAATCACAGCATGTTGTGCACATTACAGCCAGCAGGGGGAGCTCTTTACACACGTTTCTATCTATAAGTCTTCTGCTCCTGGAGTAAACGTGGTAGTACAGAGGTCGTGTGTCCTAATGGCTTCTACTCCAGCTCTCCATATTCAACCTCTTGTTTTATTTGCCTTACATCTGAGTAACCAGCTGCTGACCCATTAGGATCCTTGTTGTGGCTTAGGGGGTATTTTAGGGGGGCTAGTCATGATTCATGCCTCACATCACATCCAACAACTGAGAGGGTGGGCTGCTTCTCAATACACGGGCAAAGATGGCAGCAAGTGTGACATGTTTTGGGTTTACACGATCATCTCCCTCTTATTCCTTTGAGCCTGCTCACATTACTTGCTGTACCATTTGTGCCAATTTATATTTCAAGTTACTATTCATTTAATTACTACCTTCTGAAAATAGAACACGTCAGCTAAGTAAGATGCAGGAGAACTTACTCATCCTCTAGAATGATGCAGACGGTCCTGACAAACTCCTGGACTCTAGAGATGCTGCTTCATGGAGCCGAACTCTGAGCTGCACGCGTTCAAAAGACTGCAGAAGATGACAGGGCGGGAAACAGAATCAATCACATGGACAATGAGTATTATGAAGGATTATGGAACATGTTTAGTTTCTAGCTGGTCCTTGTATTCAGTCAATCCAACTAAAGATCAGACATACAATCAAATGATTCTAGCTGCATCCATAACTGGATGATACAAGAGCTCATAAAGTCATAATCCTCCTCTTCAATCACTCGATTACTAAAATGATGCCTGGCATGCGACGGCGAGGCAAAGTCACGGCAAGACAGGCAAGAGGGTTACCTCCAGACTTCCTGGATCTCAGATCCTCTGTTTACCACCAAGATAAACCCGAAGAAGATACCCCACGTAATCTTCTTACGGGGCGAGTGGTGCAGTGAGCCTGTGGCGGCTTGATGGCGACAGGCTGAGTCAGTCCGAGCCTTAGAGGGGACTTCAGACCTGGACCGAGGGCTGGAGCATCCCGGGTTCCTCGGCGTCGGCCTGCAGCCATGTCGGGCCTCCTCAACCTCAGCAGCCTGGGCAGGATCTGCGGCTCTGGCCACAGCAACGGCGTGGTGCTTCTGGACCGGGTCAAGAGGAAGAACTCCATTTTTGAAGATGGGGAAATTGCGGAGATCCTCTACCTCATTCCCAAACAGTCCATGATGGAGCAGCTGCCTTTCCTCAACCCCGACGACTACGTCCTGTGTGAGAAGTTAGACGGGATACCTGCAGAGATGTCGGGTGAAGGAGAGTTTACTTCCTGGTGTGCGTTGCCATGGGTGACAGCTTGGTCTGTTTAACCCTCCTGTTGCCTTCACATGTACTAACACCTTTTACCCACAATTAAAACCTACAGAAAATGATTAGAATTAATATTGTTTCCCAAGTTTAAATGTGAGGTACTTTATGTGTGTTTGTTGATACCTAAACAGCCCTTTAAATAAATAATAAAGTTGATATTTCTTATGTTTTACACAGTGAAAAAACGCCTGGGGTCAAATTGACACCAAAGAACACCGATGCGTACGAGTTGTGTTCAGGACATTGAAAACATGTCATGTGAATTTTATGTTTTCCCAGTTGTCCCCAATAAATTAGGAAAAGTCATGAAATATGAAGCAAAAATAATGATGTCAATCATTTATTTAGAGACGTTAAACATTGAATGGGGTCAGATTGACCCCAAAGGTCACAGGAGGGTTAATGACGTGTCATCACAGTCTATAATTTGGCCATAATGTTTACCATGGGATTAGATTGAACGTGTTCTGTCTGCTATATTTTTATTTAATAACCAGACGTCACATTTTAATATGATGTCTGCTTGTCAACTGGCACACAGCTGCTCCTTCCTGTGAGTACTGAAGGTTTTTGGTCATTTAGACTAACATGGACACGTGAGTCATCTGACTGCCATCCACTCAAACTTTAACCACATTTATCGTGAATATTATACATAATTTGTCCGGTTTTGCAGATTATAGAAGCCTGTGTGTGTATTAGGAGACAACACATATTCAGTTTATAAAAAGTCACAAAATGCTAGTTTCAAAAAAAAAGGAGAAACATACCAGCAGCAGGTAATATAATCCCGTAATCATCTGCACTGAACAACAGTTCCTCTATGGACCAATATTATGGAATGTTTCTGCAAAGTAACAGTAGATATGTGTCCGACATGTTTGATGCATCTGCAGTGAGCCGCTTACTGAGAAATGATTGACCTCAAAAAACATTATAATAAAACACGACCATATCAGCATGTCTGGGATTAAAATACTCTGTGGAGTTGTTCATGGTTCAGAAAGACAATGCCACACACACACACACACACACACACACACACACACACACGCGCTTTCTGAGTTGTGGACCACCCCCTTCCCCCTGGCCCAGCGGTCCACTGAGTTCCTGTCCTCACTGCAGTGAGCGCTCCAACAGACAAGCAGACGCCAGCTGTCATGAAAGAGAAAGGTAGACATTTTTAAAGTGTGTGTGTGTGGTTGTGTGTGTGTTATCGGATGAGCGTGTGTGTGTGTGTGTGTGTGATTGTGTTGTATGTTTCTTTTTAACTACTTGTGATTTGTTTGCAACTCGTGCTGCTGGCCTTTGATCTGAAGGTCACCTGCCGGTCTTAAGTCGGGCTCCTGCAGGTGTTAGTTCTCTTCGTGTGTCCCGTCGTGTTCTCCTGCTCAGTGTTTCAGTGAACTACATGTTATTTGTCGTCCGCGTATGCGAATCCTGGATACAACAAACTAACGTTTGGACCTCTTTAGGATTAGCAAACAGGGATGATCCTCAAACCTTTTTCCCCATGATCTAAAAACAGTGAATTGGAAGATAAGGAACGTGGTTGCCAAGTCGGGGAAAGGGCACTGCAGCTGCTGGTGGAGCTGGGCTCAGACCGGCTCCTGAATTCAGTGTTTCTCTCTGATCGTCACAGGAACAGAAAGAGATTATGCCGCGGTGACTCGGGTGGAGGCTCTCACTCCTTTCACTAGTGGCCTCCTGAAGGCCTCCTGACATCAGGAGGCTCCTGGAGCTGCCGGCTCGTGTTCCTTTTAGCTGCTCGAGTGAAATTAGACTTTAGAAATAAAATTGTTCAATCCAGAAAACATTCAAGACGTCGGCAGTTTTAAAGACCATTATTACCACACATGAAGTAGGAGTCCATAAATCACACACTAATCACCAATAGCATTCAGAAAGGTGTTATGTGACCTCACTGCATGGCTAATATTTGATACCTTTGTACTTACACATACATTAGAATGAGGTATAGTTACATCCACATTAAAATAGTCAGAAGACTTCAAATAGATACTCACTCCTTACACATATGTTCATAGCTGGAGACACCGGCTGTGTGATTAACTGTCCGGCTCAGGTTCCTCTCCCTTTGCTCTCTTTCTAAATCGACCGTTTGCTAAGACTTGACACCAGATCGGCTTCACGGTCGGAGCGGCAGCGAGAAAGAGCAGGAGACATTTTGGATTCTTAAAATATTTCCATTTGAGGATCCCACGCACGAGTTTGACCGTTTGCACAAGAGCATAAACTCTCATACACACAGTAGGAGGGATGCACTTTATGTACATGACACACACATGCTGCATCGCTGCAGCACATCGTACAGTGGAGGGAACAGCCTGTCCGTCTCCATCACTCAGATCTCAGATAAACAACACCGTCTCATTCATCAGGATGTTGTTGTGTGGCTCCGTCATTAACACATATTTGAGGCGTTCGGGGACAAAGGCTGTGTGGCCGGGTTCCAGTCCCTGTTGGCCAAAAGAACGAGTAATAATGGGTCACGGCAGGAATACAACTAGACGTTGTTTTGCGATTTGATGTCATGCGATTGCACAATGAATGTCCCTCTCTTGCTCTTCTATTTGTTAAATCTATAATTTGACAAAAAGGATTACTGCAATCAAATTATTTTCTCTCTCAGGATGACCAAACTGTTTATGATATTTAATTTTGAGCTTTTAGTTCCAGTAAAATGTGTTTTCTTTGTTGCTTGCAAATACACACGTACATAGACTGATGTTAAGATATTGAAATAGTCTTTATCTCATGGCTCTCAGCTTGAATGCAGCACAGCTGCTGTGGACAGCTCCGGTACGTCTTCCTCAACCGAACAATCAGTTACTGTGAGCTTTATATTAACCTTCTGGGAAGCTTGGTCTCTTAATCTAGTTTGTTACCTCATGCTTGTTACCATGGTGACAAATCTCTCCTGTTGTGGGGCAGACCCGGGGCCACATACCGATGCACTGGACTCAACTTTCTCGGTACTCACGTCGACCGAGTTGGGAAACGTTATAAGCCGCTTGAGGAAATGTTTCTGTGGACGTTCGTCACTCACACACGCAGAGCTTCTGGCTTTCTCTGGCCTAAAGAAGTGCGGTTGAAAACAGTGTTTATCTATTTGCGTGCTCTCTCCTCTGCTAATCACATTCAGGACCTCTCAAGTGGACCGTGATTAGATTGCACTGGCAGCCACAAACACGAAAGAGACAACAGTGGAAGGAATGAGGCTGTCGCTCCAGTGTGAGACCAGAGGATGTAGACTCTACATCCTCTGGTCTCATATGCACGGTGCTCTGCTCTCACGGCGCTCTCCTGCGTGAGAAACTATGGCTCCTTCGTGAGCCCCCGTCCGCCTTCGTGAGGCACTCGACAGATTACTGAGGCCGTGTGTACATGTGTGTGTACATGTGTGTGTACATGTGTGTTCATCATGTGGGGTTACGTGACCACCGACAGGAGGGACTTTTGTCTTGAGTCCTTCCTTTGTTTCACACTTTACACTTTTAATCTGAATATTGTTCCGTTTTACTGCACTACATTTATATGACAACCTTGACTTTCATATATTAATACAATATATAATTAAATAATGAATTATCATGTATTAGTATTAGTATAATAATCATGATATTATTATTATTATATAATAATAATAATAATAATAATAATTATTATTATTATTATTATTATTATATTAATATTATTAAGTTAGAGTCAGTATGTAAAGTAATTCAAATCAGCCTCACCAGCAGCTGAAACATTAAAGTGAAATTACACATTCATGCGTCAATAATTATAATCCAGTAATATAATATGATAAGAGTTTTAAAACTGCCTAATGAGTGCTTTTACTTTAGATATTAATTATTAAGTATATTTTAATTTTTTCCATCTTTTTTGTAACAGACTGTTTACAAAATTGATGCATGATAACAGATCAAAGCTAGCAAATAATGAAGAGTGTAGAAGAACTTCCAAACAATTCCACGTGGGTTCATAACTGATGCTTCTTCAAGGCCTCATAAAGAGAGTTTCTGATAGGAGATAAAAAGATACTTTACAGGTATGGAAAGACATTTCATACGACGCTGTTGGAGGGAAACATGGATAATTCATGAAGACCTAACGGAGTCATGTGTTCCTCTCCTGCAGGGCTCCCCGCTCAGGGGGGCTGCCGGCCGTGTTCTCCAGGGGGGAAGCAGGCCGTCCCGTGCCTGAGGTGTGGGGAGCCGTGCAGGGGCCAGGTGCTGCGCGTGCAGAACAGCCACTTCCACATCAAGTGCTTCACCTGCAAAGGTGAGGACACCACCACCATCTGCACTTCAGGCCCATCGCGCCTCAGACTGAGACACATTCACGTCATCGGACGAGGTCCATCGGATCTACATTTGGACATTTTAGAAACTCAGGAGAGATCCGATTAATGTATTTCCTTCAGATGAATTTGTGGCTGCCTTGATGTGACTGAATTCCTCACTTTTATTATATAATATGGCTCCAACCACACTAGTACTCATGGTGCTGGTGGTGTAAGTGTTACAGAGGCTACTCTGTCACATGACCTAAGGCCTAACAATGCATCTGCCTACTGGCGCTGTTCATCAGGGCTGTCGGGGTTTGGCTTTAATGGAGGAATTTAAACTCAGTGTCAATTCTCCAGTTGGATTAAAACTTGTATTCACAATTAAATTATTATTATCATCTTTATTTAAAGGGGACCCCCTACAGTTAACACATAAATGCCACCACTTGATGGACTGTACCAGAGTGTAGCTTCAGCTCATTTGCATCTGAGGTCCCTTAACAACATAAAACAATAAGAAACAATAAGAAACAATACAGGATAAATACAATCGACTCAGAAGGTTTACAAGTAATAGAATAAGCCTTTTTTTGTGGTCCATACAAGTGTTATCAAAGTGAATTACACTTTGTGGGACAGAACGGAGGGAAATGAATCAAGTGTCAGTTTATTTGAGTATAGCTAAGAATCTGAAGGCACTCGTGAGTTTCTGAACATCAGAGGACGGGTCAAGAATCCTCGAGGTGATTGAGTTTCGTTTCTATGGAGCCGTCTCAGAGGGATTCGTGTTTGTGTTGCATTCACACTTAAAAATAGCACTTTCAGTCCATAAAACCCACGCAGGCTGTGGAGCTTCACTGTGAGACGGGAATAGAGCGGCACAGACCCGTCCTCGGCATCTGTGCCATGTGTCCTGTGACGGGTTCAGAGAGACGGCGTCTCGTGGTATTAAAGGACTCGCAAGAAAACACTGCCTGCTCCCCGAATAACTGGTTTCACACATAAACACATCAACACGTGGAAAGCAGGAGGCCCGGCAGCCCCACGTAGCACACAGCGCGTCTCTCTGATGGATTATGGAGGAGCTGTTCACTTATAGAACAGACGTGATTCATTACTGACCCAAAATAAAAAAACACATTCAATTTACACAGAATCCATGTATCATGTGAGGAGTTACACATACGCTTGGCCCAAAGTGCTTTGAAAATGAAAGAACACAGAAAAGGAAACGTTGGGCAAAATGCAAAATGTGTGTGTGTGTGTGTGTGTGCGTGTGTGTGTGTGTGTGTGTGTGTGTGGGCAGTGTGCGGCTGTGACCTGGCTCAAAGTGGCTTCTTCACGAGGAGCGGGGACTACCTTTGCCCGCTGGACTTCCAGCGGCTCCACGGCACGCCGTGCGGCGGCTGCGGGGAGTTTGTGGAGGGAGCGGTGGTCACGGTGTTGGGGAGGACGTACCATCCCGCCTGCTTCGTGTGCACCGTCTGCAAGTAAATGTGAACATCATGAAATCGGTGGTTTGTTTTGAGTCAAAGAGTTGTGCGGTCGGCCTTCAGGTGCGTCTCCTCCTCTGCTCCTCAGACAGCCTTTCCCTGCGGGGGATTGCGTCACCTTCAGGGGGAAGGAGTGCCTCTGCCAGCGCTGCAGCCGCCCCTCGTCTCCGGCCACCAACGACCTCACTTGTTCCAGCAGTAAGTTCACTCTGCGCGTTTAATCCAAAGAGTTGTTTTATTAAAGCTTTAGAGCAGAACCTTGATCCCGTGCAGACATGTGGTCACACACAGCGGGTTATGCACATTGGCCAGATGTGGCCACAACACTGAGTCCTTATTACCTTAGAAATCCTCCTGGGATCCCGCCAGGTCAACGACCTGACCTCTCCATCTTAACTTGACCCTATAGGGATCAAAAGAGGATTCAGACTCATACAGAGGATTAAGAGGATCTCTCTTTAGAAAGGTGCTTATTTAAAAAAAGAATCTACAGGAAAGAGCACAGCAACCCAAACGGTTCAGTTCATACATTTATAATCCTGAAATAAAGAAGATTACAGGTACCTGAACTCAACACGTTTAGTGTAGTATTGTGACTAGAGCATGTTTGATGTTGAACGTTATCTCCTAATGATGTGTGTGTGTGTGTGTGTGTGTTCTCAGACTGCTCTGGCTGTCGTAGAGACATCATGCACGGCCAGGCTCTGCTGGCGCTGGGCGGCCAGTGGCACCTCGGCTGCTTCAAGTGTAAAGCCTGCCGCAGAGTGCTGAGCGGGGAGTACATCAGCAAGTAAAGACACATCCCTCGCTCCTCTTTATTTACATCGCTATACCTCAATTGAGTGTATTTTTTTTCTATTAAGACAGGTTTGAATTCAGAAATGATGCCGGCGCCTTAACCCACCTGACACACACATGTGTGTTTACGGTCATCCTGTCTTCCAGGGACGGCGTTCCATATTGTGAGCGGGACTACCAGATTCAGTTTGGGGTGCAATGTGAAGCATGTCAGAAATATATCACTGGAAAAGTCTTAGAGGTGAGAAATATAGTGAAGAGTAAGCTCCTGATTGTATTCATTACATGTTGTGACTTCATATCAATAGGACTTGACGGATGATGCTTCCAACACATTTCGAATTTCTATTTAAATAGTTAAACTATTTTTAACTTGTTTTTTTTGGAATTTGAGAAATATTTCTGTTGTCCCTCTCTATTCATTTTTTCTTCTTCTTATTTTAATGTCACTTGGATGTTTGGGCACCGTGCAGAATGATGCTTGTGCAGTGTGTGCTGTGAATGGACTACATCAGTGAAGTAGGAGACATCTTGTGTCACTAATATTTGAATATTCAGAGATTCTGGAGTTTTAAATGTGGGAGAAAAATGTGGAAAACGCATCGCAGACAGAAATTATAGGAGAACTTATCATTATTGAATTGACCTTGAGTGTTCCCACAACCAACATTTTGGAATCGCTCACCCAGAGTATCACATCTTAATTTATTTCATTGTAATAAATCTTAATTCTGAGGCTTTTGCCTTTCATCCTCTGCTCTAGGCAGGAGAGAAGCATTATCACCCCGGCTGTGCCCGATGCAGCCGATGTCAAGCGATGTTCAGAGAGGGGGAGGAAATGTATCTGCAAGGTCAGTTTGAGATGTATGTTTGCATAAATACATACATTAACATTATTATTATTATTAATAATTAAAAGTTGGCATCAATTCGACATTTACAAATGTCTTTCAGATAATTGACGCCACATGTGCAGATTCTCAGCTGATGCTCATCTTATCGATGCAAATCTATAGAAAAAAGTGCAAAACATAACGAATAACAACAAAAAAGACAGAACGAAACAAAAAAACCATAAAGACAATGGCGTATAAACTAGGGGGTGACCCCTTCTCTATTGTAAATTCATCAATTTATGAAAATTAATTCAGGTCTACGAGGTGTTACGTATGTAACCCATTTTTCCCAATTTGTCAGAAACTGTTCCAATTTGTAGTTTTTTAAAATGTTGCTGACATTAACATTTTTATTAGAATTTAAATACTTCTATGTGTTTGTCCATGATGCCGATGCCCCGGCAGGATCCACGGTTTGGCACCCGGACTGCAGAGAGGGCCGAGCGGAGGAGCCTTTCCTGGTGAGTCCTCCTGAACCAACACTGCAGTTCAGTGTGTATTTAGAATAAATGCACACTGTGATTTCTATCCACACAACACCATCGACACAACTCCTGTGCCTTGTGTCAGAAGGAGGAGTGTGTCCTGCGTCCTGACACACTCTCCTCCCCGCAGGCCAGCAGACCAAAAACACCTCTTGATTTCTTTTTCCCCCGACATGAACTCAAGGTTAATATTGTGCCGCGCTGATGTTGTGAGGCTGAGATCTCACATGTTGAGGTGAACCACACTCGCTTTGCTCACATGGCTGGCCGCTGACATCATATTAGGAGGTAGAAATAAAAGTGTTTTTGATCTTTCCAAGCTAATTAAAACCTGTAACAATGCACACAGAGCGCATGCGGCCGGGCCCCGGCGGCTGCCTTACGATTCCGAGCGCTTGCTTTGTGCCCTCCGTGTGTGACGGGCACCGCGTGAGGACCTGCTGTGTGTCGTGACTTTGCATTGAGAGGAGATGAAGCAGTGCGTGACTCAGCATCCTCTGACTCAAACTAATGCCCCCCCCCTCCTTTAGCCCACTACCTCCTCCTCTGAAAGCTCCTGCTCCAGGCCGGGCTCATGCACCCCGGGGAGTCCGGGTCGGACCATCTGTGTAAGTTTTCCGGTGACAACACGTTCCCCGGTGCACATTCACCACGGCTTGATGGTTACACTCTAATTCACCCTTTATTTATACAGGGGAATCGCATGGAAAAAGTGTCTCTTATGCAAGATCTTGCTTTTTATAAATGAAGGCAAACATTTAGATGAATAGCCAATGTGGAAAACATGATAGCATTTTTAAAATCAATACCATTTTCAGGGAACATATCTGTTCGACTTGACCTTGACTGATCGGGACTAGTTTTTATCCGGTGAGAGAAAGACCGGATTTCAATTGTGGCTGAATGATGAAGAGCCTTTCACCTGTCTCAAGTCATCCACATATTGATCTGGGATTTAGAGTTATTTGCTTGGTCAATGTGAATTAATCGGCAATTCAGATTAAAACGTGGTAATAAAAGTAACCCGGTGCTCTGGTGTCCTTTTGTTTCCTCCATGAAGTCTATTTGGATTTTTGTGAGGAATAAACTCTACCCCCATTAAAACACACTAAAATATGAGCCACGATTTACCTTTTTTATACTTGAAAACCTGGGAAATAATGTATGGAGTGAAATAAAAGCGAGCCACATATCATATCGTTAATCTTTCCACTTTTTGTGCCAAAGTTAAACGGACTTCTTGTATCGCACTTTTCTTTAGTCTTCTGGCCGCTCATAATGAGGTTGTGGGATTAAAGTTGAAATCCTCCCTGAAATCATGTATTAGGCTTGACCTTTGACCTGACGTAACCCATACTGTCTGCTCCTTCCGTCCTCCCCCTCCTCTCCCTCCTCCCCTCTCCTCCCCCTCCTCTCCTCTCCTCCTCTCTCCTGGTCCCAGGCAAAAGTAGATAATGAGATCATTGATTACCGAGAACTAGCAGCCATTCCCAGAGTCAAGGCTATATATGATATAGAGCATCCTGATATGATTTCTTATAAGCCCGTGAACGACAGCTCCTCTCCTGGGGACAACGGAGCCGTCAGCGGGGGGCGGAGCCCTGCAGAGGTAACGCTTATAAAACAAATGTATTATTATTATTATTATTATTATTAACGCTGCCCCCCATGTGTGTCATCTTCACTGTTCGATGAGAGCTTCTTGGCTCCTAAAGACCAAAAGTCAGATGTGTGTTCTGGAGCGATATCACTTCTACATTAACACTTTATATCCAAGCCAAGATATCCATGATACTCACATCGTTAATACTCTTATACAGAGCAACCTCAGGTACTATCAGAGAATGATTACTTTATATGGGGTTAGTTTATACCAAACTAAATGGGTTAGTTGCTTTCTACTACAGAATGAATCATTCATTCATGATCTGTGCAAAGTTACGAAGAATATATGGTAAATTCATTATTTAATAATGAAATCCTTTTGTTTCCTGTTTTCTCATATCTGTCTTCATGTGAACATCTGGTACTTCTGATTTGAATTCAGCTAAAAGGATTACAGAATTGAGATTATTGCACATCTCTCATTAATCATTTTAAACGTTGCTGATACGGTTGTTTTTCTACAATGTATTTTTTAAAATATTTTCCTGGTTCGTACATTTATTTATATTTCGTTCTGATTTAGTCACCAGGAAATGTATCTGAAACCACAGAGGTAAATATGTGTTTTGTTACCTTTACTTAGACTTACAGGTGACAGCGTACATGCCAGACCTCTATTAAAACTCTATTAAAATCAACACTCATAATTCATTTTGATTTCTTGTCTCTTCAACGCTGCTCTGGTGTCTGTCCTTCTTTCAAGGAGAGTTTTGAAGTCAGAAATTCCACTCCGAAATCTAAAAGCCTCGGATCTTTTGGAGTTCACACAATAAACCAGCGTCACAGCTTCACTCCGTCCAGGTCCCCGCAGCACTTCCACCGGCCAGGTAACACAAGCAGAGCGACCTCCATCTTCTCCCTTTGTTGTGGATATTAACCTCCCTCTGCTCCCTCTTTCTCTGCTCGACCACCTTCCCTTGTCTCCTCTCCCGACACAACTCCTCACTCCACTTTCTTTCGTGGAATAACAAACAGGGCTGATGCTCGCTCCCTCTTTATTCTCTGGCAGTGACACATGCCCCACTTCCCCTTTATGTCGCCACTTTCTGCCTCCTGCCAGAGGTAAGGACCCCGTGTTCTCTTCTGACTCTTTTTCTGCATCCCTGCTCCCCGACTGCTATTGCCTTACGTATCAAGCACTTAAATGAATTATTTTATTTGCACATTTTCTATTCTGAACTACTGTGCGGAGTGCAATTGTGAAATAGGAAATACAACCAAATAGGAAAAGCAATCCAGTGTAAGGGCCGGAGTCGGATGGCCGAGCTGTGGACCCCTGAGCCATCAGCCTGCCAGCCACTCGTCTCTTTTCAATTCAATTCAATTCAGTTTATTTGTAGAGCCCAATTTCACAAATTACAAATTTGTCTCGGAGTGCTTTACAATCTGTACACATAGACATCCCTGCCCCAAAACCTCACATCGGACCAGGAAAAACTCCCAAATAACCCTTCAGGGGGAAAAAAGGGAAGAAACCTTCAGGAGAGAACAGAGGAGGATCCCTCTCCAGATCCTTTCCACATCCTCCGCTCACTGGAGAAGCTTCACTTCATCCATTGATCTTCCTCTAGTTTACATTTTGCATATTTGACTTGACCAAACCGATTCCGTTCCTCTTGTTCTGCCGCCTCACTTAATCCTCACTTTGAAAAACAAGAATCCTTTGTAAACTAGATCAAAGTAGGTATTTATCAAATAAGTTTGAGGGATTTAAATGAATAAATATTTCGGTGTCTGTTCTCAACTTCACTCACACATTCCTCTTCAACCGCGGTTATTTATAGCAGCGTTGTGATTTTTGCAAAGCCTTTTTATCGTCTGAGATCTGATGAGCTCTGGACCAGTGAGCTCCGGCATGTGTTCTGGGTGGCGACTGGAAATCACTCACAACCCAATCTTGATTTCTGTTGTGAGCAGTGCGCTATTTATATTCCTTATTTATGTTTAATCGATTCCAGAACCTTAAAATGACTTGATGATCATTTCTGAATCATAAAATTAAATGGTATTCAAGAAATGTTTACGATGCTTACTTTTCATGTGAATGTGCTCATCATGGCTCCTTTTGTCATGCAGGCTTTAAAAAAATAATTACACTACAATTAATATACACCTGATGAACCTTTACTGCATGTTAAGCTTTTCTGAGTAAGTAAATTATAAGTACAGCTGCTCTATTTTACTGATGGTGGTCACACTCATTTTTCAGGGCAAATGTCCTCTAATCCCCAAAAAATTAATACAAATTTGAATGCACAAGTTTAAAACATTGAAAGGGAAAAGGAGACACGACAGACGTTTATTACAATTGATTATTTTCGTTCCGCTGTGTGATATTTTAGAATAAACGATCTGCTGACGCAGCATTCTTTTCTCCCTGCAGACGAAGGCTTCAACATGTACAGGAGGCCTCCGATCTATAAACAGCAAGGTACGATATGACCTTTTCATCCGTCAAGCGACCTTTAAAACAATGAATTGTGCTGCTGCTTGAAGCTCAATGAAGTTTGATATTCCACTGATTGTCATCTCAGTTGAGTTGTTGAAAGCACGTGTTTATATTCTAGTTCCTGTTTCACAACATCGATCTATTTCCACTGGACAATACTTATGTAATGTGGTCCTAAATATAGACGTAGAGCAGTCCGGAGATGCTGGTGTTACAGAACCATTAGCAAAGGGCTAAGAAAAGCAGCTGGCGAGGTTTATTCTGCTCAGTAAGTCTGATCTAATTTGAGCAAAGGGGGCGCCTGACCGCTCACATGTCTGTTTCACTCTCACATAGATTCAAATTCCTCCTCAACTCAAACATCCTCTTTGCCTGGATACGGTCGCAACGGCCTCGATCCGGTAAGAGCAACATCCCCGATACCTCCACCATTTTATATAAGTGGCATTTCGAGGCAGATTTTAGTGCAAATATACACGATTTTGAAGTCCTATTAGATTACAACAAACTAATGAAGAGTTGCATGCCTTGTATTCTGTAAGTCTGTTTGAGGGTAGCTCTGGAAGCACTAAATAAACTGTCAGAGGTTTGATCAAACAGCCTTAATGTGTGCTGTGTCCCCCTCTTCTCATGAAGCCACGGTCAGCTGACTTCTCCCATTACAGCAGCGACAGATTCAGAGGTCAGTTTCATCTTCATCATCCATCATGTTAATAATATAATATCAACTCACTGGATAACTCTTCAGGTATTGATCCGTGTTCTTTACCTTTTCCCTTTCAGACTTTACGGTATGTGAGGAGAGCTTTGAGTGGTCCTGAAGCAGTGGCCTCGCCTCGCTGCATGAGCGCGTTGTGAAGCACAGCGTTTACGTATCTAACTCAGTTTGAAGCCAACGGTGTCGGTCTTCATTGATGTGTGTGTTGCACTGTTTGCATAACTGACTCTCACCACTCGTTTGATAAATATACTTTGTGTGCAGTAATTAGTTGTGTGTGTTTTGAAGTGATTAACGTCGCCATGACATGTTTCCATTGCACGTTTCGCTTCATTCTGTAGCTCCTCGGCGATGGTCTGCATCCATTAGAGCGAATGGACAGAGGAGTGTCCATGCCTAATTTGTTGGACCCAAAAGCAAGTATTATTTGTATATACTCACGTGTACTCGAGGAGAGTTTTCACTGCAGACACTTGCAATGTTCTGTACCTAAAAGCAAATTACAGGCTTAATTTATTATCGGCCTTTCTTTAAAAGTCCTTTGACAAAGAAGCAGAAACCTGCATGTTTCCCTGAAGGCTGAAGCGGTTATGCAAGACGCACGTCGGCATGCTGTGATATCCAAGCTCCATCTCGTATCTCAATAGCTCAGAGCGTAACAAAAGATTTTGTTTAAGAGTAGCGTTGGACGATAATCAACTTATGAAGCATTCTTCACCAGTCTTTTCTTTTTATCAAGGTCTACCCATATGAACTGCTCGCAGTTAGTAGCAGGGGACAAGTGAAGCTTCCCAGGGATGTGGACAGAACCGGGCTGGAGGTACAGTAACACGAGAGCATCGTCACGTATACAGGCTGACCGGAGGGCTTTGCATTAGTCGTTGCTGTAATTGACATTTGTGAAATAAAACGTAACTTATTCATTCACTGGACACAGAAAATGGATAAAAGAACACCAGTTTAAGTGAAAAATGGGTTTTTAATATTTTCCATTTCATAAGAAAATAATAATGCTAGACCGTTTGTAAAATACTACAAATACATGACTGAAACCTTCTTGGGTGATGATGAATTCCTGGACAGTGGCATCATCTGCTTACAGGTTTTCCTTAAAAACAAGTCATCCATACAGTATAAGTTGTATTTTATTTTTTTAAAAGGAAACAAATGATTAACTGTGCTGCTTTTTTCCGCAGTCCACTTTATGACTTCTGGCTTTCCTTTGCAGCGTCACCTTTCCCCGGATTCATTCGTTGAGATCTTTGGAATGGATTTCCAAGAATTTGACGTACTTCCACTGTGGAAACGTAATAACATGAAGAAGAGGGCAAATCTCTTCTAAATGCTGATTGACGCATGTTTTAACTCTGTTAATATGCAGTATATATCGTTAATATGCAGTATATATCAAGTTATGACGGCCCCTTGTGTTTATTTCTTTGCATTTGATGCAAAAATTATACTTTCTTTTTTTATAAACTGGACACAGTGTTGTGTTTCCAAGTTAGTTTATAGGTTATTGTAATAATGTTTAAATACCTCAAAGCAGACATGAACATGAGAACTCAACTTGCTTATAGTCCTGGCTTCACTGATAGATCGCTATTAGTATTTTATCCTTCCTAAATCAGCCCTATCCCTCCAGGGATTACATTCATATTGGACCATTAGATGTAAAACAATGTAAATGAAACGGGTAGTTTGGCATTTATCAAAGCAATATGTTCACCTTTGATGCAAACCAACAATTAATGTTGACTTTTGTGGCATTTACCAAAGCAGACAATCTTTCTGTCACCTGACCTTTATGCCTGACCTCTGAGATCCTAACTGGAGGTCTGCTGTTGTGTTTCTACAACATGCTCATATATTATTTAGGAGTGTGCAAAACCTTGGATTATAATCAGTGACTGCATTAGGTTAACTAATACATATGTATTCCTAAAACATATGCACATTGCATGTATAAGATGGATATGGTCCGGCACATTGAGGATAATGTATCAACATTCAATCAATGAGGAAATGCAAAAAGTATTTTTCTGCTTGCCTTCTGGAAATTAGAGAATGATTGACGTCAGAGCGTTTCAGAGAGGCAGTCATCCATATCTAAAATTGTTGTGAAACTGGGTTACATTCTTTTTGTCAGAAGTGAAAGCCTTGGTCGATCTTTAACAGATATGAAGCGATTATGAACCTTTCAGCATAATACGCGATGGTTATATTAAATGGTCATAACTTGTCATCAACATGTAATTCTGACAGAAGATATGAAATGACTCTTGTTGTTACTCAGTGTTGTCATTGTTACTTCCATATATTATATTTTATTATTCAGTTCATTCTCACTTTGTTGCCTCCTGGTTACACACATGTTTAAACACAACACTGAAAATAACTTTTTTGAGAACTTTTGTGTGACTAAATCAATGAAATGTCTGAAATTGGGTTATTAAAGTAATAATTGGGATGATTTTACTTATTATTGTTTATGTTTTCCCCTGACTTAGCAGTGATGACAATGATTGTGTAAGTTACGTTAACACTGTAGACATCACACCACCTCAAGGGCTCCAAATACAATCTTGCTATTACAATTTGGGAAGATTAATGTCTCTTCACTGACAGAATAAATGAGGTTGTGTGTTTGCAATGAAGAGACGATATTTCCCCAAAATATTTAAGTTTTTTGGGTGAATCTCCCAGAAGAATCTTAGAAAAGAAAAATGAAATCAATTAGTTGGTTTTCTACACGTTCATGATGTCGACTCTCTGTCCAGCATCCAGTCAGACTTCCCCTGCCCTCTATCTCTCATGCATTCACATTTGGTTTCACTCTGACACGTTTGTACAACATGTTTTTATTGTACCTGCATCTTTAAACGTGACTCATGGACACAGCCATTGGACATCGAGGACCAACAGATGGTGCTCTGGAGCCTCGAACCAAAACACCACTTCAGGATCGCCCCCTGTTTAAAATGAACATTTGAGACTCTGTTCAAGCTTGTATTTGGCATCATATTTGAGACATTATTTTTCTCTCATTGCATCTCACAAAATTATATTTAGTTGTAGTAGTATTAGCGTGAGTGTAAAAATGGCCTCCATCACAGCCCCTTCCTTTATAACTTACTATATCAACCCAATAACATAACTGATAGGACAATGTAAACAAATGAAACCGTCATAAAGTCTATTAGATTCATGCTCTGCATATTATTACTCATCTCTTATTATCAATTCTAATAAATATATTATTTCGTAAGTGCAATTTCCAAGAATATACTGTTGCAGAGTTTCGTGTCATGTTACATGTAAAACATACATAACATTAAAAACATATGAAATTAATGTAGAGACCTTCTATTACCTGTTTAAAAATAGGTCATGAAGAAACGCTTCTGTGTTCTGTATGTTATGGCTTTAGCCTTTAGTTACAATAATCAATGTTATCACCAAGTAAAGCCTCACCAATTAGCTTGTATTATTTCATCTGAGTTAACAGTTATGACTATTTAGCTAATAATGATGTTGGATAAAAGGAACACATATATTTTTTGTGACAAATATTTATCTTTCTTTTACTTTTTGTTTTTGCTGTTTTGTCCTGTTCTTATGGATTTTAAAGATTAGTACAACTCCCACCCCCCAACAAAAATACATCAACTAAAGAAATAAGCTCTCCTACTAACGAGGGTAACCTGACTAAACATACCCCGCAGCCTGTCTTTTCAGTTGGGAATGAACAAATATTAGCTCAGGCTAATATTAAAAACAGCACCGTTCTAGAGAGAAGTTGTTATTTGTTATCATGGGCGCTTTAAAGCCCACCTAGCATGAGGGAGACCATCGGAGACGCTCGAGGCTTCCTATTGGACGGTGAGAACACGGCCTCGGTTTCGGGCGCTTGTGATTGGTCGAGGTTACCGTCACTCACGACCCCGCTCTCTCTCGCGAGCACCTCCCGGCCGCGCGGCCCGAACGAGGGTTTTCAGGAAAACACCAACCGCAGACTGCGGGAACGGTGCTACGGGAACGGTGCTACGGCGAACGGGACCCGACGGAACGGAGCCCCCGGCGGGACAGCCGAGTCGATGGCGCTCGTGGAAGTTGGATAACGGTGTCTGGCCTCGAGCAGAGACGTCGGAAGCGTCACGGCGGGTTCAACGGCAAATGCGGTGTCGCCTGTTCGGCAGAGAGACGGAGAGCGAGAGGGGCCAAAGCGGACTCGCGCCCCCGGTGGAGCCGCTCCGCCTGATGGAGGCTGACGGGACCTTTGCGGTGAGCTCGAGGCCCGGAATGTCACCTGTGAAACGCCAACACCTCGTCGGAGGACGTGTCTTCTGAGGAGGGGGGGGAGACCGCGCACACCTGTCTGCGCTTTCGAGTTCTCGCCTGACAACTTCTCCCGTGCGCGTGCACACACACACGAACTAAAGTTATCGGGTTGGCTGCGCGAGGCGACCCCCTCAGGCAAGATGCCGGTCAGAGAGACCACTGAGCGGGAGGTCGCTCTGCGCCTCAGGTAACCCGGGACAGGTGACCAGCACGCGCGCTCTCATGGACTTCAGGCTTCTCTCTCAGGAGGGGTTGCGGTGACATTTCACCTGCAGCAACTTGATTCCAACATTTGAGCCGTTTTAGTTTTTCAAAACAACTTTTTGAGGATTAAAAAATATATATATAATTTTTTTCTCTCATCCAAGTGCCGCCTTCTACGTCAACCATGTCATCCAAAGACAATCCTTGTCGGAAATTTCAAGCCAACATTTTCAACAAAAGCAAATGCCAGAACTGCTTCAAGCCCAGAGAATCCCACCTGCTGACCGACGAAGACCTGAACCAGGTGAACCAGCGATTTGTGTTTTAACCATACTAACATCCACTATGAGAGCCTGTTGTTACCGCTTGATGTGCACATCTCAAACCTGTTGTCATGTGTCAACAGCCCCTGAAGTGCAAAGGTGAGGCTAACTGGAGACCATTAGTTTCCAGAGGGAACACTTGGTATATTGACCTCAATGCATGCAGCTATCGGCCTCCACCTGGCCCCCCTCCCACTCTCCCAGCAGTCATTTCACAGTTGTCTTCGTGTCCATGCGATTACACTTCTGTGCGTGTTATGCATGCATTGGAGTGTTTCAAAACCCGATTGCTGTGTTGCAATACCATCTTCACAAATGGACCCGTTCCAATGATCTGCTGCTGCCGGGGTCGATGGGTTGTACAAAAGAGACGTCAAGGCAGACTGAACTCTGTCGGCCGATGTCGTGAACACTCCTCTGGGTAATCTTGTTTTACGGGACAGGGTCAAGGGTCACCCATTTCAGTTTGTCTGTATGCCTGACGCTTGTCCTGGAGGTGGTGTCTTTGACACGGCTGGGCGAGGGCGAACAGACAAATGACAAAGCACACGTTTTCCTGAAATGTCCTCCGTTGTGACCATTCTGTTGGAATGGAAATAATCTTGGGGTTATTTGTTCTTCTCTGTGGAATATCGGACCCAGCGGCTATCGGCCTTCTCCTTTGATAACTGCACCCAGTGGAGGATCGATGGACAGAGGCTGGAGTCCCAGCGCCGCTTGGCCTTGTTGTTCAACAAGTAGATACTGAGGGCCAGTGAATCTATTTCCATCCGTAAATCTGCTTTTCATTCCTTTCGCCAGCCCACCAATGCACCGCTCAAAGCCCCACGCTGCAAAATGACCTCGGCATTTGTGATGTGGGGTAAACAGTGTGTGTGTGTGTGTGTGTGTGTGGGGGGGGGGGGGGGGGTGAACACACGCGAACTCTCTCAAATGCCGTTTATCCACTGAATCGCTGGAGGGTAAAAGATGACCCCGATTCCTCTCGTCCATGTCTCTCCCCCGGGAGGACTCGCCATTTGAGCTGCTGTCCGGTCACGGGAGGAAGGATGGGACGCTCGGCCCGAGTGTCTGTCCCCGGCTTCAGGCTAAAGCCAGGAGCCGGCTCGTGTCCCAGCATGAGGGATTCACCCCCAACGCTCTTTCCAACTGTTCTTCCCTGCAGTCACATCATCAAACAACTTGGCCCAGGTGCTATTCTTACGTGTCGCCTCTCAGGCCGCCTTCCAGACATGTAATGTCGTGTTTGCTCGAGCTCTTGACCGTCCAAGGTTACGGCTGGTCTTGCGATTACAAAATCATCGAGCTGAGAAATTTGCCGTACCTCATGTAATGGAAGCGAAACAGGATTCCAGTGGATCGTATTTGGCTTCACATGGGAGGAAGTTATGACTGTAATCAAACCACTGATGGAGCGACGTGGAGGTGCAGGCGGCTTCACATGTCGGTGCTTTTTCGACTTGATTTGTTGGATGTTGCTGACAGACACTGTTGGATTACGTAAGGGACCTCGTCTGTTAAGCTCAGGTGTCGGTTAGAGTGTAAACGTATTGAGTCAAATGTGTGCAGCCCTGCAGTGGTTATGCAGAACGAGCATGGCGAGAGTTCAAGTGCCAGAACGCTTTCAGGAGGACTGCCGGGCCAACTCGCGTTTCTCAGGACGAGTTCGAATTGAAAATCTGGAGCCACAAAAGCTCTCCGGCTCGGTGCCGCTTCTCTTGCTAACTCCTGCCTCTCGCTGCCCCTCCACCCACCAGTCCACCCACTTACAGGATCAGAGAGGAAAGCATGTGCGTTAGCCTTTCATTTCTTTAAACCCAGGCCAGCATGGTGCTCTGGAACACAGCCAGCTGGAGAATGTAGCCTGCAGTGACTAATGCACACCTTCCTGAGCTAACATGTGTGTGTGTGTGTGTGTGTGTGTTCTTGTCATCTTGTCTGATATTGGGACGCAATTTTAAAGCAGGCACGAGCCTCCAGTTATATCTCCAGTGAATTCAAATGTGTAGAATGGAACTGTCCATCGACGAGTTAACTAGTTAACGTGCCTTTCAACCTGTTGGCCTTAACACTGTCGTCTTGTTTTCCTTCACCAGGCGAAGCCGATATATGGAGGATGGCTGCTCCTGGCACCGGAGGGGACCAACTTTGACAACCCCTTACACCGATCTCGGGTAAGTGGTTCCGTTGCTGGACTCGGAACAGAGCGTACCATTTTGCCTCTTCAACTCTTTTTCACTTCCTATTAAAAGACATTTGGTGCAGCTTAATAAAAAACTAAATGAACACCTTTTATTTTGACCCATTGTCTAGAGCGTCTGCTCATTCAGAGTCGATCTCTGCAGTGCCTGTGATTTTGTGTTCGACAGCTTCGACTGAGCGATAAAGTTCAGTCCATGAGGCCAGCTCGTCAGTTGAGGAGCGTTCCTTTAGTCTCTCATGTGACGTCTGACGAACGGGACGTCTGGTTGTTGTGGCTCCGGTAGCGGTTCCATGGGTTCAGCAGCTTCCTGTGGGAGGCTTGGCCCTCTATCAGAAGAAGTCTCATTCTCCAGCAATAATGAGCCTAATATTGACTTTATTCCACGAGTCCTGCTCCCCTAACATCATGTAATGGGAGACTTGCTCCGCTTCCTTTATCAGCTTCAGATTATGCTGTGGTGGTACATCCCAAAGAGGAGAAGGAATGTGGGGGAGGAGAAGGAAAAGTCCCAGTTCTCACAGCCACACTGATGGCTTCCATATGGGTTTTATAGGAAAAGCACCTCTGGATGCTTCAACTACTGTCAACCGACTGCTGTGCTGCTTTGACGTCGCCGATGTGTTCGGCCTATTATTACAATCAGCTTTTCACCGCCGTTGTATAATTGCTGGCCTGTAGTGCTGAGGTCAGCAGGTTGGTCAGGTTTCAACTGACCAACAAACAAATCACAGAGAGAAAAGAGCTGACCTGTTGGATGAGTCGTGTTTCAGGACCACTTGGTCCGACCGGATGCTGGTCTGAGGCTGTATATGTCCAACATCACCTTTTTAATGGATGACTGTGAAGCGTGTCGGCACTTATAGACCTGCCACTGCCTTTTAGCTTACACAAGACCTCTCAATATTTCATGGATTGGGCTCAGTTGAAATTGGAGCCTAGGATATTTAACATGGTGCATTTAGGAAGGGGGGGGGGGGGGCAGTGCGTCAAGCCAGAATAAAGAAGATCAATGTAAACGGTCACCATGTAATTTTCACAATTATTGGCAGAATTAACAATGTGATCAAACGGTAAATGTACTCCCTTGTGAAAATATGATGGGCTTCCCCTGGCGGCTGGGGTCCATTAACATTGTGCACTTCATACAAACATGACATGAAACTGTCAACTCATCTTTTTAAGGTTATGTGCATTTTACATACAAGATAGATTCATTCAGCTGTGACTTTAAAAAACTGGGGTTTTACGATTTGCGTTTGGTGTTTTAGCTTTTTTTATTTTTCCATATATTTATTTATAGAGAAAAACAACCCTTTCTGATTGTTGAACTGTCATAGCTAAAAGTGGCTGATGTCAAATATGACATCTTTTTCTTTTCCACCTGTTGCTTCATCCGTTACAGAATGTGTGTGTGGCTTCTGGATGTTACCCGCTCAGTAATTTTATTTCCTTTGCAGAAATGGCAGAGGAGGTTCTTCATTCTCTACGAGCACGGCTTACTTCGCTACGCTCTGGACGAAATGGTGAGTGAAAGCTTTCCTCCGGGTAGCTTTAAATATATATATATACGTATATTTAAAGTGTATGTTTTTTCCGTTTTAGTCTGTCATTTTAGTTTGTCATACATTTATATCTACTTTAATATAATCTACCAAAGCTTTTACATTTCTATTTTATAATCAGAAGAAACGAGTCAAACTTCTTGGGAGCAGAACGTCTTTTTTTTATAAAAACGTCAAAGAAAATTTAAATCACAGCTCTTGAACCAGCAACAATTTAGCTTTTTGACAATCGGTAAGATAATACAGCAACATATAGTTTATTTAAATTTCAAATAAAGGGTTTGCTCTGTTTTCAGTTGAATCAAATGAAGATCCTGAGCACTATCTGATTATTCACAGTAGTTCTGGTATCACAGTGGAGACTTCCTGTGTCTCCTGTTGGTGTGTTTGTAGGTCACTTGTTTGAATGCTATAGCTTCCGGGTTCTCTATGCGCTGTAGCGCGTGGCCCACGCTGAATATTGATTGACCCAAAGGGGCTCGCTGTGCCTTTTTTTTTCTTTTTCTAAACGTGGACGTGCAATTTGAAAAGAGGTGACAGCAGAAGTAGTTGAAACAGCACATGCTTTGTTGCTTTTCACCCTTTCATACTGTATGTGGCATTTTCTGGCAGAGGAGAGATGCACTGGGAGGGGTTATGTAATGGAAGCAGCAGGAGCTGGGACGCTTCTTCTCAATTCAATTCAGTTTATTTGTAGAGCCCATTTTCACAAATTAGAAATGTGTCTCAGAGTGCTTTACAATCTGTACACATAGACATCCCTGACCTTTGACCTTTGACCTCACATGGGATCAGGAACAACTCCCAAACAACCCTTCAGGGTAAAAGGTCAGACCCCTTGAGGAGAGAACAGAGGAGGATCCCTCTCCAGGATGGACAGGTGTCATAGATGTCATGTGACCAGAAGGAATCATTACACACTAATTAAAACACAGGAACCACACAATGAAGATGACAGAGTGGATGAAGAGTTGGTAGTCGGCATATTCCACCATCCAGACCTCCACCATCCATCAGATGGAGGTGGAGAGGAGCAGTTGGCGGAGTCTCAGCAGTGGGCGGAGTCTCAGCAGGGCTTTTACTGTGCCCTTTAATGTCATTTCTTTCCCCGATAGTAGAAATATGCTCCATGTTGAGTGGAGAGGCTACTATTGGCGTAGTGCATCCAAGTTTTCTTCCTCTTTTTCTCTTCTTAAACCAAGGTTTTCTTTGTTCTAAACATGCCAAAAAAAGTTTGGCCTAAATGTCAAGCTCTATTCAAAAGATTGTGTTTGTGTGTATTCTGGAAGAGACAAAGAAAAAGAAGAGGATGTGCTGCTTCCATTCATCTCTCTGGATGTCACTCATCATCTTTTCATCCCCGCTCTGAATGGAGGATCAAAAGAGAGAGTGGGATGGCAAGGGTCGAGAGCTGGAAATATCGAGTGACACCAAATATAGATCCTCACTTGTCACACCAAACTCATTAGAATACTTGTTTAGTGTTGAATAAACAGCTGCATCAACTCGGCTAATTGGCTCTCAGGCCCTCGTTTTCTGTGGACAAAGGGGTGCAATTATTATTTGGACTATTTGAATATCAGGTAGTTAGTCTGAGTGGTGTACGATTTTAATGAAATACAGTTTAATTCCTTCCACTTTTTATAGAGAGTATAGGTAATGACGTAAAATACATCTAGTGCCACGACGTGGCCTCAATATGCAATAAATATTAATATTAAGTGTGTGAATGATTGTATTTATAATTGTTTACTGTCCAATCCAAGTATTGTTTTTGTCCTTTTTTAAAGTGATCTCAGCTTAGCCATTATTGCATTATGCAGTGGCGCAAAGAGGCAGCACCTTATTGCACTGCTGTGCAGTCGGTCATTTGTCCAAACTTGATGATAAGTATAGTTTGATATTTGATAAAGTGTGCAGTAGTATGCATATAGCATGCGGTTAAAATGTTCAGTGCAAAATGTTTCAGATCGCTCCAATCGACATTAAATAGAAGAAAGAGACATTATGATCAGTTTAAATGCTGTATTGTTAATGTCATCGGGTCACATCTAAAGACGGCCAGCTTTCTCCAGTATCACGTCGCTCCAAACCACATCAGAGCCCTGGTTGGGGTTGAGATGAGGAGGTGCCCCTCCGTTTTCCTCTCGGCCTCGTTTCATGACTCTTGTGGCTCTAACCAAACCCAGATGCACTGCGGTCCCAACCTGCAGGATGTGGCTCCGGGGAGAAAGGAAAGGGTTAGCGAAGGCCTGGCCGAGAGCGCGGCTTTCGAAAGCCATCGGTTTTGGGGTTGCCCACCTACAGTGAACACCCGACACGACGCACCGGCGTGTTATGCTAAGAGCAGCTGTGGCTTTGAGGAGCCTATTGTTAGGGATGGGGATCGTTGTTTCCTTCTTTTCGATACCGGTGCTAAAGCGGTACTTTTAAAACGATACCGGTGCCTAAACGGTGCCTGAACCGATACTTACAACAACAACAAAAAGAAACTCAAAACGACGATTGACAATGAGGACATTAAAAACCTCTTCGGCCAGATTCCCTGTAAAAGCCGTTCTCGTGGAGCACTGACAAAAACAACAGATACGAGCCACGAGCTGGCGCTAGCCACGGGCTGGCGCTAGCTACGAGCGTGACAGTCTGATATCCGCTTAGACATGTTTATAATGGATGCTTTATTTTATAATTATTTTCAATTTCAGGCGGCGAAAGGAAGCACCGAAATGTGCGTTGCGTTCGGTACCCAACCCTACCGATTATTATTCACAAGAGACAAGTGGTACAAAAAAAGAAAGTGCAGCTTCTGTATCTGAGAGAAAGTGACGAGGTGGATAGCTGAAAATGTTGGCCAGCATCAAGCGTGTGCTGCCGTGCGACGCTGCCGTGTTCCTGGCATCGGCCTCAAAGAAGGCGTGAACGTTTCTTTTGTGTCCGCGACGGAATCTTCGAACTTTACATTTTGTTCGCTGTAATCATGGAAATGAGATCCGTGTCCTCCCACAGCCCAATTGGCCGTGTGTCCATGCTAGATTTCTCCGAGAGCGAGCCGACGCAGTAGTTCCAGGGGAGCGTTGCCAGGGTGACATGTTTTGTCCCTTTTGTCCAGCAACCCTGTGTGTAACACCGGAGAGAGCGGTTCTCCGCTGTGCGGAGGGCTCTGGCGTTCTCTGGCAGCGCGGCCGAGTGTGTGGGCTGAGGTCGTCGGCAGTCACGTGGCGAGCAACCCGTTTCTACTGTATGGAGAGAAGAAGCCCATCAGACACTGCTCAGCTGAGGTGGTCCGGGCATCTGATCCGGACGCCTCCCTTTTCCAGGCACGTCCAATGGGAGGAGACCCCGGGGAAGACCAGGACACGCTGGAGGGACTACATCTCCCGGCTGGCCTGGGAACGCCTCGGGATCCCCAGAATGAGAGGGAACATGTTGAGGGCGAGAGGGAAGTCTGGGTCGGCCTGCTGGGTCTGCTACCCCCGCCACCCGACCCCGGAGTAAGCGGATGAAAATGGAACGGAACGGACACTTCATAGAAACGACAGAGTTGTAGTTTGCGCTGTGTTTGTGTGACTGAATGCACCTGGGAGCCAGTCAGGAACAGGTGTGCAAGGCTTCAGCCGCCTTGAGGTAACACTGTTGAGAGAGAGAAAGGAGGGGGGGTCTTCTAATCATTCAGAGTCGAGGTAAAGATTAATGAACAACGTGGACAGAGGCCATCCAAACACAACTGTGTGAATACGCTGTTCGAGTTGTTTCAGCGATGTGACAAACACACACACACACACACACCAAATCCATTATCGCCTCGTGCAAAGGCCAGTTCCAGCTCTGTGGGTGTAGAGAACTCTCCGGCTCAACGAAGCCACTTTAATGACATCAGCGCACGTTAAAGTGATCAACACCCTCACTCTAATAACTGCTTTGCTATGCGGTCCTAAATATCCCACGCAACACCCAGCTCCCATTGACCTCAGCTTGACCTTCTCCAACCTGACGCACACCCTCATGTGATCCTCAATGTCTCAGTCTTTGTTGTGGTCTCAGTTCTCTTTGCTTTTCTTTGTAATACATTGTTTTGCACTGAAACTCTTTTATGACCTTCTGACGGAGCACCGGTGACAATATTTCCTCAGGTTCACTGGTGGCCATCGAAAAAGACGTTCCACATTGTGTTCTGATGCTTGTCAATTAATGTGTTTAGTTCCCGATTGACCAGAACACCTGGAAATAAGATGAGTCTACCTGTTGAGGTCCACTCAGACGGCTCGTGAATTGCATTTGCTTCCCAACTGCACTGCAGTCCGTACCACAGCCTGATCCATTGTTGTTCCGAGGAGAACATGATGTCATTCTCATTTCATCTTAACTCGATTAATTTCCAGTGTTTACTGGAATTGAAATAGTGGACCCCTGCCCCACAGCGCAGTCCAAGAACTGAGAGTTTTGACAAACTTCCCTTCATTTCCCACACACTTGTGCATTCTTTTAACCTGAGGCACACTATGCCGTTGCCTCTTCCAGACACAAGCGTAGACAACCTCCGAACTTTTACGACACGCTGAAACATGCATAAACTCTCCCTTCTCTAGCCCTGTGAAACGTGAAATTGAAGGCTATTTTTAAACCAATTCTGAGGCGCTTTTGTTGGTTTTGGGATTGGAGGAGAGCTTTCCAGGGAATGGATGATCGGGCTGGCCTCTCAGCTGTGTTGTTGCCTTCAGGCTCAACCCCGCCTCATAACGTTGGGGATGCTTATCGGGGAGCTGCAGTCTTCCACTCGCAGCAAGGCGTGGGAAACCGAGTGGAGAGGCGAGTTCAGACGGCCTGCAGTACACAAGTGTTACAGTACAATACGGATCGATGGATGATTTTAGGACTGAAAGACCGATTGGAGAGAGACGCAGATAATTTAGAAGGAAAAGGGTCAATAATGAGTGCCATGTTGGTCACTGCTCGTGTTGATAAGACGTGGTAGTTTACCCTATTGGGTCGTGGGTTGCTGACAAAGTGTGGGTCCTGTGTGAGGCGTGTGTTGGTTTCGTAGAGATACGGTGCGTGAGAGTCTTCTTTAACCCCTGCCCTTCCTTCCTCGTGGCTCCAGTAGGGACTGATCTGCTGGAATGTAAACAGCCATGGATTACAGTGGGGTCACTGTTCCCATTGCACAAAGCCACAAAACCATGGGAACAGCCATTCACACAGCTTGTAGTCATCAGGATCTACGACACTGTGACTGCCACTCAACCCCAAAAACTGTCGCCCAATTTACTGTATTTATAGAGGGACATTCCCTTGTTTTTGTTTTTGTGTACAGAAATGGCGAACGTTTTAATCCCAGGAATTCCCAAACTGTGGGCCGAGGGAGGCTGACCACAATGAGGGTGCCACACACCGGGCCTTCTTCTCTCCCCTTTTAGAAACCGCTGTGCGGGCGGCGCGACCAACCAGTAGGAGTCGAATGTGCGTCAACAAATGAGAGGCCCGAGCGTCATCGTTTAAATATCTTTTCTTGTAAAACGTCAGGTTTATCAACCAGTGGGAAAACTTCTTCAACATGGCATCCCCAATGTCAAGGCATCTTGGCGAGGTCTTGTCTAGTGCTGACCGGTACACCCTATTTTAATCATCAGAGCGATATGGCATGCAAACATTATTGTGACACGCAATGAATAAGCAAATAACAAAAAAAACTGTATTAAATGGTATTTATATATATATATAAACAAACCATAACCCTGTATTAAATGGTATTTTATTTATCTATTTCATTATTTATTCATTTATATATATATATATATACACATATATATAAATAACCAAAGCCCTGTATTAAATGGTATTTTATTTATTTTTATATATATATATATAAATAAATAAAATACCATTTAATACAGGATTTGGGTTATTTGCTTATTCATCGCTGATGAGAGAGAGAGAGATCCTGTGGTGGAGACAGGAACGTGAACCAGGTCAATTGAAGATGAACTGTTACTCGAGGTGACAACAGCTATGCCTGTTTCTGTAATTGCAATGGAACCGTCTCAAGTTTAAAGTCAATAATGTATAAATGCACCTGTTCAACAAGCATTAACATGATACCGACATTACAAAAGCAATATTCCATCCTGCCTTGACCCCGCCGTCTCGTCCACCGCATCAGTCGTAGTCGTATGCAGACCCGTGGATGCTATTCCGTTGAGTGTTCTCTTCGTGAAGCCTCTGAATGACTTTACGTTCCCTCCAGTAAGTCACAGTGTGTGTGTCCGGGGATCTCATTGTGAAGCGGTGACGCGCTGTTGTTGACAAGCTCGGAGTAATAAAGTTGTTGCAGTCTTGTTGCAGACTAGTGAGCCTCAGTGGTATTATGTTATAACTCATTAAGTATCTGCACGACATAACCCTCGGCTACACGAGCGAGAAAAGCATCCCCGTCTAGTCATGATGAGTCATTCACGCCGTCCTGAGGACGGCGTGAATGACTCATCATGACTAATGTCTCCGTTCTTCTTTCTCTAGAAACTTCACTCGGGAATGTTCTTTACTTTATTGTCATTGATTTTATAAAGGGACTTTGCTTTTATAAATATTTAGGTTGCTGCTGTAACCGTTACTTTATTTTTATTATATTGAATTTTAACTTCTGAAAATAGAGAGAAGCAGGTCTACAGAGGAAATGTGTGGCTAATATGTACTTTACAATATGTGTTTATCGTAAGTCATATCTTTATCGCAGAAATTATTGCACAATGCAGATTTTCCTCATATCGAGCAGACCCGATACTCTTCCTAGGCTTTTATCGACCCGAAACCAAGCAGCATGCATGACGTCATAGATCCATCTGCCTGATGGATCATCCGGGTCTGGATCGTGGAATACTTCTACTACCAACTACGCCATGGCCCTGCTGAGACTCCGCCCACTGCTGAGACTCCGCCCACTGCTCCTCTCTACCTCCATCTGATGGACGGTGGAGGTCTGGATGGTGGAATATGCCGACTACCAACTCTTCATCCACTCTGTCATCTTCATTGTGTTGTTCCTGTGTTTTAATTAGTGTGTAATGATTCCTTCTGGTCACATGACATCTATGACACCTGTCCATCCTGGAGAGGGATCCTCCTCTGATCTCTCCTCAAGGGTTCTGACCTTTTACCCTGAAGGGTTGTTTGGGAGTTGTTCCTGATCCCATGCGAGGTCAAAGGTCAGGGATGTCTATGTGTAGATTGTAAAGCACTCTGAGGGGAATTTGTAATTTGTGAAAATGGGCTCTACAAATAAACTGAATTGAACTGAATGTCAGCCGCCGTCTCCCCGTCGGTTCCGAGCCAAGGAGTCGACCTTGCTCTGTTCTCACGAGAGGAGATTGACCCGAGCCGGACTCTACCTCCTTGACATTGGGCCAGAAGCCGCGTGGCAGTCCGTGAAGACGCCGTACGTCCCCGCTCAAGCAGCGGTTCTGATCCGCCGGCTCCCATTGGTCACTAATCAAGGGGCTCGCTGCCCTCCGAGTGACCCGACATGCGGGTCCACTTTCCATCCGAGTGCTTTGCTTTCTGAAGAGACGCAGCTCTTCCGTTAGCCGGGATGATTTAGCTGAACGCAGTGAACGTTCTGACGTTGTGTTTTTCTCTTGATCTCTGAATCCGTCTTTCTGTTGGCGTTCACGTCTGACCCCGTCTGTGCGCTTCAGTTTTCACCGGAGCACTCCTTCATTCCGGATGTGGCCGAGATAAAAAATAATGTTATCGCCTCCATTTGTTCACTGTTTAAATAGTTTAAACTCCTTGAGCAGTACAGTAACCCCCCCAAAGAAACTCCAGGGTTTGGCCGGGTGTGAGCCACTTGTCTACACTGGCCACCTTTTAATGTCTTTATCTTTTAAATGTGTCATTTAAAGCTAGGTGTGTCACTAGTGGACAGACACATGGGGAGGAGCCCTGAAATAACACGTCAGCTGATTTGAAAACTAAACTAAACTGGTTTTGGTCTTGTTTTCTGTTGCATGATTTCCAACTGACCTCCGCGTTACCCACTCCCATACTACGTGTGTGTGTTCCACAGCCAAAAGACCTAATACGTTTTAGGAATAATGGATTGAAATGACTAATCAGATTGAAGTTAGTCAATAAAACCACATTGTTCTCCAGTATGCACTCGCAAACACACAGCATCGGGGGGGGGGGGCGGGGAAGCTGCCCCTCTGTGATTGGATGAGGAGAAAGTGCTCTCATTGAAAATGGGACAACGCTCATTGACATGTATGACCTGGAAATGCATAGACCAGGGTTCGTACGGTCATGGAAAAAAGTCATGGAATTTTAAAATGGTCATTTCCAGGCCTGGAAAAGTCATGGAAAAGTCATGGAAAAGTCCAGTAAATCCATTGGTCAACATGTGTGAGAACCCTGATGGACACATTGGTGCACGTCAATAAGTAGGCACTGTGTGTCACCTTCCACTTTCTAACCTCTGGTTTTAAGCTTCTCCTCAAACGTTGAGCCTCAGCTAACGCAGGCTGGACGCTCGTGGACACGGTCCTTGCTCAAGCCTGTGGTCCATTTATTATGTTGGTGTTCACTGTTGCGTGAGCGCCTGGACAGGATCCTTCAACACGGGGCACTCGGGCTCTCAGCACCAGAGCGAAATAGTAATATGTTGCTCATGACAAATGGCTCTTCATACGGGATCCATTTTCCCGTTGACGGTGGACTTTGCTCTCTCTTCACTTGTTCTTGGAGAAACGGTCGTGTTGGGTTGAGCGTAAGACGAGACGGCCCAGTGAGAAGTCCTTTTAAAAGGCCTTTTTATCAGGATGTCTTGTACCCCCCTTCCCTCTGTACCCTCCTTCATGTTCTTGTTCTTTCTAATGATTTCCAGCTCTTCATCAGCTCAAAGAAAGGCCGTCTCCAGGCGGCTCCAGCTCAGCCAGAGTCCGCTCCGCTTGCGCCGTCCCCACTCTGACGTTCCCATGACTCAGCCCGATTCACTGTTCTTTCCTTTGGCCTCCTCGCCGTCTCGTATTATGCCGCTCTCTTTGCATCTCTGTCTTTCGTTGCGGTTCTCTCTGGCCAATAAATAATTTGTGTCCGAGAGCAGCCAGCTGCATTGTGTAACTTCTCTCCCCAAACCCCTCCCTTCGTCTACAAAGCCAAACACGGCCGACCCGACCGACTGCTCGCTCGGCTAGTTCTAAACACTAGACGAGGACACCGACAAAAGATTTCATTTAAAGCGTCGGGCTGCGCGGTCAGCCAGCCCTGAGACGGCTCTGATAAAACAGCGGGTGTGTGGGTAGCTGTCTGGATGTAAAGACACGAGACGCTAGAAAGAAGCTTGTGAGTTCCTCACCGCTGTAACCCACCAGCACAGTGAGGTCATCGCTGTTGTTAAATAAGATTTGCCTCCATCATTTCTCAAGCTCGTGAGCTGTAGCTGTGCGTGTTGTTGACGTCTCCGCGGGATGGCGTCTGTGTCTGCCGCCGCGTGACGGCTTCAGGAGCCGCAGCTGCGGTCGAGCGTCTTTCTGAGTTGCGACATGTGCAGGTGTATTGGATGACCTTTAACCTTTCACCTCAGCTTTGTGAATTACCAATCCAGCCACCTGTTAAAGTCAGAGCTTTGCAGACTGGATATTATTAGACGGGCAGAAAGTGCAACCTCGGGTTTTCGTATAGTTCTGCATCTAATGATTATTTGTTCTAAAGATTATTTTTTCGATTAATCTAATAACTAATATTCTCAAGATTATTTTTTAAATTCCCGATTTAATATAGCAATTGGTCAATATGAAGATAAAAAAAATTCTAATATTTTCAATATCAGAATCAGCTTTATTGGCCATGTACGAGGAGACATACAAGGAAGGAATTAAACTTTTTTCCGTTGCACTCGACATACACAGAAACTTTGAATTGATTGCTGTGACGCATGGATTAATATAACTACTGTATGTCATATCAACCCTTTCCCCGCACACTATGTCCACTTGAATACGACACGGATTGATTTCATCACGGGAGTAATCTGCATTCAGGATATAAACTGGCAAATGTATTTGGGCCCGTTGTGTCACTCGTACATGGCTGTTAAACATGTTTGTGTACAGAAAATATAAAATAGTCGAATTAATAACATAGTGTAACGTTAATGTTACAATTTACCTTTTGTTTTAAATCTATTATATTGATGAATTTCTCCAGTCTGTTGGTCATGTATTTGAATACAATGGCAACGGTACAGCTGTAAATGGACATATTTGAAATGCAAGTGAAGATATCTCAGAAGTAGCCCAGGAACCATGTCTGGGCCTTTTTTATGTCATCTTTCGGTCTTGCTTGTGAGATCCCATAACCTGCCGGGTAAGTATTATTGGCTTATTGCTAATTGTTGTCGGGCGAGCGACTCGCTCTTTCATGACACGCTCCAGCTTCTTTAGGACCTGGCCCAAAAGGCCAGACTCAAGCAGCCATGCACTGGCCTCCCTCCAGGGCACGGAGCGGCTTAGCGCTCCCTCCTGTGTGCAGCAACACATGCGCCCTCACTTTGAAATATTAACTACCCAATTACATTTTAAAGAAATACTGCAATGAAATGCTGATTATTATAATACAACAGAACGTGTTCAGCTAATGTGTAGACATTGTTGTCAAGCTGATTATATGGAATATACAAACATTTGAAGATGAATACATGCAAGTCCTTTGTTGTGTCTGATGGTTTTTATTCTAAATCTTTCCACAGACTTCACTGAACTTGGTATTGAACCTCAATGCTTAACATATTGTCAGGTTTAACCGTAAATGTGTAAATCTTAGGAAAAGTTCTTATTTTTACTGTTTGTGTTGATAACATGCTTTATTTTCGGGAAAGTTAGGGATTTTAAGAAGTGTATTGGTAGAGGAACGTTCTGCATTGATACTAGTTTTAACATTTGTCCTAGAACACACATAAAATCAGGAAATATAATCTTGCCCCTAAAATGTAGTTCCCTGATGGATCTTCTCCGAGCCTTCAGCGTGTCGTCGGGCAGGTTAGCTGCTCGCCACCCAGACCTGGGCTTGTAGGCAGCAGCTCTTCAGCCCTGTGGAAAAACTGCTAGCTCCCAAACCGAGGTATTAGCTGAATTCCCAAAGGAACATTTTCCAATGCCTCCCCCATTTTTTCCCTTCCTTTCTGCCTGATGGGCTGATTTGCGTTGACTTGGGCTTTGGCAGATTTGCACTCGTTATCAAAGAGGTAGTGGCCGCCTGGCTGTGAGGTCATCTCTTCACGGTGTCGACTGAGCTTCAGAAACTAGCTTCTTAGAGCCAAACAACATGATGCATTTTGATTAAGATAGTTTTCATTGGGACCATGCAACTTTACTATTGCAACCCCACATGATGGGTGTCTGTGCACCTTGGCCTACTTCCCAAAGTGCTGTGTCAGAGCCATGCGGGACGCTGCAGTTATACAGACACAGCTGTTTTGGGGCACACTGTGATCCTGGCACAACTGCTTTTTGCAGTGGCGACAAAAAAACAGATCCTAGAGCTGCAACTCCAGGATTTAGTGCTCTGGAAGTCGGTGAGCGTTGGTTACTGCACCGAGAGGAACGTTGGAGCCTTGAAGAGCAGCTGGTCGTGGTGTGGTGAAAAGAAAGAAGCGGGTTATCCAGTTGTACCGATTGTCCTTGGAGGAGTTGACGTTGCAGTGAGTTCATATTGTTGATATTGATATGTGACTAAACTAAAATGCTTCACATTACGATGTGGATTATATACACATTGTCCTCTCTGTTGAGAGAATTGTTTTGACTATCGGCAGCTTAAATCCATTCACCATGATTTTGTCAATTTTGGTAAAATTAAGCATCTATGGCACTTTGATCATTTTTCATACGGTGAGGGTGATTCACCTCAAAAATTCTCTTTCCAAATGCAAGTAAATAAAAGTATTTTTGGGCACTCAAAAACATACATTTCAATTAATCAAATTCATTTGGTTCCCCGCCCGGCCCTCCTTCGCTCCGACTGAAGTGGAGTAGAGCGCGCTGACATGACGGAGGTAGAATGTAATCATTCCACAATGTGAGGCGTGCAGAGCAGAGAGGAGCGCCTCCACGAGTTGGATGCAGTCTGATTGCACAGAAAGGAAAACCACACGTCCTCCCCGTGATCCCACTTCGTCTGAGTGTCAACGGGCAGCGTGACGCGACTCGATCGCAGCACCTGTTCCTCCAGACGCCATCTACTCCGTCACCACCTCCACAGAGACGGGCTGATCTCTCACAATCAGTCTGGGTTTCTACAATTCAATTCAGTTCAGTTTATTTGTAGAGCCCATTTTCACAAATTAGAAATGTGTCTCAGAGTGCTTCACAATCTGTACACATAGACCTCCCTGACCTTTGACCTCACATCGGATCAGGAACAACTCCCAAACAACCCTTCAGGGTAAAAGGTCAGACCCCTTGAGGAGAGAACAGAGGAGGACCCCTCTCCAGGATAGACAGGTGGATGGACATCCATTAGGCAGTTGGAGGTATGACGTCTCATAGGACCGATGACCCTCTGAGACGTGAAGTCAAAAGGACTTCGGGGAGAAAGCAGAGTTACAACACAATAATTAATTTGTTTAAATGATATACATTACATCAAGACGATTGGCCAAAGCTTCAACTACAAGTGATGCATGTCGTAGAATAAGAAAAGAATGTAGTATGTATTTATAAATAGTTTTATTTTGCACCCACACGTGCATTTGGTTATTTCGAGCTTCCCGCTGCTGGTCGCCACAGCTCTGGTCCACGTGGCTCGAGCCCCTTTGCATCTGATTGAGCGATCCTAGCCTCTTCTTTTTTGTGAAAAATAATTCTGCTGTATTCGCCTGGAGTGAATGGCTCTTAATCCTCCAACTCTTCCTCATCTTCCTCTTCCTCCTCCTCTGCATGTGTCAGCTGCTGCCCTCTTAACACATCATTAAACCACCCACCTCCTCTCGCCGTTCTGCAGAAGAGACGCGGCGCCGCTCCCGCCCACAGTCCCCTCCTGAAATACTTGCTACAAAAATGTGAAAAATGCTCGGCGTTTGGATTTTTCTCCTCCGAATGTTGTCTCGATACGGCGCTCTCACAACCGGCCTCCACCGCGGTGCGGAGCAGACGCAGAGCGGCGCAGACGCAGAGCGGCGCATTCGTTTGAACGTCTTGAGAGCATCCCAGTGGAGTGAGGTGTATCTGAGCAGGCCTGGAGGGCTCTAGAGTTGGCCCTGCAACAGAGATGTCAGATATCCACCGCAGGGTTGAGCCTGATTTTATAGAGCTATATGTTTATCTAAAATACAGGCAAGGGTTCAATTCAGTTTATTTGTAGAAATGTGTCTCAGAGTGCTTTACAATCTGTACACATAGACATCCCTGACCTTTGACCTTTGACCTCACATGGGATCAGGAACAACTCCCAAACAACCCTTCAGGGTAAAAGGTCAGACCCCTTGAGGAGAGAACAGAGGAGGATCCTCTCCAGGATGGACAGGTGTCATAGATGTCATGTGACCAGAAGGAATCATTACACACATTAAAACACAGGAACAACACAATGAAGATGACAGAGTGGATGAAGAGTTGGTAGTCGGCATATTCCACCATCCAGACCTCCACCATCCATCAGGTGGAGGTGGAGAGGAGGAGTGGGCGGAGTCTCAGCAGTGGGTGGAGTCTCAGCAGGGCCATGGGCAGTCGGCATATTTCAGGATCCAGACCTCGATGGGTGAGGGTTGGTATTGTAAGTGAGGCTATAAGGTAAATACGGTGTGATTGTTCGGGCTTCATGGTGTCTCTGTTGGGGTGTAATTATTGGGCTGTGATGATCGTCGGCTTAGCCACGACCAATCCGTCAGCTTTAGTTCCCGCCTCTGATTGCAATGCATCGCGGTGTTTGTATAATTATTGTGGACTTGGGAAGGAAGGAGAGAGCGAGGTTTGATATTCCTCTTCAGCGAGACTGAAGGTGACTCAATCCGTCTGGCACCGGAGGACATTTCCCCCGCAGCTGGTTTCTTGGGCATGCTCACTGGTATCAAACACTGTCTGTGTACCTCCTGTTGTCTTGTGTTGCTATGGAAAGATTAATTGCACTATTGCCGTTATCGGTAATGAGCAGAAGATGTTGGACCCTGAAGAGCCCTGATCCCGGGCCATGTCCATGAGTCAGGGTGAAGCCGGTCGGTCGGCTTTACTTTTGGTTTCCGTGTCTTCAGTGATCAAAGTCAAACGGCTGCGGAGGCCGGGCGCCGGGAGGATCCTGCTGCGACACGTCTGAAGACGAGCGTCGTGACTTAATGAGTCGAGTTGCAGCGTTTTGCTTTGGTCACAACCAGCAGACACGCTGGCACCTGATGCCGAGAACCAGATGTTTCTGATCAGCTTCGGGGGTTTATAACTGCCATGGACATTGAGCAATACACTGCGTTTTGATACTGATACAATATTAATAAGAAAATGAGGGGAAGCATTTCTATGTGACTGGATCCCTTTTATTTAAATGCCAGTTAATTCCCTCGTGCTCCTCCTCACTGAGTCGGTTTAACTTCACTTCTTCTCTTCCAGGACTAGAAATGAGGCGGTCAAACCCAAAAGGATGATGGCAGATGAAGAGAATTTTGCTTTTCAACCAGAATTGAGAATAGATCATCATCCAGCTGCCAAAAGAAGCACATATTTCTCCCGCCGTGTCATAAGGGAGAATGCGATGTTTTGCTAAGCTGCGGAATGAGCGAGAGTGAAGGACGCCGAGAGCGCCGCGGCGTGCTAATTAGCATCTTCTAAACAGTCGGTTCCTAATGAACTCTGTTGTCTGATGCACACCATCTGGCCTGAAGACGCACGCTGGCTCCCCGTGAGGAGGGAGAGTCTGGAATGAACTGTAGTGGAGCAGTTGTGTTTCCTGACTGGGTAAACTGGGAATTCTATATAATAATAATGTTTTAGATAATTGAAATACTCGAATGTGCTCGATGCAACAATTTACAATATGTAGATGTATTGTTCTCACAGTTCTGGTGAAGGCTAGTTCTGCATGACGTCTACTTCTGCCAATGTGGCTGCTGCTTTCTTTTCATCTTTTCACAGACATGTACACCTTTATAACTATTGGTGCTGATGTCTCGAAACCAAATCTATCCCTCCCCTTGAGATGAAATGGCTCCCATCCAGACACTATTCATATTATTGTCTGAACAACTACAGAGACTATAATAAGTTTATGTAGGTTTCATAATGCCCATGCTTTGATCACAAAGGGGCATTTGTTTGGGCCTCTTGTCTCTCGGTCACTTCCTCGTGGAGTGGAGGGGAGGAGTGGCTCTGTGGACTGTGGCGGCTGACAATCCCACATTGTGTGAACTGCTGCTGCTTCACAAAGGGCCCATTGTGCAGCGCCGCGGCCCGGGAAGAGGGGCCGGGGTCCGGGCTAGGTGACGGAGAGGTGTGGGTTCACGGGGCCGGGGGGCGAGGGCCGCGGGGGCCTGTGTCTGTGCTCAGCTGAGTCGATACACACTGTACTCCTACACAAACACCTATTTATGTCAGCGCTCAGATGGATCTCACAGGTGAGCAGCTCTGTGGAAATATTGTCGATGATTTATTTTGTCCGGGAAAAATCTGCGTCTGCGATTATGAAACTGGTGCGTAAGCTGCTTGTACAACCGTTCCCAGAATTCAAACAATATTTAGCTGTTTATCCGCCTCTGGCTCAAGTCCACATTTGTGGTGTACTCTGGATTTGTGTTCTCAGACAGATGGCCTCACGCCCCCCCGCTCCACTGCTGTTCTCCTTGACCACCAGCTTGAGACTTAATCTCCCCTTCCTCGCCCGCCGGCCCCAGACCTCGGTCCTCTGAGCGTCTGAGAGTGACAGGGCTCTCAGGTCAAGCTGACGCAGGTCTCTCTGTCCGGTCTGAAGCAGGCCCTCGCCCAGCTGTCCCACGTCTACCCGTCCGTCTGTCTGTCAGGCCCGGCTGTTGCCCCGGCCCTCTCACCGTTAGAGTCGAGGGCCCTTTGTGTGATTTTTAAGCCACGGCTTTAAGAAGTTGAACTCACAACATAACGTCCAGCTGCCTCTCTGGCCCTCTCGTTTCACCGCAGTCTGAACTCTATATGTTCTTGTGCCGCATGTTGACTGCACCGTCTGCTATAATATAGACGGTGGCGAGGGAGTCGGGAATGAAAGTGACATGTAATAGCGATGAAGTAAACGGGGCCTCTTATTTACCCGCTGGGTTGGATCACCACAAACTCTTAACTGTTGACTTCCTCTGTCCACACTGGAGGCTCGCATCGCTCGGCGGTTATGCTGCATGAATTGTGTCCCTGAGTTTTATTTATTAAGGCAATAGCGAACATGAACGATATATTGTAATGTATCTTCTGGTTTGCAGAGGGCTGTCTCGTCTGTGGCTCCCTGGTGCACACAGTGTGGCTCCGCTGTGGCCTGTTGGAGTCTCTGCTTCCTGTATGTTTAGTGCACTGAGGGCCAGAGGGCCGCTCCAACGCCCTGCGCTGTGCGTCGTCACGCAGGACTCTCTTTACCTTCAACACATACACATTCCTCGGTTAACAGAAGAGTATTGTGGCTCGGGGAAGTCACTTGGAGGTCCGACAAAGCAACAGTCGGTCTTCTAAACAAGTGATATGTGTGCAAATATCTAAGAATAATAATAATATAGACTTCTATCGCACTTTTCTAGGTACACAAAGACGCTTAAGAATGCATCTGAAGGCGTTCTCTGCGTGTAGAAAAGCATCGTGTTCGGAGCGATGCGTCGCCACGGACTATAAACAGATCATCTGATCTGAGCACGCCTCCGTTCGTTGGCGACGAGGCGGCGTGCAAAGCCACGCCAACCTGGATGTGGAAGCCGTCAGTCATTGTTCACACGGCGGTGTTACTGTGGAGGTCCTGCGGTCAGATTCATAACCCACAGGTGGCGTCCGCGTCGGCGTGCAGCGGGTCTCACGGCGAGGCGTCAGACGGCTCCGTGAACCTCTGAACTTGCACTCTTCTTCACTCCTCTTTCACTCCTGCTGTTGACACAACATGCACCGCGTCTCGACTGTGTGGATGTGGGCTGAGCCACCGAGCGGCTCACAGAGCAACGGCTGCAATGAGAGGAATCCTTCATTTAAACACCCTGGTTCAATTCAGTTCAGTATAGTTGTAGAGCCCGTTTTCACAAATTACTAATTCCCCTCAGAGTGCTTTACAATATGTACACACATACATCCCTGACCTTTGACCTTTGACCTCACATGGGATCAGGAACAACTCCCAAACATTAGATAAACAATGTAAATTGGTTTGATTTCATGTCTTTTTGTTGCATGCACCTGATTCTAGATGCCGTCCTTTGTTAGCTCCATCAAATTTCTTTAAAGAGCTTCTAAAAGTAATACTTTTTACCGTGGGGATTATGGACTTAAGCCTGGAAAGAGTGGCGACTGTTGACAATAACGTCAAGCCGAGGGCATGAGTCGTCAACGACTACCTAATGTCTTAGTGAAGTAAACCAAATAAGCTGCACAGAGATGATGCACTTATGTAACGAGTCTCTTTTAAATGCTGTGATTCACATCGCAAGAAACACAAATATCACAGGCTAACAAGAACATTTTCTTGCGCACAGACTGTGATTATATCAGTGTGTGTGTGTGTGTGTGGTTTGCCAAGCTTGGCAGGAGAATGATTGCTGGGCGTTGTGTGAGCGGCCGTGTGGAGGCTGTGACGCGTGGGCACGTCTGTGGCTGCCTCCTAACCCTGCGTCTCTCTGTCGCCCCGCAGCCCAGCACCCTGCCGCAGGGCACCATCAACATGAACCAGTGCTCCGACGTCGTGGACGGAGAGTCCAGGACGGGTCAGAAGAACTCTCTCTGCGTCCTGACCCCTGACAAGGAGCACTTCATACGGGCCGAGTGCAAAGAAATCATCAACGGGTAAGACGTCGTAAATAACCAGGAATGTGATCTGTTGATCTAGTTGGATGAGAATGTTTCCTTCGGATGGGCAGCCTGCTTGTTGTTGTCCTCCGTGTTCCACCTGCACATCGCCCTGTTCTACAGCAGCTCCACTGGCTTTGCCTTTAAGATCCTCCTCCATGCAGTCGAGGCCTCCACGACCTCGCCCCTCCACGACCTCGCCCCTCCACGACCTCGCCCCTCCACGACCTCGCCCCTCCACGACCTCGCCCCTCCGCGACCTCGCCCCTCCGCGACCTCGCCCCTCCGCGACCTCGCCCCTCCGCGACCTCGCCCCTCCGCGACCTCGCCCCTCCACGACCTCGCCCCTCCACGACCTCGCCCCTCCGCGACCTCGCCCCTCCACGACCTCGCCCCTCCGCGACCTCGCCCCTCCGCGACCTCGCCCCTCCACGACCTCGCCCCTCCACGACCTCGCCCCTCCACGACCTCGCCCCTCCACACCTGTCTCACCTCCTCCAAACCAGCATCCCCACCCGGTCTCTCAGGTCGGCCTCCTCCATCGACCTGACTGACCCCCAGCTCGTCTGTCCACCACGGGGTCAAGAGCCTTGAGCCCCTCTGGAGCCCCCCCCTGACATCAGAAACATGGACTCAATCTTTTTATTCAAAACCCACCTCAAAACTCACCTTTGAGGCCGGCCTACGCCTGACGTGTTCCCCTCTTGGTTGCTCTGCTTTTTAACTGTTCTGCTTTTTTAATTGTGTCTTTGAACTGTTTTTAATGAGTTGTACGGCGATCTCGAGTGCCTTGAAAGGCGCCTTATAAGATAAATGTATTATTATGTTGGTTTAAATGAATAAGGATGACCTGGACCCTTTCGGGTCGTTGTGAGCAGCTGGTCTGCCCCCTGCTGGCTCCTTCGGGCGGCGCTCTGTCGGAGCCTTGCAATCCACACTGCAGTGACGGTGCACATTCTTGAACTGGAGCCTCTCTTGGCGTCTCCCTGTGTTCGCTACTCCCCCCCCCCCCCCCCAGTGCAGACACGTATATGGAATCTGCTTGAATGAATTGATCATACATGCAGGTGTTATTCATGGTGTTTAGAGCAGACAGACGGGTTGTTGACCAGTGTGTGTGTGTGTGTGTGTGTGTGTGTGTGAGAGAGCGCGGGCCAAGTTTGTGTTTCACATCTCCAACAATGGGGGAGCGGCAACAGTCGGCCACATGAAGAGGGCGAGAAGCGTGTCGCCAACCTTCATTTACATAATGAACACCGAGCCGCTCGGACGCCGATGTCAAATCTGAAATCTGGAAGTTTCAGTCTGGAAAAGTGACGTTTAAAATGGATAATCTGGAGGAACCTGTCTCCTGTTCCTCTCCCCACTGCGGCGCATGTAGTGTGTGTGCCCTTTTGGCCTTGGTAATTGCCTTTTTAGTAAGAGCGGACACACACACACACACATACACACAGCAACATAGCAGACGTAACCATACCAGGCCTTAAGATGCTTTTCGTTGCCTCTGTGCTCAGATAGTGATGAAAGCTTCTCTGTGTACAGGTGTGTGTACAGGTGTGTGTACAGGTGTGTGTGGCGTTGGCTCGTGCTTATGCTTTACCTGACAGGTGTCAGGGTTCATGTTTGGCTCCAGAGAAGTTTGTCCGCTCGCATATTGATCGACAGGACAACCGTTTGTCTGTCCCCTCTTCGTAGGTGGCAGGAGGCCCTGACCGTCTACCCCAGGACCAACAAGCAGAACCAGAAGAAAAAACGCAAGGTGGATCCCCCCTCTCACCAGGTAACGCACCTGTTCACACGCTCCATCGCAAAGGCCTCTCGCCTCACGCCTTCGGGAGAAGGAACCAGATTCAGATGAAGGTCGTGTGTGAAACCGTCGCTTTTGATTTCTGGCTCCTGAATGCCGCGAAATCCTGGCAAACAGAACCCAGGGCAACACGTGCCCACGCAGAGCATAGGGATGACGACTTTACAGAGAAAACAGATGAGCGGTACTTTGTGGTTCATTCGGTCGAGCCGGTGACATCATGAGTTCCTTCTGTTACCGAGTGCAGCAACATTTCAGATGCAGCTTTTATTTTGCTGCATCGATGCTTGTTTGACATTCTTTGCCTTTTTTTATATTTGAAGTATATCCAAATGAGCGATGAGTGTCCCCCAAGTGTCCCCCAAGTGTCCCCTGAGTGTCCCCTGAGTGTCCCCTAGAGTGTCCCCCAGAGTGTCCCCTAGAGTGTCCCCTAGAGTGTCCCCTGAGTGTCCCCTCGTATGATCTCATGCAGACCTTTCAGATGGATGCGTGTCGACGCTGTGGGAGATGAGTGATGCTCATCTGTTGCTCCAGGGTAGAAAGAACATCATCGGTTATGAGGACATGGCTCTGGACGTATGAGCCTCGAGGATTCATTACACCCACACTGCACCAGCTGTTTCCCCCTGGGGAGGGAGGGAGAAGGAGAAGGAGAGAGGGAGAGAGGGAGAAGGAGAGAGGGAGAGGGAGAAGGAGAGAGGGAGAGAGGGAGAAGGAGAGAGAGAGGGAGAAACTGCTCTGAACACGCGTATAGGATCTGCATATATTCCACATAAATACATGTATATAGATGAAGGGTGTGGATAACAAGCTTACACATTGTCTTACACGTTGGTGCAAGAGATACTTGCACCAACGTGTAAGACAATGCTTCAACAATGCAGGTTTGTGAGGCTGTCTCACCTGTGGGTCTGTTTCCTGGTCATGTCCCTGAGAGGCTGTCTCACCTGTGGATCTGTTTCCTGGTCATGTCCCTGAGAGGCTGTCTCACCTGTGGGTCTGTTTCCTGGTCATGTCCCTGAGAGGCTGTCTCACCTGTGGGTCTGTTTCCTGGTCATGTCCCTGAGAGGCTGTCTCACCTGTGGGTCTGTTTCCTGGTCATGTCCCTGAGAGGCTGTCTCACCTGTGGGTCTGTTTCCTGGTCATGTCCCTGAGAGGCTGTCTCACCTGTGGGTCTGTTTCCTGGTCATGTCCCTGAGAGGCTGTCTCACCTGCCAGACATTCCCCTGTTCAGTCACTGATCTTTCCGGTCCTGAACCCTAAAAATAGAAACATCACGTCGTTTACTCGCCGTCACCTGCGCGCTCTGCGTAAGTCTGAGTTCACGACTGATGTCAGAATAAAACAACAGTATTACCATTATTAGTTCTGGTTTCGATCAGCAGGTGAACTGTCGGCGCTTGTTCTACCGTACAGACCACCGGCCGTGGGATGCAGCTTTCCCCATTTTCTACCTCCGATTTAAATGCGAGGCCAAGTCTGTGCTGAGCGCCCACAACACGCTGCTCCTCTTCATCGTTCCTCTGACGGCGCCCTGAAGCCGGCCGCGACCTCGCCCCGCTGACGCCAACGAGCTTCGTTGGCAGAGCGGCGACACGGCGCTGACCCGGACTGTTTACTCTCCTGCTTCATAAGAGCGACGACACACTGCACCTTTATTTCACCGCTAGAAGTCCCTGGTGTCTGCTGTCAGCACCAAGAGGAACTCATCTTGTGAAATGCAGATTGCTGGAAATGAATATCAAGCGTCAAGGCAACATCACGGCTACTAATGCGTGAGGGTGTTATGCTTTCAGCGTTTAGTTTAGTTGTTCTGGGATGGAAATCTAGATTGTCAGATGCATCTCCACAGCTTTGTTCAGTCTCACATTCCCACCTGAAGGTTCTCCCCCCCCAACTGGGACGGCGCGGTTGTAAATGCTTGAGCAGCGCAGCGTGTTTGTCTTGTGGGCGGTGACCTTCAGGAGCGGCGCCTGACTCTGCCTGGTCGTTACTGTCAGATTCTTGTGTTTGCTCACAAGCAACAAAAGGCATTTAATAATGCTTCATGACATAGATAAGCGTGCATTTGACCTAAATATGAACAAATTCAGTTCAGTTTATTTGTAGAGCCCATTTTCACAAATTAGAAATGTGTCTCTGAGTGTTTTACAATCTGTACACATAGACATCCCTGACCTTTGACCTTTGACCTCACATGGGATCAGGAACAACTCCCAAACAACCCTTCAGGGTAAAAGGTCAGAACCCTTGAGGAGAGAACAGAGGAGGATCCCTCTCCAGGATGGACAGGTGTCATAGATGTCATGTGACCAGAAGGAATCATTACACACTCATTAAAACACAGGAACAACACAATGAAGATGACAGAGTGGATGAAGAGTTGGTAGTCGGCATATTCCACCATCCAGACCTCCACCATCCATGAGGTGGAGGTGGAGAGGAGGAGTGGGCGGAGTCTCAGCAGTGGGCGGAGTCTCAGCAGTGGGCGGAGTCTCAGCAGAGCCATGGCGTAGTTGGTAGTCGGCATATTCCAGGATCCAAATCAAAAGCATCGTTCAACTAGCGCAGACACTAAGTCATTGAGAGGTGGGTTTACCTGTATTGATTATGAATCAGCTCTACGGAGCGTTAACATGGTGGTTGTGATCGGCAGGGCGGAGGAGCTGCAAGCCAGAGGTTTTCCACTAGAGACGTGAATGGACACCCAGTGAGTTCTGGACAACGTTCTCTCTGCTTCACCCGCAGTGCCTTTGACATTCCCTCTTAAAATATTGTGATGATAATCCAGGTGGATGCAGGTGGAGGGGGGGTCTCTCCTCTGATGGGAGGGATTCTTTGCACAATGTTTGTGGTGATTTGAAGCACAGAAGCTGACGTCTGAGGGTCGCTCCGCTTTGGGAACGTTTCTCCTCTGATGAACTCGAATCATGTTTAACAAACAACCTGATCCTGGGACATCAAACGGAAATGAACGTTTCATTTATGTTGATCTTAGTAGTTATGACTCAGATCAAGAGGACATCTATGATTTTATCAAGGGCTCTACTGAATAGATTGCAGCTTCGAATCATTAATCATATTTTTGTCCTTGTAAATTCTAAATCCGCCCATTTGAATGTCTCTTCATTCTGTTGAATACAGTTGCAGATAAAGATCAGGCAACACTACTATCTGTAGAAGTTGATTCCAGTGGTGGCAGAGTAGGACTGTTTCCACTTGTGCGATCTTACAGATTTTCATTAACTCCAGAATGTTGAAAGGACCAAAAGTCAACATTTATTGAAGAAGAGATTTTATCGCTAACAAAAAATGTTTTTGCGACAAGTAAATTATGCTTTAATCCATATGTTTTGCCCTTTAGCCTTTCAAAAACATCATCTTACACAAAACAAACAGAGGCAGTCACTGAGTTATATTGATTAAAGTATTAACAAAACAAGCTTAGATTCATTATTTAGTTAACATTGAGGATTTTGATCTTGGCGTCATGAAATATGCTAACAGGCGTATAAAGCTTCATTGTAAAACCTCAAGAAGCTTTGAATGTGAAACAATGACATTCGGTTCAGCCGTAATTTTATAATAAAATCTATTGGAATATATTCCGCCGCTGCAGGATGGAATTTATTTGTATTCTTTGTCGTAATCATCCAAAATTGTTTCCATAAATTAACTCTTTGTTCTTTGTCAAGCTGTCGATCTCTTTCTCTTTCCACACATCCTCCTTATCTCTTGCCAGAATTTTTCCTTTTATTATTATTATTATTACAAAAAGTGTCACTCTGGTATTAGATCCACCTGACGCATACGCTGCACATCAAAACCCAAGAAGTAATAAAAGCAACAAAAACAAACGATGCCAGCATTTAAAGATACTTCCTTTATTCGAGTTTCACATTTAGAATCCGTCTCTAATTATTCTTCAATCTTTTTCCTTCTCGTATTCCCTTGTCGTCGTCTCTCTGTGACATCGCCTCCCATTCTGTCGTTTCCTCTCCCCCCCGACGTGGCCCCAGGAGCCCGGCCCCAGCAAGGTGACGGTGACCAGCAGCAGCGGAGGCAGCGTCCCGTGCGTGGCCGGCAGCATCGCCGGCGCCGAGCGAGTCCCGATCAGCCGCGCCACCCTGTGGCAGGAGGAGCACCGCTGGAGCCGCGCCTCCATCCCCTGCAGCCGCAGCGCCTCCTGCCTCAGCCAGCTGAGCCAGCCGGACGCCGCCGGCGCAACTCAAGACGGTGAGGGGTCTGAGGACGGAGGCGCCGCCGCGTCCCGCACGCGCCTCGGTTCTCATTGTCACGACCCGGCTCTGAGGCCGCGACAAAGACGAGGGAGACACCGGGTGGTGTACGGGAGCATCGTTCCTCCTCGCTCTCATCGTCCGGGCTTCAGCCACCCCGAGGACCGCTGTCGACGGATCTGTAGTACGTCCGGGACGCGTCAGCTGTTCCCGGTTGCGATGACGCTCCGCCTCCTCCGCACCTGCAACACATGAAACCCTGGCAACCCCGCCTCCAGCCAGAGGGGCGTCACCCCCCCCCCCCCCCCCGCTTACAAACTGGGTTTCCACCCTGGAACCAGAACTCACATCCATGTCCCCCTTCTAATCTAATACCCCAACTAACTCTGATCACTAAACAGTCCAACCCCTTCACTGAATGACGACAACTACAAAAAGAAGTTTTTACTTTCAGTCATCTTCACTCGAACGCTTAAGCATAAGAATACAATTTTGTGTTTTCCATGAAAACTCAGACTTTAATTTATCAAATTAAATTGCAAAATGAATAGAAAATAAAGTCAAGACTGACGAGGTTAGAAATAATGATTTAAAAAGAATATTCATGTTGTACTTCTAGCTCAAGGGAAGGCCAGTTTTAATGCTTCTCTCACTAGCATAACTGTTTCAGCTGCGCTAACATAATTGCACGGGGGTTTTCTACCCCTCCGTTAGTCTTCTAAGGCGATAACACAATGTACCATTAGAACACTGGAGACGGCCCTCTGTACACCTCTGGAGATATAATCGTCATTTACCACATTATCAATGTATAAAGTGTATTTCTGATTAATTTAATGTTGTCTTCATTGATAAAAACAGTGCTTTTCTTTGAAAGAAGGACATTTCTAACTTTTGAGCAGGAGTGTATGTCATTTACATCACATATTTAGCACTAGATGCTATGTTGTCAGTTTGATATTGGTGGCCCTGTTCTTGCTTCAGATGGCGGCACCATGAGCGCGGGACGCAAGGTGCGGGTGGAGAGCGGTTACTTCTCCCTGGAGAAGACCAAGTCGGAGCCTTTTCCCCAATGTCAGCCGCCGCAGCACCTCCCCTTGTCCTCGTCGCCATCTTCCTCCTCGTTAGGAGCTCTCAGTCCCAGGTACACCTCTGAGTCTGAATCCCAAACTTCCCCCTTTCAACCCTCCCGAGATGCCCTCCCTTCCTCAGGTGCACTCGTTTCCCCCAGCTCCTCCGCCATCAGCTCCTCCCAGAGCTCGCTGGATTCTGAACCCGGTGGGACGACACCCACCTGGGAGGGCCGCGTTGGTGGTGGAGCTGGTGGTGGAGGTGGAGGAAGCGCTTGTAGTGTCAGTGGCGGAGGAGGCCTTTGTAGTGTCAGTGGCGGAGGCGGCAGAGTGGGCCGGCCCGGCCGGGAGTACGCGGCGCTGTCCGATGTGCCGCGGGCTCGCCGGCTGAGCCACCGCGAAGCCTTCCGCTCAGAGAAGAAGCGCCAGGAGCTGAGGACCCGGACCAGGAGTCCCGGCAGGGAGGAGGTGGCTCGGCTGTTTGGGGAGGATCGCAGGTAAGAGGTTCTGCATACGCGTGTCGAGCTCGGCACACTGCAACAACAAAAGAGATTCTACAGGCATTTAAAGTCGCATATCTCATAGCAGATTCACTTGTGATTACACCGGCGTTCATCAATGAGCCTCCGGTCGTAGGCCTTAGAACATGTCGACGGCGTGCCAAGTAATCTCCTATAATATGTGACGCTCATGCATGCTCCAGGCGTCGGCACTTCTAGTTTTGAGCGCCACCCCGTGGCTGCCGTCCTCGAGACGTTCCTGTGTCTCCAGACATCTTTTGCGATTGCCGCCTCCCCCCTAGCTTTACCGATTGTTTGGCATTTAATGATTTAGGGATTGAAGTGCATGTTTGAGTTTCTTTTCTACTGATCTCTCCCTATTTTTTGGTCTGGCTACTTTGCTAGTTTGTTTTGTCGTTTCGATCTTTTCCAGGGGCTTCTGAACGGAGCTTCTCGACCACCCCTCCACCCCTCCCTCAGTGCCGCCCCCTGCTGGTCACCGCTGATTCCTGCTTTCTATCATTCCATCTCTGCACTGCCCGGGAGAACGCACACTCAGTTTCCTACACACTTGATTTACTGTATATCGTGTGCATACTTAAACATACTGGTGGTTGGTGCTGATGCTGGGTTTACATACAGTTTGATCTTTCTTTCTTGTGCAGACACACACACACACACTATACACACAACAAGCGCAGAGCTTTAAGGTAACGCTGACTGTTTCCATTGCTGCTACTTTAATTAGTTTAATCCACCATCCTAATCATTCTCCTTCTCTTCTACAGTTTAATCTCATTATTTAACACCGACTTTTGATTCTTTTATGTATCTCTGGATTGTTCTCTTTGGGGATATTACCTCGACATTGCACATTGTTGTCTATGAAAGTTTGAGTCGAGAACGATGTCCAAAGTCAAACGACCTTTTGTACATAATGTGCAGTCTGCACAGTCAATTGAAACGTGGACATTAATTTTGGCTCAAACTTTCTTTTTTAACATGCTTTGGTCTTGTTTTTTGTTTTTCTGCCACAGTGACGATTATGTGTTGCATTTTTAAGAACTGTTTGTGTATGCTGATTTTTTAATTTTTTTAATTGTTTATAATTGAGATATTTATCACAATATTTAGATGTGAAGTGAAATGCGTTGTGTCCTGTGACTCCAGCACTCTGAAGAGGAGGGTCCTTTTCTGTCTCACAGGCGTTCTCAAGTCATTGGCAGATTTGAGGAGGGTCAGCCTGTCGAGCGCATGGACATGAGCAGCTCCACGGAGCCCGCCGCCACGCTGACCCCGAGACAAGGACGCAGCGAGAGGCGCTATCTGGCCAACAAGCATGTACGTTACTCTCTTTCTTAATCCAGAACAAATACATCTAAAAAAGGGCCAAAACAATTCACTGAATGGAATATGCAGTATGTAACGTTGATAAGGGATCACGTCTAACTTCTAATACCAATTCTATTATGTTGAATGTGAAGGACATGTCACTGGATGCAGGAAAGGATCGCTCCGACCCGGATGTGTCCAGCTCCACTTGTGCTAGTTTAAGAAGAGCCAAGTCACTGGACCGCCGAGCCACCGAGTCCTCGATGACTGTGAGTACAGAGAGTTCCCAAAGTGTATCGGGACATGAACCATATTTTCACGGCTCCATTAAATGGCTTTGGAACACTTGAAAATTGCCAATTGTGTTCAATAAAGCACTTCCAGGAGCGTGGAGGCGGAGCTTCAACCCATTTTGCGGCTCTGCTGGTTCGCTTTATTTATTTATTTATTCATTCACCCTCTGCACCCCTTTTTGGTAATGTGCACCGCTCAGGGGGAACGACATGTTTTACTGGTCAGTGCACGTCATAAAACTTGGAGCCAAACACCATTGCAACACTTTTAAAGTAGCACTGGTTTGCTTCAGTTTCCACACGCGAGATTAAAGTTGTCCGTGGGATCTCCCTGACGTCTGACTGCAGTCTGACAAACGGCCGCTGATCCACAGTCTGTTCAGGCTGCAGGCTGAGCCAGTCACTGTGTTGTTGCTCTCTCTGGGCGAGCTGCAGCTGCCAGAACCCCCCCCCCCCCCGCCCACTAAAACACACACACACACACACCACTGCCGCCACCGCGACCGATTCTTATAAATAGCCCAGAAGCAGTCGTGTATATGTACACGGGACAGACGAGAGAAACAGATTGTCAACAGAGGAAGGGAAGGCGGTTCTCCATCAGAATGACTCTGTGCCATGCGGTGGCACCACAGCTGAGGAAGTTCAGAAGAACCCAGGTATCGTGGAGTGAGCAGAAGGTTCTGGACTCTATAAACAGACTTGATCTTGGTTTCAATGTGCGGCTGTTTGTGTTTACAGGGAAAGTCCAGCTCCCGCCAGTCGCTCTGTTTAGCTGGAGCCGAATGTCTTCTTTATGAGGCTGAGGAAGTGACTTGAATGCATGAGTGCTCCGGGTGATGTCACATATGACTAAATCACACCAACGCTCGCATAATGACAACTTCTAATACAGTGACAGATTAGCACAACATTTAATATAATCGCTTTGTCTTTTTTTGTATTCTCTATTCATGTGGTTGATGTGTCATCGGAGGTCACGTATGAATTTACTTTTCATAAAATAATCCTTTATTAGTCCCGCAGTTGGGAAATTGACCGGATCTCAGCAGCAAAGGGTGAAGTGCACACGAGAGACGTAGTGAAATCAAAAACAAGTGCTATAAATAAAAAGCGGTAATACAATACGAGTTAATCTAGTTGTGTTATATGATATTACATCACACTAATCTGTCTTTATTGCAGCCAGATCTGTTGAACTTCAAAAAAGGATGGATGACCAAGCTGTATGAAGACGGAATGGTAATTAGCGTTCATTAATGGGATTATTAAACGCCATCTGCCTCTGATGAATCACATTTCACTCCATTGAGGCTCCTCTGAAATCCAATTAATGGTATATTTGTTTCCCCTCTAGTGGAAGAAACACTGGTTTGTCCTGACGGATCAGAGTTTGAGGTGCTACAAGGACTCGATAGCCGAGGAGGTAACAACCGTCATCAAGCGACTGTAAACTTTAATGAATGAGGCCATGAATAAGGACCTTTTTCTTTTTCTTTTTCTTGTGATATTTTTGGACTTAGGCTTCCGAACTGGATGGTGAGATCGACCTCTCCACGTGTTACGATGTCAAAGAGTTCCCAGTCCAGAGGAACTACGGCTTCCAGATCCTCGTGAGTGTTGATCGTGTCGTGGATTGTCGCGCGTCATTAATCAGAAGTGAAGAAGAAACTCATTGTCAACACGGCTCTGCTGTCTGCTGACGGTCTATAAACAGCCGTCACCGCCATGCGGTGCAACTCCAGGTATCGGGTTTTGTGTTCCTGAAAGGATTCTTTGTCTGACGGATGTCTCTCTCGGGGAGAGGCTGACATCACGGCGTTCTCCCTGAAGCCTCTCGTCCTGCACAACGTGATGACCCGACCTCTTGCTTTCACAGAAGAATGCTCAGTAACACTCGTGTTTGATCTCGTTGCTATGCAGTTTAATTGTGATCCATTTGGTCTCGCCGTGGGTTTAGTTCCTCCCACGTATAGATTTAAACTCGCCATGATAATCTCACAAGAGGAGACTAATAGCAATAATGTAATTTATCTTCTTCCCCATTACTGCGTCCTCAGAAGCCTCCATGAGAAACTGTGTTGTTGTAGAACTCACTTAACTTCCACTAGAGGTCCCTGTATTTATGGTGCAATAAAGCCGTGTTACTGGGGCACTTGGTGTAGGATGCCTCTATCAAAGGGAGAGTTCTACTTATCAGGAAAGTTACATTAAAAGTCATATTTTGCAATCTCGGGCATGAAGAAGACGGGTCTCACCTGCATGTCATAACGTGTAATTGTAAACGGCTTCAACCCATTTTAGAGCCAGAGGCTATTAGCATTAAATGTGTTTTGCATAAACATGATAACAAATGTTTTTGATGTAATAGTTTAGTAGTTGTGTGTGTAAAGCACCAGTTTCACACCCATCCTAATACACACCAATGTACTGCAACACGGTCCAGGGCAGCAGCACATTGTGTTCCACATCAAATAAATGGTTTTAACAGCAGCTTTTTATAGAAAATTACTTTCTGGCAAAAGGAAGGGGAGAAAATCGGAGTTGTATTTCAATGTGAACACAGTCGGGTTGAATGGACTGCACGTACAACGCAAACATCATCTGTTTGCCAGCGGTGAAGCAAAGGAGAAGTAAAGCCCAGGATGATTGTTTTCATTGCCTCGTTTTTTCGTTTGTTTTCTTCTTCTACTGATGAAACTGGATTCTAAGAAGTATGCTCTTAAAAAAATGTGTTCCTCTTTTTTTAAATTGAAAGCTACTTTCAAGCGTCAAAGGGATATTTGTAGTTCTTGGTCTCATCTCGGTCAGTCGCTGAAATGAAATGCCTTTGTGTGTCCAGTGCAAAGAGGAGGCGTGCACCCTGTCGGCCATGACCTCTGGGATCCGTCGCAACTGGATTCAGGCCATCATGAAGAGCGTGCGGCCGGCCGTTGCCCCAGACGTCACCCGGTAATTCCCAAAGAGGATTAACGCTTCAACCGCTGGCAGATATGACGGCGGCATTTTTTCTCACTTATTTCATTTTAATTCCACTCTCCTCCTCACCCCCCCCCTCTTTCCTTCTTTCTCTTCCCCCGATCAACCCGTATTTTCAACCTGCTTCCAGGAAAAACATCTCTCTGAAACTATCCGTTCTGAAGCCCAGGTTGGAGTGCTTGTGTGTTGAATATGCCCCCCCCCCCCCGCCCCCGCTCCTCGAACAGTGATGTAATTGCTCAGCGATGTCAGCCCCGGCGTGTTTGTCGTCCCACCCTATGTCATGTGACTGTTGAGTAATGTCTCCCCGTCAGTTGTGCTCCTGTAGAGACGCTCACTGCAATCACATCAACATCCGAGAACGACCGACAGCAGGGAGCTTTAATAATGAATCGCCGCCTGGCTGTCCACTAATCACTAAACAACAAAATCCCACCTGCAGCTCAGGCAGAAGAGGCCTTGATGCAAAGCTCTATTCCCAAAAAACAGTTCACCTGAGGATCTTTTTTTAAAACCACCTAAACATTGTGTGGTGTTTAAGACGGGTCATCTCTTGTGATGCTTTGAACACACGCTGACCCGCGTTCCCGGAGTCCCGCACTCGGCCTGCGTCTCCGAGCTCTCCAAGAAGGAAATGTGTAATATTGTTGGTATTTCTGCAAGGCGCCTCGCAGACACCGCCTTCTCATTCCTGAGCTCTGTTCCTTCTCATTTTCCCATTACTCATGCCTCCTGACGCCTCCACACAATAAAAATAGATTATTCCGTCAGGTCTCTTTTTTTATAATGCTCTGCCCCTCAACACTTCTAAGTGCCAATCAAACACATTCTTCCCATTAAGCTACTGCTGGCCACAAATAGCATTTAACACGGCGGCTGAAGGCAAACGTCACACCGGCTGCCCTCAGATCATCGGCTTAACTCCAGATTTGCTTTCAGCCGATTGCAGAGTTCCAAATATGCATTTTGATGCTTTGACTTGGTCGCGTTCCACTGATTCTCGTGCTTTCAATGAAGCGATGCTGCTCTGCCACAGATGTACGCATTGTTGTTTGTCCCGCAAAGCTTGATGTAGCTCGATGTCAATGTGTCGTCCTCGCGTTCTGTTAAAGTCATCTTACACATATCCTCTTTCTGTGTGTGTGTGTGTGTGTGTGTGTGTGTGTGTGTGTGTGTCTTTGTCCATTCAGATCTCTCGCTGACGAGAAGACAAAAGCCCATGTGCTGTTGGAGCCGTGTCCACAGGTCACCTCTGAGCCCAGTCCCAGTCCCGAGGCCCCCGAGTCTGATGTCCACAGACAGCCAGCTGGCGCCAACGCCTCCGCCGCCAACGCCTCCGAGCTCAGAAAAAGCCGCGTTCGCGAGCGCAGACGAGAGGGTCGCTCCAAGACTTTTGATTGGTCCGAATTCAAAACGGAGCGGACGGAGAAGTCCGTGAAGGAGCGAGCGGACACGATCGACCTCAGCTCGTCGTTCTCCACAACGTCCTCCTGTTGCTCTCCCTCCTCTTCCCCTTCCTCCATGGCGTCCTCGCCCGTCTCTAGCTCCTCCCTGCAAACCTCGTCCGTGTCGGGCGCTCACCCGCCTTCTGTGAGGGTGGAAGCCGAACAGGGGAGCGTCGGGAGGAGCGTCCCTCCTCCGCGCAGTGTGACCCACATGCCAAATAGTGTTACCGTTACCATGATCTCCACGCTGAACACGACGCCACCGGCACAGCCGTCGATACCCGAACGCCAAGAGCACGGACGGATGGAAGTCGACCGTCCCGCCGGCGAAGATAAGAAAGACGACAGGACCTCAGACGTGCAAGAGGAGATCGAGCAGCAGTGGCATCAGGTGGAGACGACGCCGTTAAGAGAGGAGAAGCAAGTGCAGATCCACACGGCTTCGGGAAACCCGGACCGGTTGCCTGCACATGAGCTCGCTGCACTGCTGGACAAAGAGGTGCGTTTCCTAAGCCTGACCCTCGTGTTTTCATGTTTATGAGCATCTGTCGGTCATTATTACCGTGTCTTTCTTTCCTCAGCTGGGCCAGAAGCAGCAGGAGCTGGACGGACTGCAGAAGCAAAACAATGTTTTAAAGGAGCAGTTGGAAGACGCACTGGGGAGGGAGCAAAGTGCCAGAGATGGCTATGTACTGCAGGTACTACACACACACACCAGCCACCGTACGCGCTTTAATATTGACGATACAAATGGCATTCCAAGTTTACAAAGAAAAGGTTTCCAAGATGCTCTACGTATATTGTTTAAATGTCATCAACTGTGTGTGTAGATTGTATTTTTGTGAGACTACTTGCTCACGCTGGATCAGATTAGTGTGTGGCAACGGAAACTCTTTTACAATTCTACTAACGGGTGTGGGTGCTGATTCTCTGAGACTGATCCGCATGGGCGTGGTGTTCTTCACTAACTGTTTTTGACGGAGTTTCACATCTCCTGGGGAAATAACTGATCTGGTCTGATTTTCTTCAGGTAAGAAACCTGATTAAGAAGCCTTGCGCTGTGCTTTTTCTCTCTGTCCATTTGTGCTCTCTGTTTGTCCTTTCCCAGCTCGACTCCTGCATGCTTTTTGGTGTTTTGGAATTGCATACTCTAACTAATTAAATGCCTTTTTATATTGTGCAGTTTTAAGTTATACAGAACTTATCAAAGAGACTAAATGTCCTTTTTGTATCACATAATATTAACTTTGCAATAATTAAATAGTTTATCTGTTTTTCTTTTTCTTTGTGTCACTGTATTAGTGACCCACCACTTTTATTTATTTTCCCGAGTCACCTCTGAAAAAGCACAGTGGAAGCTTGTAAAAAAAGAGAGATTGATTCCAAGAAAGGATCAAACTTATCTCCTGGTTACCCCCAAGATGTGGTTCTCCGTACATGGTAGGGGGAAGTACGGTGATGTCATTAATGAACCTGTCTCATCAATCTTTTTCAAGAATGCTACGCCCCCTTCCTCCTCACCGCACAGAGTGCCATGGCAATGCCTGCACAAGCTTAATCAAGACTTGCATGGCGAGCTGGAGACCCAGAAGCACAAGCGGGACCTCGCTCAGCAGCAGATCCGAACACTAAAGAGAAGCTACACCGAAGCCCAGGACGCCGTGGACCACCACGAGGCTGGGATTCAGGCTCTGCAGGCCAAGCTAGCGTCTGCAATGGCGGAAATCTTGGCCAGCGAACACGCCGTGGCCAGAATGCGCAACGAGCTCAAGCTGGAGCAGCAGCGCTCGACGGAGCAAGACGAGGAGCACGGCCGCGGCGAGGCCACCCTCCGAGCCCAGCTGAAGGACAGCGAGGACAGACTCCGCGATATAGAGGCCAGCCTCTTGGAGAGAAACCAGGCCCTGAGGCACCTGGAGCGCCAGCAGGCGCTGCAACGAGACCACATGAGGGAGATCCAGAGGCTGCAGGAGAGGCTGCAGGAGGTGACCGCTCGGCTGAGCGCCACCGAGGACGGCCACGCGCTGAAGGAGGAGCGCCTGAGGAGGGAGCAGCACAGCATGCAAGAGAGCCACGAGAGCGAGAGGCAGAATCTGCGTCGCCGCCTCGCCGAGGCCGAGAGCGCGCAGAAGGAGACGGAGAGCCGACAGCTGGAGGCCGAGCGGCACGTGGAGGCCCTGTTGAGAGGGAGGCAGGCCTCTGGGGGAACGGAAGGCAGGGAGGAGATGCTGAAGTTGCAAGAGGAGCTGGCCCAGAAGACGGACATTGCCGAGTCCCTCAGGGAGAGCATGCGGCGGCTAGAAGAAGAGAAAGGCCGTCTCACCTGCCGCTGTCAGGAGCTTCTGAACCAGATTGCAGAAGCAGACCGGGAGGTGAGTAAGCTCCGCAACCGCCTGGAAACGGAGGAGGCCGACTACTACATCCTGGAGCACTCCTATGAGAGGGCCACCCAAGAGTTTGAGAAGATAAGCCAGTTCCTGAGAGAAAAAGAGGAGGAGATCCAGCAGACGAAGGAGATGTACGAGAGGCTGGTGGAGCGGAAGGAGGAGGACCTGAAGGAGGCCCTGGTGAAAATGGCCGCGCTTGGCAACAGCTTGGAGGAAACGGAACAGAAGTTGCAGGCGAAGGAGGAGCTTCTTTGTCAAATGAGTCAAAGCATCTTGGATAAGGTTGAGCCCTGCAGTGCCGAGAAAGATCTGAAGGCCAAGCTTGTGGTTGCAAAGGACCGCATAGCGGAGCTGGAGCAGCAGCTCAACGCCCTGCAGCTGGGCTACGCCGACCTCCACGTGGAGAGGCAGCAAATCCCCGAGCAGAGCAAGAAGTCCAGGCTCAAGACATCGGCCTCCTTATCGGCAAACAATGACGACTTACTTTCCTTTGACGATGCATCACATGCAGAGAACTGCCCGGATGATAAGGAGTCTCAAGCCAAGAGACCGAGGATACGCTTCTCCAGTATCCAGTGCCAAAAATACATAAACCAAGAGGGCCTGGACACGAGCCCTGTGAGCGATACCTCTGCAGACACGAGGCAAAGCATTACCGAGGAAGTCAATGAAGACATCCGTCCAAGTGAAGGAATTATCTCCTCTGATATCACCTTATCTGACAGTAGTGACTCAGATAAATTCATCTGTATCATCCACGCCCTGGAGGCTAAACTGCTCGCCACTGAGGATAAACTGAGACGCCTCACCCAGAATCTAGAAGAGGAACGATCCCTCCAAGCAGAGGGCATCTCAGGGACTGACGTAACGATGACAGGAAGGCAGCCCAGCCCCGCTCAGGAGTTCTGTTGTGAAACTGGGATCCAGAGGAGTAGCAGTGAGCATTATGCCAAGGCCCTGGCGTGTGTGGAAAAGTGTCGAGAGAAAGTCCGATTTATTCTCAGTGGCTCGGACGACACCGCTGACTCCCAGCTGCACTCGCTGTCAGAGATAGAGAATGATCTGTTCAACGCATCGCTGTTCATCCGACAAGGACACGAGACGTCAGGAGAGCAGGCCGTCCATCGAACCCCAGAGACTCTCGATGAAGACGCTCTGCACCTCTTTGCAACGACGTTGTCGTTCGAAGCCGTCGCGCTGAACAAGATGGCTCTGTTGATACGCACGTCCAAGTCCGACGTCCTACAATCTCTCGCTGAGATATGGGAAGACATGGAGAACATTAAAAAGGGGGACAAAGACTGCCTGGCTATAGTTTACGCCGATGTCTTGACCCGGAAGTTGATGCTGGAGAGTTCATTCTGTAAAGAATTGGAAAAAGCTGAGACGGATGGAGGTCCATCCAGAGAGGGCGGAGCTGACGCAGATGTCGACGCTGCAGCCGTCTTCAGCACCGTGGTCAAAGCAGAGCTGGCCTTCTCCATTCAGAACCTCAAACTCTGCTACCAGGAGAAATTCAAAATACTGAAAAAGGAGTTGACTCATGCCCACGATAACCTCCGCCAGAGGGAATTGGCTCTGAAAACAATTATCGAAGCTTCCAAAAGGCCCGATTTGAAAAATGTAATCCAAGAAGTCCAACACAACTTTGGGTTTGGTAAACCGGAACTCGCCGACATCCGCCCCCCTGAACTCGCCCCCTACATGGAGCAGATTGAAACGGAAGAGGCTCGAGGTTTAGCCGAGGACATCGTCGACCGACACTTGGCTGGAGAGACGCCCTCTTGCGGCGTCGACTCCATGGACTCGCTGCAGAATGCCCACGACGGCCTGGCCGACGAGCTGCAGCGGCAAGCGGCCATCCTCCAGAAGTACGCCGAAGAGATCGAGCGCGGCGGCAACCGGCCCGGCCTGGCGGAGATGATCTGCGCTCTTCTGGGCCGCCGCACGCCGCGTCGTTTCACCGGCGCCTCGCTGTGTATGCGCGACGCCCTGATCCAGGCTCAGGTGGCGTATGTGGCGTGCCGGCTCCGGGCGCTGCACCAACGAGACGTGGGCCGGTGCGAGCAGACGGGTCAGAACATGGGCGCTCTGGTCCAGCGGCACGCCCGCAACGTCGGCGCCATCCGAGAGAAATACGAAGAGTCCCTGCGGGACGAGCGGCAGAACTTCACGCAGACGGTGTCCGCCCTCCAGAAGGAGAACCACGCGCTGAAGAGCGAGATCAGCAAGCGCGTGAACCAGCTGTCGCAGCAGCAGAAGCAGCTGGCGCTCCTGGAGCAGCACTTCAACCAGGAGGCCGAGGAGCTGAAGCAGCGGCACCAGCGGGAGCTGAGCCGGGCGGAGGGCGGCCGCGCCGCCGCCGAGCTGGCGCTGGCGGAGACGGCGGCCGGCGGCCAGAGGAAGCTGGAGGTTCTGCTCGCCGACACGGGCGCCGCGGAGGAGCGGAGCGAGTGCCGCGCGAGGAGCCTGGAGGAGCAGCTCGAGCAGAGGGTCCGTGAGCTGCAGCTCCTCCACCGGCAGGAGGCCGACGAGCTGCACGCGCACTACGCCGAGAGCATTCAGCGCATCCACGAGCAGCAGCCCGGTGACGCCGCCACCCCGATGGAAGAGGAGGAGCAGGGCAAGAGGGAGGAGGCGCAGACCATGGGGGCTCTGAAGGAGCGCGTCCAGGAGCTGGAGGCTCAGACGAGCGCCATGAGGGACGAGCTGCAGAGCGAGCACCTCCAAGGAGGCGTGGCCAGCCTGAGAGAGAAATACCAGAGAGACTTTGAAAGTCTGAAGGTTTTTGCTCTTTCATTTTTACCTTTAGTGATTACAAAAACTAAATAAGTAAGAGAGTACGAGATGAATAGTGAGATAGTTTAACAACAAGCTTTTGTTTAATGTGCACGGAGAGTTTTAGAGTCGGGAAATGGTGTGATTTATAAATGATTTGAAAAGGAATGAAACGTGCGACCTTGATCACGTCAGTCGTCTCACAGCCTCTATTAGCATCTAGTAGGGAGTTCATTCACCACCACTCGACATTTGATTATGTACATTATATTTATGACTAGAAATATCTCAATAACCTCTAACCAGGACTTTTGATTTACAGCCAATAAGTGAGTCAAGTAAAGTTTCATTATCTTGTGAAATATTTCCACATCTACGAGATGGATTGGCACAATATTCGGTGTAAACGTCTCCCGGGCGACGCCCTCGATGACTGCGGATGACCTGAATTATCCTCTAGTCTTATCAACTATTAAAATGACATTTACTACAGACATTCTTGTTTCTCCCAGAGTGAATTGAGTGTAAAAGTGAGATATCTTCTTCATTTGGGCATTAACAAACATGCCATTTCCCACATTCAATGACAGAAGGAAATGTTTATTAATGATAATTATGCAGCTCTCATTCTAACATAGCTTGCCTTCAAATCAAATAAAGCTTGCATGGCTTCTATCACTAATTGTGCATGACGCCCCCATGTAGCCTAGTGAACTATTCCTAGATGTTGCACTGAATGGTCTCCACTTAGTTTATGGGTTTCAATTTCCAAAAACATTTCCAGATATCCGATTGTTGACGCTCTCCTCCCCTAGGCCACGTGCGAGCGCGGCTTCACAGCGATGGAAGACACGCACCAGAAGTTAGTTCACGACCTCCAGCGGCAGCATCAGAGGGAGATCGCCAACCTCCTGGAAGAGCGAGAGAGGCTATTGGCCGAGGAGACGGCGGCCACAATCGCTGGTAAAGAAAACTCTATTAACCGCCGATTATGTGTGTGCTTTAAAACAAGAGCAGCAGACGGCGATGACATGAGCGCCATGTGTTCTGAATGCAGCGATTGAAGCGATGAAGAACGCACACAAGGAGGAGCTGGAGAAGACCCATCGCTCCCAGCTGAGCGGAGTGAACTCGGACATTGATGAACTTCGCTTACAATACGAGTGAGTTTTAAACTTTGCAAATAAGAAGCACGAAGGTTTCCTGGAAAAAGAGTTGACTGATCAATTTACTTTTTCTTGATTTTTTTAAAAAAAAGGTCAAACCCTGAAAACCGTGTTCAGGTTTCTATGATGAGTCCGATTGTTTGTGTCCCTTATTCGTCTGGTTTAGAGTTTGAAGGAGAATGTTGTCACTTTGGTTTTGTTAGCTCGTCATCCGCGGCGATTGAAAATATCCACTCGTGTTTTGCCTGTTTTGGTAAACATGGGAGGAGACCGGGCGATAATGCGACGCTGTGACTTTCCAGGGAAGAGCTGCAGTCCATCCACCGAGAGCTGGAGGTGCTGTCGGAGCAGTACTCCCAGAAGTGTCTGGAGAACGCTCACCTGGCCCAGGCGCTGGAGGCCGAGAGGCAGGCCCTCCGGCAGTGTCAGAGAGAGAACCAGGAGCTGAACGCTCACAACCAGGTCCGAACGCACACACACACACACACACACGAGCAGCGGAGTCCACGGGTCAGAACACATCTACGTCTGTTCTGTCCAACAGGAGCTGAACAACTGCCTGACCACAGAGATCACCCGCATGCGCTCCTGCTTCACTGGTGACATGGCGCTGTCGCCGCTTACCAAGGGCAAAGATGTGTATGAACTGGAGGTGTGTGTGAACACACACACACACACACACAAATGCACAAGATTTGATCTTAAATCTTCCGAGTGTTTCCCCCCCATCTTGTAGGTGTTGCTTCGAATCAAGGAGTCCGAGATCCAGTACCTCAAACAGGAAATCCACTCTCTAAAAGACGAACTGCAGTCTGCGTTGAAGGTAACAGAGCAGCGCCTCCAGAGCGTCTCATGACGGCGTGTTGACACTGAGAGGCGTTGTCGATGATTTCATTTCAACAGGACAAGAAATACGCCACAGACAAATATAAGAACATCTACACGGAGCTCAGCATCGTGAAGGCGAAGACGGACTGCGACATCAGCAAACTGCAGGAGAAGCTGCTCCTCGCCACGGAAGCTTTAGGCGAGAAGACGGTGGACGGCTCGGCCGCCTCTGGATACGGTAAACAGGAGAGGATCATTTAAGATTAACCCGACGATGTTCACATCTAGTCGAGTCGTGACGCCGGTCAGGAGTAATGACCACCTGCTGTTGAGATCTGGAAAAACATTTAACATTGAAATTAGATGCACATCCAGTTTCTGCTATATCAACAAAACAAAATGATGCGACTTTAGTTATTGATAATAAGGGAAATCATTCATTGTGTTTTTAGATATCATGAAATCAAAAAGTAATCCAGATATCCTGAAAAGGGAACGATCAACCGCGTCCAAGCAATCAAGAGGCATAAGGTCAAAGGTGAGTGGAACAACCGAGCGTTTCCTCCCTAATCACAGGCGTGTTGTACATGTGGAGACGCTGCCGGCGTGAAGCTTCTCCTCCAGTGTGTGTCTGTCGGTTTGTTGCGTCTCCGCCGCGCCGCACACGCGTGTTCAGTCGGTTGCTAGGGAGGTTTTTTCTGCGTAACGTCTCTGGTCCTCTACGTCTCATTCCTCTGTTCTGTCCGTCAGTCTGTCACTGAACAGGTCCCATGGGATAGCTGACAGCCCTCACCCCCCGAGCCCCAAGACGTGCTGTAGGTACAGCATGACGCATGCCTGACCTTGCATGACCTCCCCGCCCGGCTGCAGCGTCTCACCCGTTACCTGAATGTCACACGCGAGCTAATATTAGCGAACGTTGTCCAGAAGCCTTTCTGGGTTGGCATGTTTATGAAATGCACTCATTTGTCATCTTTGCGTGAGCGAGATGAGGAAACGAGGCGTCGCCTGGGGGGTCCAGACGGAGCGACAGGCAGCAAACCAAAATCAATACAAATAAATCTGACTCCCAGTCCCTTTTTTTAAATGTCACGTTATCTTATTTGTTGGATTGATACAAAACAAGTTATTTATCACAGCGGGTTAAACAAAAGTGTGAATGTGATGTTTGGAGGTTGTTGGTTTTAGTTTCTTTGGACAAAGCCGTGACATCTATTGCTTTAAAAGCCCATCGGCTCATCATAGAGTTTCAGCGTACTCATGTTTAGTGTTTCACAATATCATTCCCAAAAGAAAGCTGCCGGTTAATTGTGTCTGCAATAACTGCTTGTGATTAGTCGTGCGACTGCAGAACGATCTCAGATCCTGTTCTGGAGGAAGGAGAGCGCTCTGTTCTTCTGCTCCGCTCATCTTTCTTTCATTCATTTTATTGTCTCTGTTAGTGAGTTGTATTCCTGCATTGTGCGCACCACTCCCTCCTCTTGTGTGGCATGACCGTATTCCATAACACACTAGAAAAATCAGATTTTGTGGCGTCTGTGTTTTTCTAGTTTGTTTTCCTAGCACTCGGCTCCGCCCACATCCATCCTTACTGTTAATGAGCAACACATGTCTTTCTTCTCCTCCTCCTTCAGAGCCTGAAAGAGGGACTTACTGTGCAGGAGCGTCTGAAGCTTTTTGAGGCAAAGGATTCCAAAAAGATTTGAATATCAAGAGTCCGAGTTTTTGTTTCCCGTCCCTGACCTTTGACCTTTTGGTCAGAACGCTTCGGCTTTGCCGGCGACAGCTGACGGCTCTCATCGGAAAATGGAAACGCATTCGTACCGGTCGGTTTGAAACCCGGACCTGCTTCCACGCCTCTGACAAGTCGTCATAGTTTTGTTTTGAGTATTTTGTATTATTAATTGAACAGAAGTAAGGTTTCTTTTTTCCCTCCTTTGTTTTATCCATCGATGTTTAATCTGTCCAATGGGTGTCAAATGCGCTGCGAGGGGATTCACCAGTATTTTGACAGATCCTGCCAAATAGACAACACACAGTATGAATAATATATATTTCCCGAGATGAATTAAGTATCTGCTGTATTTTATTCTTGTTACAGTTTCTATAATCCTGTGGACGTGTTGTTGTGGTTCATCTGGACGCGTGTCGGGGCGTTGCTCTCGGCCGTTGGGCGTCTGCTGTGCTGTAACTGGTTTGGTAGTGAGAACAATGTGACGCTGGCCCTGTGTGAGAGTTTTATAAGCGAGTGTCTTGTGTGTGGAGCGGGAGACGAGGGGCGGGACGCGTATCGCTCCACGACTTGAGGAAGCTCCTTTTCTTTATTCCTCTCAAATCGGCGTAGATCGCGGTGCAACCAAACATCCCGACTTCTTCATTTAGTGGACGACTGTGACGTGTTCGTGATGCTGGATTTATTTCTTAAAACCTGGATTGTGTTTGTTTTGATTTGGTGTGAGTTTATCACCTCGGATCAATAAGCCGAACTCTTTGCATGAGCGTGCAGATCTGAACCGCAGAATGATGGCGTTGCATTATTTTCCTTCTTAACGCTTTAGTGTGAAACTCTTAACACGAATAAGCTTCGCTTTGCTTTGCGAGTCCTACTGTTTAGCTGTTGAGATTGAAACGTTTTACTGTAAACAGCACTCGGCCCGACCCCTGACCTCTCACTAAAATCAAGTTGTGCCTCAACTGAGTGAAGAATAGAAGCATCCATGAAACCTGTGCAGCTAAGGATACACACTGTATAGTATTCAGACCACGCCTTGTGTGTACGTGCGTGTGTATATGTATATATACATGCATGCCACACAGATTTGTTTGTACCTTGCATATTAGCTCTATATTAAATATATATGAATATTTTTTATTTTCATTTGAATGTATAATGTCAAATAAATGAAGTGTTTGGAAATCTTTGGCGTGAAATGTTTTCTTATTCACTCGACCTCTTTTCACAATTTAAATAAGGTAAAAAAACTTGTTAAAAAATAAACTAACTTGATTACTTTTTAATAGCATACCATATTATTGCATTATGATAGCATATTCATCTCATGGAATCATATACATTTACATTTTTATGACAACTCAATTATTATATTGTACGACATACTAAACTATGGCATTCTTATCTAAAACATACTATATCACTACTTTTACAATATTATTATTAGAGCTGCAACAACGATTGAACTACAAAATATCAAAAATAATCAGTTGCAGCCCCAACAGCTTTTTGACCTAATTAATAATTCCTGCTCGATAATTTCTTATCAAATTTCCAACAGCATGTAAATCAAAATTTATAAAAAACAATTCACGATCCACTAAAAGACCATAAACAGATAACGGTATGTTGAAATTGTTTTAGCAAATGATCTACGCCAGCACGTGTTCTCCTCCTCTTCCTCCCTCCTCCTCGTCCTTCACAGCGTGGATCAGCCGGACCCACAAGGCGTCCCGGTCCCGCGGCGCCTCGGGCCACCGCAGGTACGTCTTCTTGTGCACGAGCTTGCGTAAGCGCGCGTAAGGAGACAGGCAGCGCTCCGGGATCTCCTCCAGCAGCAGCAGCACGTCACTGCCGTCACAGAGGAGCCTCAGCCCGGCCAGCTGGAACTCCAGGGCGCACCAGTCGCTCCGGAGGAAGTGGCGCGTCACCACGCAGATGGTGCGGCGGGAGCCGTGGATGGCGGCCTCGATGTTGTCCAGGACGGCGGCGCCGGGCCCGAAGTCCCTGTGGTGCAGGCACAGCCGGAGCCTCGGCTGCCCCGCAGCGGGCCTCTCCGGGTGGGGCACCAGCTGCTCCATCACCCAGCCCTCATCCTTACCGCAGTAGGAGACGAACGCGTTGTACTGGAACGCGGCCCCGGCTCCCCTCCTGCGCCCGTGCAGTCTGGCCCTGAGCACGAGCAGCAGGTAGCGCAGCGCGGCGCCGTGCGTGTGCCGCGCCACGCACACACTCACCAGCAGCGCGTCCGCCACCGCGCAGGCCACGAAGAGCGCGAAGGAGAGCGGCTCGGAGGAGCAGGCCGTGACGTCGAACCGCCACAGGGCCGCAGAGCGGGGGTCGCCGTCGCACTGCAGGCTGTACAGGTAGGACACCTGGAGGGGGTCAACAACGTGTGTGTGTGTTGGTTTGGACACGCGTCACTATCAGTGTCTCCAGGCTTACCTGTGTTTGAGTGTTGTGGATGGCCCAGGTCTTAAACCAGGCATTGTACAGGTCAGTGGGTTCTCTGTAATGTCCAAAACACGCAATCTGGAAATACATAAATATACACCAATTATCTATCAGTACAAGTTAACAAAGAATAGGAAGCTAGATTACAGATTTTTATATTTTTGCTAGATCGGCTAAATATCACTCCAAAGCTACAAGGCAAGGGAAGACCGGCATGGCGGGGTCCCGTGACCTCTCACCTCCAGGCCATGTCACATATGGCTTCTATGAGGCTTGATGTTAATAAACAAATTTTAACTAGTAGTGACCCACTCTGGTGATATATTGACAATCTGGGTTTCGGAGTAGTTTCCAGAACAGAAGCGTTCATCCATCTAATTAGTGAAAAATGCAATTCTTGCAGAAATCGGCAAATACCTTGGATACAAAATCAATTTGTCTGGTTGTATAGTAGATGAGAGTAATCCCATCCGGCAACACCGGCTCATGAGCTCAAGTGAATCTTCAGGGCTATCTGCTCCCCCCCCCCCCCCCCCATAATAAAGTAAAACATGCAACGTGTCTCCACGGCGTTGCTCGTCATGTCCGGAGCTCGTCTACCTCGGGAGAGCGTCCAGCAGGGCTCTGTCCACGCTGTGCAGGTGGTTCGACCGGACCCGGAGAACCTCCAGGGTATTGTCTGGTGGCATCAGGTCAGCAGGCAGAGCGTCGAGGTCGGCTCTGTAGAGCGTCAACTTCTTCAGGTTCTTCAGAGGAGACAGCACTGCGCTCAGGTTGGTCGTCTTCATAACGACACCAGCGATGTACAGGGATCTCAACCGGACCAGAGGGACCAGAGCGTCGGGGTGGAAGTCGATCTGGATGCTGTGTCCCATGGCAACCGAGAGAAGTCTGCGTTGACCTCGGAAGAAATGCGGTCCGATGACGCCAAGGCCTCGACCGCCGGGCCCCTGGTAGTTCATCTCCAGATACTCCAAAGTTCACAGAGAAGATGGAGAAATAAAAAGATGAACAGATTTATACATAATGTAGCGGCCATTTGTCTCAAACTCAAATAAATCTAAATCAAATTGCCTCTGACACACCGTGGGTTTTTTTTTGTTGCCAAAAGAAAGTAATGTCCTTTTCCATACGTCATTATTCTTATTTAATTACTAAACAAACTAAGTGCTGACACTGCCTCTCGTGTGCTGGTAAAAAACCAGAGGCCACCTAGGTGCATGCTGGTCCTGAAGCTACCCACACCGACATATAACCAGTGTTACCCAATCAGGGAACCCTACAACTAAATATATGTAAACAACAATCACAATGAACCAAACTAAAACTATCATGAAAGAAAGAAAAAAGCTAATAATCAATATTACTTTACAATAAAACTAAATACAATCGTCAAAATAAATATCTCTAACACATAAAATGCTATTCTATTGACTCTAAAAAAACCCTCATACCTCCAAAGAAGTGAGGTTTATGAAAGGAGCTTCGTAGGATTTAAAATGGAGGCGGTTGTTGTACAGAACCAATGTCCTCAGACTGATCAGGCCAGACAGAATAAACGGCGTCAGCCTCTTGATCCGATTCCCACTTAAATCCAGGTACCTAACGGAAAGATGAGCGTGTTAAATAAACAATGAATAAATGTCAACATGGCGGAGAACACATACCTGAGACTCGTCAGGTCTCAGAAGGTCCCGACTTCGATGAAATCGATAATGTTCAAGCTGAGGTCGAGCTTCGTTAGCTTGCGCAGCTTCCCGAAGGGCTGCTTGCTGATGTACTTCAGCAGGTTGAACTGCAGGTACAGCTGCTCCAGGTGAGTCAGGGCGCCGAACACCTTCGGCACCAACTCCGTGATTTCATTCTTCGGGAGAGACGAGCGAGTCAGAGACGTCAGAGGGGCGAACCAGTCGGGGTCGACGTCGCGGATTCTGCTTCTGTCGAAGCTCAAGAACTCGAGGCGCGTCAGGCCCTGGAACGCGTCCCTCTGGATGTCGAGCGGATTCTGATTCAGCTGCAGCGTCTTCGGGCCTCGGTAACCTTCGAATGTCGTGCGGGAGATCCGCTTCAAGCCGCAGTTGATGAGGTGAAGTCTGCCGGTGCTCCCCAGGTCCGCGTCCTCGATGACAACCGTGGGCGGAGCCTCACAGTCCAGCAGGCTGTCGTTAGCCCCAGGTAACCTGGAGCCTTTCAAGTCCACCTGTACACATTAAATGCACAGGTGAGTTATTTAACACTCAATCAAAAAGGGAAACACAGATGTTGCAACCAGAGCACACACTGCACCTCGACTCTCTCCAGCCGGTCCATTCCTTCTCACACTCCGCAGATCGTCAGTGGAGATTCCTCCAGGAACAAAGAAAACGCGACCCGAGTCAGATTCTTCTTGGTCTCGGCTGAGAGTCCCATCAGAACCTCTGCTTTGACCCCCCGGCCGAGCAGAGTCCTCAGCCTCGGGTTGGAGGCAAAGACGTCCGGCCGCAGCTCCAGCCTGGAGTTGTTGGACAGCCCGATGGACTCGAGGGCGGGAGGCAGCTCACGTTCAGCCTCCGGAGGGCGTTGGCGAAAAGGTCGAGGCGCGACCGGAGTCCTCGCAGCCGAAGGCCGTGAGCCGGTTCAGGGACAGACGGACTTCCTGAATGGTCGGCAGGGACCCAAAGAGACTCGGAGGGAGCGCCGCCAGTGCGTTGTGGGTCAGAAGCAGGGTCAGAAGCAGGGTCAGAAGCAGGGTCAGAAGCAGGGTCCGCAGCGCGGCGAGGCCCTCGAAGGCGCCGGCGTGGATGCGTGAGATGTTGTTGCAGGTGAGGTTGAGGCATTCCAGGACTGCCAGGCCTCTGCACTCTCCTCCTCTCAGAGAGACCAGCTGGTTCTGGCTGAGGTCCAGGCGTTTGAGCCACAGCATCCGCCTGAAGGACGCGGGGGGCACGGCGCCGATCCTGTTCTTGGACAGGTTGATGGCGTGACGTCGTCCGGCAGCGTGCGGACCACGTCGGTGAGGTTGGAGATGTTCTGGTCGAAGCACCACGTGACGTCGGGCGTGGGGAAGTTCAGAGAGCAGCTCTCCAAGCCGCCGCAGGCCGAGGTGTTGAGGACGCCGCGCGCCATCTTCACTTCACACCTAAACATATGTTGAGATAGACAAGAAAATGCATCATGGGGAAGTTCAAACATCTCAAATTAGATGCACTGACATTTCCTTGAAGAGAGAACGAGTTTTGACCGAGAAGAGATAATAACTCTGACTTCTTGGCGGCAAACAAGTTGCACTCCATTAAATACTTCACCCTATTTACTCTATTTACCCTATTGACTCTATTTACCCTATTTACCATATTTACCCTATCGACTATTTACCCTATTTACCATATTTACCCTAATTATCCTATTTACTCTATTTACCCTATTTACTCTATTTATCCTATTTACTCTATTTATCCTATTGACTCTATTTACCATATTTACTCTATTTACCATATTTACCCTATTTACTCTATTTACCATATTTACCCTATTGACTATTTACCCTATTTACCCTATTGACTATTTACCATATTTACCCTAATTATCCTATTTACCCTGTTCACCCTGTTCACTCTGTCCATCGCTAGAAACTTATGCTTTGTCATCTTTTATTTATTAAAACAAATTATTTTAATGTAAATTGTGGTTCTATTTATTTACATAGCTACATTTTGAATAACATCTACATAAATACGGCATCATTCATATCCGTAACAACACGAGGAGATGAGCTGTGAGTCAAACTAAAGTCTTTACTTTGTCATCATTGTTATTTTGATCCAATCAAAACCTTTTACCGCTCTGCATTATTGCATTTGGGGGAAAACAAATACATTTGACAATTTTAAAATGAATGTGACGACTTTAACAGAAGCTATAGTGTGAAGACCTACAGTATGTTCCTCTTTTTATATTTATTCTTCTACTTCTCACATACACTCCGACTTCTTCTACCACAACTCTGTTACATTATGCATTGAATTTATATATTTAAATTCACTTTAATAGAGTATTCTGACTGCATGCTCCAACCCTATAATGTATAAATATTAGAACGTACCATGTAATGCTCCTCTGATGCGGCTTGTGTTTCTGCGACTGCACTTCCTGTCTCAGTGACGCTTCATCTCAGTCAATCAAAAGCTTTTTGAGGAAGGATTTTATCATCCGCTCAATCTGAGACAATGTGGCTGTGAATAATGTCCACATGAGGGAGCTATCTACCGGTACTTGGATTTCAGTAAAGCTACAACAGAGTACAATAGTGTTCATGGCCAAAACATCTCAACCTTAAAACCAGTAGGGAGGCCCCCCTTAAAGGTACAGTAACACTCCAGATCAAATGATGTATTATGAAGCCACGCTCTACTTTTGTGAGGAAGTGATGCTTTGAACATGTCTTAATTGTGTATTCATATCTTACATCATACCTTAACTTCTAAGTGGTTGCATATATTTGCTCATGGACCTTATCCAGTGTGAGGGTCCACTGGGGGGGGGGGCGGGCCTTCTGGCCCTTCTGGCCTGACCTTTGCCTCTGAGATGGCGGTGAAGGGGCCATCCTGACGGGGGGGGGCTGCCCAGCGCTAGGTGCCCATCCTGGGGGCCGACAGGTAGTCCTCCGTAGAGTCCGAGTGGAGCTCGACCCTGGGGGCCCTGACCTTTGCAGGAGGGCTACTTGATCCACGAGGAGAGGCACAGGTGACCCCCGCTGATGGCATGTCGCTCCAGGAGCTGCTTCACCTTTAGCGCATCCACCCGACCGCGTCAGGACCGATAGTCAGGTGGTGCTCCCACTACGGGTCGGTTTCTCCTATTTAGACTTTAAATGATAGCGATGATGGCATTTGAGCTCGTGGCCTTTCCCAACGGGACTCAACGGCAAACCGATGAGTTCATGTTCAAACAACATAAAGGTTCCTCTGTTCAACATCGAGTCTTTCTTGTTTTCCCCCTCAGTTTATTCACAGAAATGCAGCGTGCATCTACAACGTCATCACGTGAAATGATGCAGTCCAACATGACGTCATCCATATAAAACCAAAAACTTTTACTTATGTATTATAATTACAATATGTACAAATCCATTTAAAAGTTTGTCTCCCAACATGATTTTTAATAGACTTAATTGTTCAAATTATCCTCATGGAAGTGACTGTTAAGTGCTGATGTTAATTTTTTTACAATATTTTTTGAGGAGAAACTTGTAACAATCAATGTCCATAGTGCATTTAAAGACTTTTTGTAAACCTTCCCTGTTTGTCTTATAAGGTGCAAAATGTTCGAGGTTGTAAGTTAAACTGAGAGCGACTTTCATCCTCCAGCAGTGAAGTCAACGGCATGCCGGAGATAATGAAGACGACCGCGTTCAAACGACTGCGTGAAGTCACTGATGTCAGCGCCGGGCGAGAGGACGCTCAATGAGGACCCTCAGTGAGGACCCTCAATGAGGACGCTCAGCGAGGACGCTCAGCGAGGACGCTCAGCGAGGACCCTCAGCGAGGACCCTCAGCGAGGACGCTCAGCGAGGACGCTCAGCGAGGACCCTCAGCGAGGACCCTCAGCGAGGACGCTCAGCGAGGATGCTCAGTGAGGACGCTCAGCGAGGACCCTCAATGAGGACCCTCAGTGAGGACCCTCAGCGAGGACCCTCAGCGAGGACCCTCAATGAGGACCCTCAGCGAGGACGCTCAGCGAGGACGCTCAGCGAGGACGCTCAGCGAGGACCCTCAGCGAGGACGCTCAGCGAGGACGCTCAGCGAGGACGCTCAGCGAGGACCCTCTGAGGACCCTCAATGAGGACGCTCAGCGAGGACGCTCAGCGAGGACCCTCAGCGAGGACGCTCAGCGAGGACGCTCAGCGAGGACGCTCAATGAGGACGCTCAGTGAGGACCCTCAGCGAGGACGCTCAGCGAGGACCCTCAGCGAGGACGCTCAGCGAGGATGCTCAGTGAGGACGCTCAGCGAGGACCCTCAATGAGGACCCTCAGTGAGGACCCTCAGCGAGGACCCTCAGCGAGGACCCTCAATGAGGACCCTCAGCGAGGACCCTCAGCGAGGACGCTCAGCGAGGACGCTCAGCGAGGACGCTCAGCGAGGACCCTCAGCGAGGACGCTCAGCGAGGACGCTCAGCGAGGACGCTCAGCGAGGACCCTCTGAGGACCCTCAATGAGGACGCTCAGCGAGGACGCTCAGCGAGGACCCTCAGCGAGGACGCTCAGCGAGGACGCTCAGCGAGGACGCTCAATGAGGACGCTCAGTGAGGACCCTCAGCGAGGACGCTCAGCGAGGACCCTCAGCGAGGACGCTCAGCGAGGACGCTCAGCGAGGATGCTCAGTGAGGACGCTCAGCGAGGACCCTCAATGAGGACCCTCAGTGAGGACCCTCAGCGAGGACCCTCAGCGAGGACCCTCAATGAGGACCCTCAGCGAGGACCCTCAGCGAGGACGCTCAGCGAGGACGCTCAGCGAGGACCCTCAGTGAGGACGCTCAGTGAGGACGCTCAGTGAGGACGCTGCGTGGGGGGGGGGGTCTCTTTGGGGTTTTGGCAGAGGAAGGGGCGTCGCCGAAACCCCCCGATCGGTCCGGGCCGAGCAGGACGCTGGAGTCGGCTTCGCACTTGGTGGTCCGGCTCGGCCACACGGCCTCAGCAGAACCGGGCCTCGCGCCGGCAGAGAGCGCCTCGGTGTCGGCCGCCGCCTGACTCATCGTGATCAGCATGTCCAATGACTGCTTTCGACTCTCCAACGAAGCCGTCATTGCGTTCCTCTCGCCCTCGTTCTCTTCCTCCTCTTCCTCCGTGGTGTTGTCTTTGAGGCCGCCGTCCCTCTTCACCGACAGGTCGAGCGGCCCGTCGCTCGGCCGAGCCGTGTGCTCCAGCGCCCGGTGGATGTGGGAGAGCTCGCTGCGGATCTTTCCCAGGTGTTCCCAGAGGTGGCGCTGGGCGGGAAGGTCTTCCTTCTCCAGGTGGGATATTTTGCACTCAGCCTCTTGGTACTCCTGCAAGGCCATGGAGAGGTCACCGAGGAGAGCGGCCACCGACTCCGAAGTGCCCTCCCCCGCCGTCCGGGCCGCGGTCGGGTCGCGGCCGTCGGGTCCCGCGCCGGTAGAGAGAGGGGACGTGTCGCTGTGGGGGCCGGTGAGAGAGCCGCTGTACCACAGCTCAGTGGGCCGGGCCGGAACCGGAGCATCCTGAGAGCTGAGAAGGAGAAACATGTCGGGCTATTTGAGTCCACAGTAAAACAACATGAATCACCTCTTGCTTTTACCACTCAGTCTTTACCTTCCATGGAAGAGAAGCGTGTCTGCTGCCAGACTGAGAGTTGAAGCCGTCTGAATGTTCTTCAGAAGGTCCGGACTGAAACCCCCCGTGGCCGGCTTCTTCTCCGCAGGCGCCTCGTGGCTCCCCAGGGGGGCGCCGGTCCTCTTGTGGCCCCAGCATGCTTTGCCTTCCTTGGCTCCGGCCTGCATGTTATCCCCCGCCCTGTGACCCCGGTCGGGGGCGTCTCTCTGAGGGGGCGCCCGGCCGGCGGCCCCCGGCCGCAGAGCGGGAACTTTCCACGGGTCGGCTTTGGGCTGGAAGCCGGACGGAGGAGTCGCCTCCAGACTGTTTGCGGCGGTCTTGAGCGCTTTGCCGGCGTCGCTCTGACCGGAGGCCGGCCCGAACAGGAAGGGGAAGTAGAGGCGGGGGGGGGCGAGCGCTCGGTCCAGGTGGGCGCTGGACGCCGGGTGCATCAGGAAGGGAAGCTGGGCGAGCTGCGCGTGGCGGGTCTGGGAGAAGAGGCCGGGGCCGATGGGGCAGCCCACCCCGAGCACCGACAGGTCCTGGTAATCCAGCAGGTTCGGCGGGGGAGGGTAGCAGGGCATGGAGCCGCCCACTCGGGCCTGAGCGCCGTCGGCTTCGGAGTGGCTCGACGCCAGCAGCCGCCATTGCTCCGCCAGCAGACTGGGCGCGCTCAGGTATGTTTTCGAGAGCTTGTCGTGTTTCAGCCGGGCCTCCGCTTCCACGGAGCGCGCTCGGAGGAGCTGATCTTCCAGGGAGAGCATGTCGGCCATCAGGAGCTCCGGCTGGTTTATCTTCCTGGCATCTCTCCCGCCGCTCTCTTTGGTCGGCCCGGTGACCTCCGCTCCCTCTCCTCGTCCGCCCTCTTCTTCGTCTTCCCGCCCCTGGCTCTCCCCATCTTCACCTTCCTCCTCGGCGGGCCGGCGTTGCCTTAGCGCGTCCTCGGGGCGCGGCGCCGCCCGCTCCGCTCCGCCGAGTGGCGGCTGGAAGGGCCGCAGCTGCTCCGGGTGCAGGGCGTGGCCCTTCTTGTACGGCCAGTCCGACTCGATCAGCAGGGAGAGGGAGTTCTTGCACAGGCTGTACTTCATGTGGTTGTACAGGTGGGACTTCTCCATGCAGGTGAAGGGGCACTGGAAGCATTTGTAGTTGTAGGGTTTGCCCCACGGCCGCGGGATGTAGTGAGGCTTCTTCGGCTTGCGCTCCTTGTGCTTGCTGCCAGACGTCACTTTGCAAACGTCGTCCTTGGACATGGTGGAGATTTGGGTGATTATATTTAAATGAGGATGATTACAGATATCTTTTTGGATTTGATATCTTTTGTGTTCATGTCAGTTGATTTATTCCTCAGTTTGGGAAGGTAGGTGAAAAAGAGCTTTTATGGTACCTGTGAACACATGGTGACAGTTCTGTGTGAATAAAAAGTCTTTGACAGATTGACTTTCATGTATGAAAAAAACCAGGAGACATGCAGCTTCTATTATATACATATATATATACATATTGTATTATATACCACGCTTCAATAATTTTATCTCAGATATTTTAGATTTCTTACGGAGCTACATTTCTGCTACCAGTCAAAAGTTTGGGGTCACTTAGAAATGCCCTTATTTTTCAAAGAAAATCACTGTTTTTTTTAATGAATATAACATTAAATTAATCAGAAATACACTCTATACATTGTTAACATGGTAAATGACTACATACGTGTATAGAGGCCCATCTCCAGTGTTCTAATGGTACATTGTGTTCATCACCTTAGAAGACTAACGGAGGGGTAGAATCGTGCAATTATGTTAGCGCAGCTGAAAACAGTTATGCTGGTGAGAGAAGCTATAAAACTGGCCTCTTTCGAGCTTGAAGTTTAAAGAACAAAATTAATATTTTTTTTAAACAACATTATTTCTAACCTTGTCAATGTCTTATTTATTTTGCAATTCATTTGATAAATAAAAGTGTGAGATTTCATGGAAAACACGAAATTGTCTAGGTGACCCCACACTTTTGAACGGTATATATATATATATATATAATTATATTAGGAGAGCCCGTTGTCTGCCTGGGCCGAGGCCTCTAACCTCTGCTCCTCCTCACTGTACCTGCCACTTCTCATTAGTTCCAGTGCGGCGGCACCAGGCGCTAGCAGGGTCCGGGGCTGGGGGGCAGACGGGGCCGTCACAGGGGACTAAGCACCTGTGCAGGGGCCCTCACAACACTAACAGCTCAGAGCGTGGCCCTCGGAGGCCGAGGGCTGCAGGTACAGAGAGGAGTCGGGGGTTTGATTCCCGGTTCCTAATGAGAGGCTGGCGTCGAGCCTGTTGGGCGTCACTAGTGCCAGGAAGGGGATCTGGGTCAGGACGAGGCGCACAAGTTCAACCGCTCTCCTGAACTCCGTCTCTGACACTTTATTAATCAATAATAATGTATTATTAGAGGCTGCATTTTAAATTAAAAACACATGTTTTTTCTTTATCTCATTTCGAAAAAGCTTTATTTAGTGTCATGGATGATCATTGTGTAACTTGATGTGTCTCATAAGAGTCGGTTAAAACCTCTTACCATTAGTAATTATAATGATGGACATTTAAAATAATTTTATTTTGTCTTTCTTCTATCAATAAATGTGTAGCAAACAGCTCGTAGAGCTGCATAGAGATTCTATTTGCACCTTTAATGTCCCTCGTTCTCTTTCTTACATCTACATCCCTCTGCAATAGTTTAATTATTATTCCTCTCTTCGCTAATCCATTAAAAAAATTAATACCGTTAAATTACAGAAACTTCTTGAAGCCGATGGCTGAACCCTCCGGGGAAAGAAGACGAGGAGTGTGCACTTCGCCCGCTTTGAGGCTTTTATCTGCTCTTTCTCCCCGGGTCGTTCAAAGATGAAAGTGTGTGTGACGTTCAGTCCGAGCTGAAGTCAAGATAAACTTCACCGACCGATCTTTTCCTGTCTTAAACAAAAGTTTAGATCAGGCCAGTGAAGCGAACACAGGTGATGGATGGCCGCTCCCACCGAGCGACAGCAGCCTCGTCTAAGAGGCTCGCGGGGCGGCGGTGACGCCGGGAGCCTAACGCAGCGCGGCGGCCCGGTGGAAAACACTCCCGATTGGACTCTAAGAATCGGCCCGCTTTGCGGCGGCCCGTCTGATTGGCTCCCTTGTCCGCCCCGGGGCTCTGACCTGAGCTCAGAGCTCATAATGGAACCGAACAGCTGCTGCTGCCATCCAATCAATAGAAATCATTTTTACAGTATTTTGTTGGTCCTCTTCTGGCCACTGTTATCCGCTCGGCTCTCCACTGACTGTGCACTTTGCCCCCCCCCCCCATATCCAAACCCTGCGGTCTTGTTTGAAGCTTTTAGGGCCGATGATCAAACCGAACCGCTTGAACATCTATTGTTCCAATTAAGGAGGCTCACCACCCGGAAAGCTTCGACAAGTTACAGCAACCACACGCCGAGAGGCGAGGGCGTCGCGTGGACGGCACAACCAGAAATAACTTTAGAGCCTTTATAAATTCATACTTTACCATGTCAGGATGAAGAGTTGGTTGTCTGGGAAAAAAGGAAAGAGGTATTTAATGTGTTGTCATTAGTCATCTTTATCCATTTAATTTAATATCAATTCATATAATTCAATATAATAAATAAAGTCCTTTTAACAAACCAAACTAATAAATGTAGACACATTATTTACTGTCGTTAAAACTTGACACACAAACATCAGATGCTGCAGAAGTTTTTAGGGTTACGGTTAATGGGTACTTTATTAAAGGAGTTAAAATCACATTTAATAATGCTAAACTGCATGCTTACATTTAGTGGCAATGCAGTGTAGAATTAAAAAAAGTCTGGATATGGAAACAATAATAAAACTGTATTTTATAAATTGTTGTCACCACATTCAGCTTCAGAAATGAACAATCAAATAACATAAAAAATACAACTTCAAGCACATCTTTTTATGTTTAAAAGAATCTCTGACATAAAAGACACAAAGCATTGTTCTTAATGAGCACAAAGTACACCTGGCATTGCCTTCTAAATCCCTTCATCCTCACTAACCTGCATGCTGTCATGTCTTCCTCCTGCAGAGTGGCTGCTGTCGCTCCTCTGCAGCCGGCGCTCAGATGGGAGCGCAGGAGCCCGGCTGGATATTTATATTGACTGGGAGCATTGGCCACAGGCACTACAATACAGCAGCTCCCCCCCCTCACTCACTCCCATCCCTCTCCTCCCTCTCCCTCTCTCTCTCTCCCCTGAATTGTCAGATGTGGCTCTCCCTTGCAGCCGGGATGCAACACAGCAGCGCAGCCGGCATCAGAGGTCAGCTGGGTGACGGTTCCCAGTAAACGAGGTGAGACGTTTGTCTGGGTTCATTCCTCCGTTCCTTTTGAAGGTGAAGCTCATTGTGAACCAATGCTTTGCTCAGATGCTGAAACAATTCATAGTTTAACTAGTTACATGCATGTTTTTCTGATTATTAGCATAGTTAATTGTCTAGTTTGTCTAAATGTTCTTTGTTCATTTTTAACACTGAGGAAAAAAATGTCATTTATAAACAGATTACGCAGGATACAGCAGAGTGAAGAGGTCAACTCTTATGAGAATTAATATGACAATAATGTACTAAAACCAGATTTTAGAACTAAATCCTGCAAACCAAATTATGATTAATAATTTCTTACTTTCGATCAACTCGCACTTGAAAATGTCATCGAAATCATAAACGCTGATAACAGGATGATTTCCAGCAGAGACACAACAATAAATCATAACTGTCTGTGGAGTGTGTGTGTGTGTGTGTCGCTCTACGGCTGTAGGTACGAGTGTGTGAGGGATTTCTTCCCTTCTTCACTTCCTCTTCCTCACCATCAGCGTGCCGGGTGCTGAGCGGCGTCGGGGGGAAGTGATGAGTGCAGCGGCGCATGGCGCCGGACGCTGTGAGATCTCGTCTACAACCCAGGACCGCCGTGTGTCCGCCTCGAGCCGCTCATCCTCTCCCACTTCACCTGCCCGTCTCTTGGATTGGATTCAATCTATTGTCATTACACAGGGTACCCCTCCTTAGTCATGAAGCAGCAGTGGGTTGCAGTGACGCGCCCGGGGAGCAACTGGGGGTTCAGTGCCTTGCTCATGGACACTTAGACTTGCAACTAATGGGGAGAGCGGGGATCGAACCGACGACCTTGGGGTTGCAGGACGACGCCCTGACCCCACTGAGCTACAGCCGCCCCAATCCCTTTGTCTCCCACTCGCTCCTCGTCTCCTACCTCCTTCCTCTTTCTCTCATGCGTCTTCTAAATTGACCCCGCGACCTCTCGACCTCTCCTCAGTCGGCCTCTGAGCCCGTGCAGCAGGCTTTGGGTCGACTCCAGGTTCTTGATTCCTCTCCCCCGGCCGGGTGGGAAGCCCCTTTGAGGAATGTCAGCGTCCGTGTGCCGAGGGAAAGTCGGGGCTCTTCACGAGGAGGACTCACTCCTCCGGTGCTCTGTGGTCAAATATGGTGGAAACATTGTTGGAGGTGTTACAACTTTTTAGCTTGCATAGAGTCAAACTTTCTTGGTTAGAGCCAACACTATCTTGCATTGATTTATTTAGGCTCTTCCACATTTATTTTAAATTCTATAAAGATCTAAAAGTTTCCATTTTCAAAGAAGTCAAGCTGAATAAAAAGTAACGATATATATTAATTTATATATATGTAAAAAAGAACTTCATCACAATATTCTAATTTTCTGAGACAGTCCTGTATATATATACATATATTATTTTATATAAATATATAATTTTTTACATATATATATATATATATATATATAAGTTTAGCTGAGACCTGCAGCACCGTGCTTGTTTAAACATTACGTTAAAGAGACCATACAGACACGAAACCATCAGGAAAATGTCCGTATGTATATTATTTACAAGTCGACATGTCCTTATTAGCTCTGTGGCCCCCTGGGGCCAGATGTAATGCCGGGCCTGCTGCATTTTATGATCAAGTTAAACAATATTTTAGTGACAAATAAATGCTGTCTGGCTTTTTGTTTGCGTGTATTTACTTGTTCTTACACCCCAAGTACAAAACAAAGACTCAAAGTTGAATTGCAACCTTCATCTTTTCACCTTCAGCGGGAGAAGTGTGAGCGTGAAGGAGCTGCGACTCGAGCGGTGAACACAGAAGTCTCCTGGCGAGTGGAGAGAGTCGAGGGTCCTTATGGAGCGGCATCTGGGCCGGCTGACAGCAGCACTCTATTCCCACTCACAGGAAGCAACCCCAGGGCTGCGGCGGCTCCGCTAGCAGGGAGATCCAGCTGTGCCGATGCCTCCAAACACACAGGGACACAAACAGACCCGCGCACATTAAGATGAAATATACGCACCCACCCATCTGCAAAGATGGACTGTATGCAGTCATGGAAAAGATTTACAGAACGCAGGACGGTGGCTAAGCAGCGACCTCTAACCCCGGCTGAGCCGGAGTTGTGGGCCTGCGGTGGAATAGCTAACAGCTCCTCTCTTAGTCTGTGCCGCTGGGCACATCAACTAAACTCATATCGCTCTCAGCCACCATCAATTATTCACCCCTCCCCTCCTCCCCCTCTTTCAAAGGAGAACAACTCCAGCAGCTCTTCCAAGCCACCGTGATGAAACCACCTCGTGGCCTTGGTGACTTCCTCTGGTTTTCTTTAGCAGCTACAACTTACATCCTACATCATCTTTGCAATAATATAGTCTATATACTAAAGCTGCTCGATGGGTAACTGAGCTTGTTTTTCACGAGGCACCTCAGCAGGTCAGGTGGAGCTTCAGTGTTTTGCTCAAGGGCACTTCAGCAGGACAAGAAGCTCACCAACAGAGGCTGACAGTCTCTAACGGCTTCTGAAACTTGAATGACGACGATGGATTAAATTAAATGGAGGCTATAGTGTTCAAAAGATGTTGAGTTCACTGTGATTGGACTGTTTTGGTCCCCATACATTTGACATATCTGCACTTGACATTGTGGTTCTCATGAAGCAACCTTTGAAAATAATTCTGAACTAATATACACTTCCGTTCAAAAGTTTGGGATCACCCAGACAATTTCGTGTTTTCCATGAAAACTCACTTATTTATCAAATGAGTTGCAAAATGTATAGAAAATATAGTCAAGACATTGACAAGGTTAGAAATAATGATTTGTATTTGAAGTATTAATTTTTTTCATCAAACTTTGCTTTCGTCAAAGAATGCTCCTTTTGCAGCAATTCCAGCATTGCAGACCTTTGGCATTCTAGCTGTTAATTTGTTGAGGTAATCTGTTGAAATGTCACCCCACGCTTCCTGAAGCACCTCCACAAGTTGGATTGGCTTGATGGGCACTTCTTGCGGACCATACGGTCAAGCTGCTCCCACAACAGCTCAATGGGGTTGAGATCTGGTGACTGGCTGCGGTGTGCTCTTTTAGTTTTGTGTTTATTTTAATGTTTTTCTTTGCCACAAACACATCGGCACTAATTTCGACCACAGCACTTTTGGACATAAACTTTGCATAAAACAAGGTTTTTGGCCACTTTCCATGGATCCTTTGTGGCCGAGAGAGATCATCTGGCGAACGCTATCAACAACAGTGGTGGCGCCTCTACGGGGGCCCGGTCGGAACAGGAAACGGGCGGAATTCGGAACAGACTGAGTTCAAGCCTGCCGCCACCTCTGCCCAGCATCCTTCTAAGATGCGTCAGTCTCTGGAAAATAAGATGGATGATGTTAAGACGGGAATCGAATTTAGCAGGACATGAGGACTGTAACATCACGTCTGACGAAACATGGCTGACCGGCTGGTGCGGATCGAGTCATATGCCCAACGAGTCCTTCTCTGTTTTCCGTGCAGACAAACGGAGTCTGGTAAATCTAAAGAATTGGAGGTTTTGCTTCGCGACTAACAACATGTGGTGCGACCCAAGAACATTAAGACTCTTCTCGTTCACTGCTCGCCGAACCTGGAACATCAAGCGATCTATTTTAGTCCATTCTACCTTCCCGGAGTTCAGCTCGGTCATCATACAGCCGTCTACATACCACCACTCGCGGACACCCGGCGTAGCACTGCTCGGACCTACATGATGTGTTATCGGCATCAGAATAAAGTATCCGGCGGTATGGTCACAAAGGAGAAGACTTTAACAAGGCAAACCTAAAAAATCATGCCGAACTTTCTGGCATTACGAAAAAACTACCAGAGACTGCGTTGGACCACTGCTATCGCTACATTCAAGAGAGGCTACAAGGCTGTCTCTCTCCCTCCGTTCGGCAAATCGGACCATGCCATATTTTCTTTGCTTCAGGTACCGGCAAAGATCGCGCGAGAGCGGTGATGACGAGGAACGTAAAGGCTGAGTCTGACCAATCAGAGAGCTGAGCTGGGGCTGGCTCTGCGTGTAAATCCAGTGGCGTCAGCGTCAATCCAGTTCCAGTGGCGTCACGTCAGCGCGAGTAATGAGCCTCGCAGCATGGCGGTTTTCATCAAATCACGGTAAAGTTGGTCTTTCTAACCAAAGCGTGGGTTGATGAATCCGTCGTGAAGCTGTGAACGCCCGTACTGCTGCCCATAACAGGTCTTGTATCCGGCAGCATGGGCGAGTACAAGGCGGCGGTCCTATGGAAGAAGGAAACAGGAGTACCAGACAGTGGGCGTCTGGTGCTGGTGGCCGACACCAGGCGCCTGGCGGGGCTGGACCATGGGCTGCAAAACTGGCCAGCGCTATGGTGATGCCCGGCTTGTCAGCAGACGACCTGAACTCATTCTATGCACGGTTTGAGGCTAGCAACAACAGGCGTAGCTGTATTCTTTCTTTCTTTAAGCGTGGCAGTGAGTTCTACCGCTGGGGATGAACACCTCTCTGTATTGGCTGGTGTGAGAGAACTTTCTCTGTTGATGTAGTGTGAAGAGGCTGCAGGTCAGATGGCATATCTGGTGATGCTGAAGACCTGTGCTAACCAGCTGTCAGTGTTCTGCAATATTCAACTTTCTAGCTGAGTCCGTGATCCCCATATAGCTAAGAGATCCTGTGTCCCTATTGCCCAAATGCTTCTCCAGCATGTATGAATGACTGTATGAATGGTGGCCCTCCTCGGTGGTCATGAAATGCTGAGAGGCTGATAAGAGGACTACATCTGCGCCTTCATCCCTTCCTCCATGGACCGCTGCAGTTTGCTTATCGCCCAAACAGATCCACAGATGATGCTGTTTCCCAGGTACTGCACTACCTCTCATCTGGACAGCAGAGGGGCTATGTGAGACTACTTGTTCGTGATTATAGTTCAGCTTTCAACACCCATGTCCCTCCAGACTGGCCGGCAAGCTAGAATGAGCTGGGACTGGAGCACCAGCTGCTGGGATCCTGGACTTCCTGACTTCCATGGGCCACAGGTATCAGGGTGGGCAGGCTTTACACCCAGGTGGGCTCACCTGAACACAGGATCCCCAGTTCACAGGATCCCCCTACTGCTCCTGTACACATGACTGTGTGGCAGGTTCCAGCTCAACACCATCATCAAGTTTTGCGGATGACACAGTGGTGGTGGGCCTGATCTCCGTAGTGGACGAAGGCCTACCTGGAGGAAGTTGCTGATCTGTCACTCTGGTGCCAGGACAACAGCCTCATGTGAATGTCACCAAAACTAAGGAGCTGATTGTGGACTTTAGGAGGTACAACAACAGAGGAGCGTACTCACCACTGGGGATTAGCAGGACTACTGTGGAGGGTGGCCAGGTATAAATACCTGGGAGTCCACATCACGAGATCTGACATGGTCAGCGAACACAGACACTCTGGTGAGAAAAGGCAAAAGGCAGCGCCTGAGAAAGGCAGAGCGCTGAGAAATTTAAAGTTCCCAGAGGATCCTTCAGTCCGCCTTCTCTGGAGCTGTGAGGCGTCTGACGGGAAGCATGCAGCCTGGTTTGCCTTTCTCCGCTCAGGACAGGAAGGCTCTGCAGAGAGTAGTACGCAGGTGAACGCACTATTGGTTTCACACTCCCCACCCTGCAGGACTTGTACCCCAGGAGGTGCAGAACCAGAGCCCGGCAGGATCATGAAGGATCCTCACCACTAACAACAGACTGTTTCAGCTGCTGCGGTCGGGCAGGCGCCTCGTAGTCCGCAGCTGCAGAACAGAGAGAGACTGAGGCGGGTTTCTTTTCCTCGAGGCCATCGCAGGACTGTGAACTCCGACCTCTTGGGACCCATGGACCCACACAGCCACCCTCTTAGGCACACACACACACACACTTACTGTAAATGTGTGATAGTGTGACACTTGTGCCCTTGCACATTCCTGCTGAGCATTGCCACTTTCATTTCACTGCACACCCTGTGTGTGTATGTGACAAATAAAACATCTTGAATCTTGAATCTTGAATCTCCATTACAGACAGCAAGCTGCCTGCTTCTTCCCTCAATAGTTCTTGCACAATGTGGAGGTGTGCTTTGGGTCATTGTCCTGTTGGAGGAGGACATTGGCTCCAATCAAGCGCTGCCCACAGGGTATGGCATGGCGTTGCAAAATGGAGTGATAGCCTTCCTTATTTAAAATCCCTTTTACCTGGTACAAATCTCCCACTTTCCCAGCACCAAAGCAGCCCCAGACCATCACATGACCTCCACCATGCTTGACAGATGGTGTCAGGCACTCTTCCAGCATCTTTTCACCTGTTCTGCGTCTCACAAATGTTCTTCTGTGTGATCCAAACACCTCAAACTTGGATTCATCTGTCCAGAACACCTTTTCCAATCTTCCTCTGTCCAATGCCTGTGTTCTTTGCCCATACCAATCTTTTCTTTTCATTGGCCAGTCTCAGATATGGCTTTTTCTTTGCCACTCTGCCTAGAAGGCCAGCATCCCGGAGTCGCCTCTTCACTGTCGGCGTTGACACTGGCGTTTTGCGGGTTCCATTTAAAGAAGCTGCCAGTTGAGGACCTGTGAGGCGTCTATTTCTCAAACTAGAGACTGTAATGTACTTGTCTTCTTGCTGAGTTGTGCACCGGGGCCTCCCACTTCTCTTTCTGCTCTGGTTAGAGCCCGTTTGTGCTGTTCTCTGAAGGGAGTAGTACACACCGCTGGAGGACATTTTCAGTTTCTTTGCAATTTCTCGCATGGAATAGCCTTCATTTCTAAGAACAAGAATAGACTGGCGAGTTTCACATGAAAGTTCTTTTTTTCTGGCCATTTTGAGAGTCTTATCGAACCCACAAATGTGATGCTCCAGATCAGTGGTCCCCAAACTACGGCCCGCCTCCACATTTGGACCCGCCCCCTGAACAATACCAGAGACGCGTTCCGATTTATTATTTTGTTCACCTGGCCCGCTGCCGTTGAGATTGCAGTGAGACGCGGAGAAAATGTGGAGTGGTGCTCTTCTTCGCAATAAAACATCTTTGATGGGACGTGTCGCGTCTCGGCCAATCAACGTTCAGATGTCCACAGCGTTTGGGAAGTTAGGTTAGCTTGAATGTTAGTCCGCTACATCTGCTGCTGTCACGCTGCACGGTGTAGCGATGCTAAAAAGTACCCGTACGTTAAAAACGATGTGATTTAGCATAATTTTAGTATCGATACTTCATTAAGAGAGCGATCAGAGCTCCGCTCCATTAAATGCTGTCTGCACGCGCAGCGCTCACAGCGAGTGGCGCGCGCATCGCTCAGCCGTGATGCGGGCACACAGGTGAGCACCCCACCTCCCCCCCCCGCTGGCCCTCCAGCAGACAAGTGAAACGTTATGTGGCCCTCTCAGGAAAAAGTTTGGGGACCCCTGCTCCAGATAATCAACTAGCTCAAAGGAAGGCCAGTTTTATAGCTTCTCTCATCAGCAAAACAGTTTTCAGCTGTGCTAACATAATTGCACAAGGGTTTTCAAGGGTTTTCTAATCATCCATTAGTCTTCTAAGGCGATTAGCAAACACAATGTACCATTAGAACACTGGAGTGATAGTTGATGGAAATGGGCCTCTATACACCTCTGGAGATATTTCATTAGAAACCAGATGTTTCCACCTAGAATAGTCATTTACCACATTAACAATGTATAGAGGATATTTCTGATTGATTTAATGTTATCTTCATTGAAAAAAAACAATGCTTTTCTTTGAAAAATAAGGACATTTCTAAGTGATCCCAAACTTTTGAACGGTAGTGTATATATATACACTACCGTTCAAAAGTTTGGAGTCACTTAGAAATGTCTTTATTTTTCAAAGAAAAGCACTGTTTTATCAATAAAGATAACATTAATCAAAAATACACTCTATACATTGTTAATGTGGTAAATGACTATTCTAGGTGGAACGTCTGGTTTCTAATGAAATATCTCCAGAGGTGTATAGAGGCCCATTTCATCATCACTCCAGTGTTCTGATGGTACATTGTGTTTGCTCATCGCCTTAGAAGACTAATGTCTGATTAGAAAACCCTTGTGCAATTATGTTAGCACAGCTGAAAACAGTTATGCTGGTGATATAAGCTATAACTGGCCTTCCTTTGAGCTTGAAGTACAAAATGAATACTTCAAATATTAATCATTATTTCTAACCTTGTCAATGTCGTGACTATATTTTCTATTACATTTTCAATTCATTTGATTAATAAAAGTGAGTTTTCATGGAAGACACGAAATTGTCTGGATGACCCCAAACTTTTGAACGGTAGTGTATATATATATATGTGTGTGAGTAGAGTTGGAGTTCTCACCATGCTGTGGGTCACCGACAGGAAGCAGCTGGTGCGTCGGCCGCCCGCTTTTTCCGCTCATCGTCTCTTTCTCCGCCCTCCCGTTTTAACCAGCTTTCCCCCAAACGCACCCGCAGGAGGCGGAGTCTCTCTCGCCAAGGCACCTGTGGGTGTCACCTGACGGGGGAAAAGCAAGTGGAAATGAAAGAAAGCAGCCGAGTCTGTCAGAGCACATCAGGAGCGCTGTCCATCACGGGCCTGACCTTCAGGGTGTTTGCGGGCGTGTGCATGTGTAAGTCTATCAACAACTGAACCAGTGTGTGTGTGTATTAAGTCATTGACCCACAGGGAGTTTATGTGAGTGTGTGCATATGTTTGTTCATCAATGCAGGATGTGTGAGACCATGTGTGTACATTAGCGCCTTGATCCCAGGGAGCGAGTGTGTCCGTAAACACACAGACCTTCAGGGTGTGTGTTCGAGTGTGTGTGTGTATCTGTCTCTCTCAGTGCAGTGATCTGGATGAGATAGCTGCAGTAGCTGGTAGGTCATTGACAACCTCCTCCACTCCTAGAACCACCTCAGTGACTTCACGCAGAACATCCTCAGTTCTGATAAACTCCCAGAGAAGAGAGTATCCGTTACCCAAAGAAACGTGTCCAAAGAACCTGAACGCTAATGCACAGCGAGTGTCCGCGTCGGCGCTCAGCACCAGCAGGTCTTGTTGCCGGGACCGGCTTTGATTCCCTCAGCAACAGGGCTCACACTGGGGACAACGCCGTGGTGCCAGCCAGTTGTTCCCAGCTGCAGCCAGGCCCCCCCCCCCCCCATGTACGCCTCAAAGCCAGAGGTCCCTCACCTCCCCCTTTTCACATCTCTGGGTTTGACTGAGGATGGGGGGGCAGCAGCAGGGAGAGAGAGAGGGGGGTCGCTAACTCCTGGAGGACGGCTGCTCGGCTCTGGCTGTCCAAGCGGGAGGAATCGAGGGAGACAGGGACCAAAGCCCGTCAGCTCCATCCCTCGGGGTGCCTCGGCCTCCCAACTACAAGTCCATGTTTCAGCAAACCATATGTCCCCCCCCCCCCCCAGTTAGCAGATAAACAAGTCAGGAAGCCATAGCTAGAGGGAAGTCTTGCCGTCCTCCTCGTGGATCCTCTCCTCCCGCCTCCACTAGGGTGGAGCTGTGGACGGAGGACGCGTCGTGTGTTTTAGTGTTTTTAAATGGATTTTTTGCATGTTTTACAAAGAAAGACTTCTGGGACAGATTTTTGAAAATCAACTCAACATGGTTATGTATGACAGTCTGGAGCGCTCTTCCCCTCACGCACATTCAATCTTTATGAATCCAGCATGGAGTGGGATGGTGGATGGTTGAGGAGCAAGTCAGTCTCTAATGCAGGAGTCCAGAGTTCTCCTTTTTATTACCTGACGAGAGGGTTTGTGTTTTAGCTGCTAAGTGTTAGTAAGCATAAACAAGTTGGGATATGTTAAGATGATTACACAAGTGCTTTATTAGCACTAGATAACCAGGACTACATGTATCTAGTCTTGCTAGTGACTCTTTACTTATAGTCCGGGCCGTAAAAACAAACTCATGGGATATTTGTTGATATGTTTCAGTTACTGTCAGTACACGTGTGCATTTGCAATCTTTCCTAGAAGCAACAAAATAAAAGCACATAAACCTGCAGTATATCAGTTATGAAAAATCCTTATGATCCCCTCATTGATCTGTTCTTATTCTACTCGCATCTACCCAGACCTGGCCCCTTTTATTTGATCTTATATGACTTTCTAGACTTGTAAAATTATCTTTTAAATTGGCAAACCAATTCAACTGGGTTCCAAAGAGATGTCATCCTCATGCTGAGTTCATGAGGACATAAATGCCCTCTCCACTTCCACTAAACCTCAATGACTCAGTAAGTCAGTATTTTGAAATAAAACACGATGTTTTCCGAGGGGTGAATGAACGACGGTCCCCGACAGATGGGCAGCGTGTGTCGGTCCTCCCTCTGGGCAGAGAAAGTGTCCAGAGATGGACGGCTGAGCCCAGGGAGAGGAAGTGAAATCACACACAGTATTTATGGCTCCCTCCGGGGGCAGCGACTCACTGACCTGGCCATCAGCAGACAGACAGGCAGGCAGTTGGCAGTTCAAAGTCGTTCCCAAGGTCAGACCCCATCCATCACCATTTTAGCTTTAAAGATGAGATTTAATTATTTTTTTAAAGCATTGTTCTGTTTAAGAACTGTTTTTTTAATATGTCACTACCTGTGCTGAATATAAAGTCCTCCAGGTCTTCCCATCTATATTATCACCATTTCATTCATGGTGGGAAATAAGAAATGTAAACGGTTAAAGCCAAAACGCTCAGAACAAAAAAAGAAGCAAAACAAAGACGATACAAGCGAACGCTGGGTCTCTTCCTGTTTGCTCGTGCAGTGAAATGTACGCGTGGCGTCCGTCAGATATACAATTAGAGCAAGCCTGAAAGATCTTGTGGAATTTTGATCACATCTTTATAGATTTTGTGTCTTCATTGATTTTGTCGGGGGGGGGGGGGGGGGTGGGCATGGACATGCCGGCCTCACTGACTGGTCCATTGAGTCATCATTGACCTTCCATGGGATTGGAGTTGCCAAGAACATTAGACTTCTTCTCGCTCCTGTCAGCCAACCTGGAACATCTGACGATCTCACGTCAGTCTATTCACCTTTCCCGGGAGTTCAGCTCGGTCACCACAGCCGCCTACATACTACCCACAAGCTGACACCGACGTGAGCACTATCGGACCTACATGATGTGGGCACGGCATCAGAACAAGTATCCCACGCTGCTGTGGTGGTGGCTGGGACTCAACAAGGCAAACTCTAAAAAAGTCATGCCAATCCTCACCAGCATACGTAGCAACAGAGGGGAGAACGTTGACCATCAAGTACGCCATCTGGGTGAGGCTACAAGTGCTGTCTCTTCCCTCTGCTCGCAATCGGACTATGCCGCCATTTTCTTGCTTCCGGAGTACCGCAAAAGATCGCGCGGGAAGCGGTGAGGATTTATAGTGAAAGCGTGGTTCATTCAATCAGAGGTTGAGCTACAGACGCTTCTGGCGCATGGTCGACCGGGACATGATCCAATCCAGTTCCAGTGACGCCAGCGAGTTTGGCGGAAGTAGTAATGAGCCTATAGCAACGCTTAGCGGACACTATCGCCCCCTACTTCGGTAAAAGTTAGGGTCTTTCCCAACCAAAGCCGGGTTGATGATCCATCCGTGAAGCTGTGAACGCTCGCATTGCTGCCTATAACTCCGTCTTGTATCCGCAACATGGACGAGTACAAGGCAGTGCCCATGGACTGAAGAGGCGGTGTGAAGGAAGCCAAGAGGAGGTACCGAGACAGAGTGGAATCACAGATGGAGCAGGCCAGACACCAGGCGCCTGGTGCAGGGGCTACGGACTATCACAGACTACCAGGAGCAGACCTCGCCATGGTGAGTGCCGACCATCCCTTAGCGGACTACCTGAACTTATTCTATGCACGGTTTGAGGCTAGCAACAGCGCTAGCTCACGGGCCACTAACAACATCAAGAAGCGAGCCGAGGTGAGTTCCCACTGCTGATGAATACACACTCTGTGACCGAGCACAGTGTGAGGAGGGCTCGTTGAGGTGAACACCCAGGAGTTGCAGGTCCAGATGAGCATTCATGAAAGTATCAAGACCCAGCAACCAGCTAGCTCCAGTGTTCACCACAATATTCAACCTCTCCCTGGCTGGAGTCCGTGGTCCCCGCCTGTCATAAGAGATCCACTATTGTCCTCGTGCCCAAGAATGCTTCCAGCATGTAAAGAACATCACCGACCGTGCCCTCACCGCAATGCGAAATGCCGGAGAGGCTGAAGGACTACATCTGCGCCTCCCTTCCTCCATGGACCCGGCCGTAGTTTGCTTATTCTACCAAACAGATCCACAGATGATGCTGTTTCAGGCATTACCACCACACTCTCTCATCTGACAGCCAGAGGGGGCTATGTAAGATCATGTTCATTGATTATAGTTCAGCCACCATAGTCCCCTCCAGACTGGGCCGGCAAGGTGAGTGAGCTGGGACTGAACACCGTGTGCTTGATCCTGGACTTCCTCACCCCCAGGCCATAGGTGGTCAGTGGGCAGACACTCAAATCCCTCACCCTGAACATATGATCCCAGGGCTGCGCCTCAGCCCCTATTACCCCTGTACACACATGACTGTGTGGCCAGTTCAGCCCAACACCATCATCAAGTTTGCGGATGACACAGTGGTGGTGGGGCCTGATCTCCGACAACGATTTAGAAGGCCTACCTGAGGAAGGTTGATCTGTCACTCTGGTGCCAGGACAACAGCCTCATCATGAATGTCACCAAAACTAAGGAGCTGATTGTGGACTTTAGGAGGGCATAACAACAGAGGACGCATCACCACTGGGGATTAACGGGACTACTGTGGAGAGGGTGGAGCGGTATAAATACCTGGGAGTCCACATCACCGAGGATCTGACATGGTCAACGAACACAGACACCTGCAGGAGAAAGGCAAGGCACAGCTTCTACCACCTCAGGCAGCTGAGGAAATTTAAAGTTTCCCAGAGGATCCTTCAGTCCTTCTACTCTGAGCTGTAGAGAGCGCCCTGACGGAAGCATCACAGCCTGGTTTGGCAACTGCTCCGCTTCAGACAGGAAGGTTTGAGAGAGAAAAGTGCTCGGGCTGAACGACTATTGAACTACACCCCACCTGCAGGACTTGTACACCAGGAGGGTGCAGAACCAGAGCCGGGTAGGATCATGAAGGATCCTCACCACCCCAACAACAGACTGTTTCAGTTGCTGCGGTCAGGCAGGCGCCTCCGTAGTCACGCCTGCAAGAACAGAGGTGTATAGAGGCCCATTTCATCATCACTCCAGTGTTCTGATGGTACATTGTGTTTGCTCATCGCCTTAGAAGACTAATGTCTGATTAGAAAACCCTTGTGCAATTATGTTAGCTCAGCTGAAAACAGTTATGCTGGTGATATAAGATATACAACTGGCCTTCCTTTGAGCTTTAAGTACAAAATGAATACTTCAAATATTAATCATTATTTCTAACCTTGTCAATGTCGTGACTATATTTTCAATTAAATTTTCAATTCATTTGATAAATAAAAGTGAGTTCATGGAAGACACGAAATTGTCTGGATGACCCCAAACTTTTGAACGGTAGTGTATATGTATATATATATATATATGTGTGAGTAGAGTTGGAGTTCTCACCATGCTGTGGGTCACCGACAGGAAGCAGCTGGTGCGTCGGCCGCCCGCTTTTTCCGCTCATCGTCTCTTTCTCCGCCCTCCCGTTTTAACCAGCTTTCCCCCAAACGCACCCGCAGGAGGCGGAGTCTCTCTCGCCAAGGCACCTGTGGGTGTCACCTGACGGGGGGAAAGCAAGTGGAAATGAAAGAAAGCAGCCGAGTCTGTCAGAGCACATCAGGAGCGCTGTCCATCACGGGCCTGACCTTCAGGGTGTTTGCGGGCGTGTGCATGTGTAAGTCTATCAACAACTGAACCAGTGTGTGTGTGTGTGTATATATTAAGTCATTGACCCACAGGGAGTTTATGTGAGTGTGTGCATATGTTTGTTCATCAATGCAGGATGTGTGAGACCATGTGTGTACATTAGCACCTTGATCCCAGGGAGCGAGTGTGTCCGTAAACACACAGACCTTCAGGGTGTGTGTCCGAGTGTGTGTGTGTATCTGTCTCTCTCAGTGCAGTGATCTGGATGAGATAGCTGCAGTAGCTGGTAGGTCATTGACAACCTCCTCCACTCCTAGAACCACCTCAGTGACTTCACGCAGAACATCCTCAGTTCTGATAAACTCCCAGAGAAGAGAGTATCCGTTACCCAAAGAAACGTGTCCAAAGAACCTGAACGCTAATGCACAGCGAGTGTCCGCGTCGGAGCTCAGCACCAGCAGGTCTTGTTGCCGGGACCGGGGCTTTGATTCCCTCAGCAACAGGGCTCACACTGGGGACAACGCCGTGGTGCCAGCCAGTTGTTCCCAGCTGCAGCCAGGCCCCCCCCCCCCCCATGTACGCCTCAAAGCCAGAGGTCCCTCACCTCCCCCTTTTCACATCTCTGGGTTTGACTGAGGATGGGGGGGCAGCAGCAGGGAGAGAGAGAGGGGGGTCGCTAACTCCTGGAGGACGGCTGCTCGGCTCTGGCTGTCCAAGCGGGAGGAATCGAGGGAGACAGGGACCAAAGCCCGTCAGCTCCATCCCTCTGGGTGCCTCGGCCTCCCAACTACAAGTCCATGTTTTAGCAAACCATATGTCCCCCCCCCCCCCCAGTTAGCAGATAAACAAGTCAGGAAGCCATAGCTAGAGGGAAGTCTTGCCGTCCTCCTCGTGGATCCTCTCCTCCCGCCTCCACTAGGGTGGAGCTGTGGACGGAGGACGCGTCGTGTGTTTTAGTGTTTTTAAATGGATTTTTTGCATGTTTTACAAAGAAAGACTTCTGGGGACAGATTTTTTTGAAAATCAACTCAACATGGTTATGTATGACAGTCTGGAGCGCTCTTCCCCTCACGCACATTCAATCTTTATGAATCCAGCATGGAGTGGGATGGTGGATGGTTGAGGAGCAAGTCAGTCTCTAATGCAGGAGTCCAGAGTTCTCCTTTTTATTACCTGACGAGAGGGTTTGTGTTTTAGCTGCTAAGTGTTAGTAAGCATACAACAAGTTGGGATATGTTAAGATGATTACACAAGTGCTTTATTAGCACTAGATAACCAGGACTACATGTATCTAGTCTTGCTAGTGACTCTTTACTTATAGTCCGGGCCGTAAAAACAAACTCATGGGATATTTGTTTATATATTTCAGTTAGTCAGTACACGTGTGCATTTGCAATCTTTCCTAGAAGCAACAAAATAAAAGCACATAAACCTGCAGTATATCAGTTATGAAAAATCCTTATGATCCCCTCATTGATCTGTTCTTATTCTACTCGCATCTACCCAGACCTGGCCCCTTTTATTTGGTCTTATATGACTTTCTAGACTTGTAAAATTATCTTTTAAATTGGCAAACCAATTCAACTGGGTTCCAAAGAGATGTCATCCTCATGCTGAGTTCATGAGGACATAAATGCCCTCTCCACTTCCACTAAACCTCAATGACTCAGTAAGTCAGTATTTTGAAATAAAACACGATGTTTTCCGAGGGGTGAATGAACGACGGTCCCCGACAGATGGGCAGCGTGTGTCGGTCCTCCCTCTGGGCAGAGAAAGTGTCCAGAGATGGACGGCTGAGCCCAGGGAGAGGAAGTGAAATCACACACAGTATTTATGGCTCCCTCCGGGGGCAGCGACTCACTGACCTGGCCATCAGCAGACAGACAGGCAGGCAGTTGGCAGTTCAAAGTCGTTCCCAAGGTCAGACCCCATCCATCACCGTTTTAGCTTTAAAGATGAGATTTAATTATTTTTTTAAAGCATTGTTCTGTTTAAGAACTGTTTTTTTAATGTCACTACCTGTGCTGAATATAAAGTCCTCCAGGTCTTCCCATCTATATTATCACCATTTCATTCATGGTGGGAAATAAGAAATGTAAACGGTTAAAGCCAAAACGCTCAGAACAAAAAAAGAAGCAAAACAAAGACGATACAAGCGAACGCTGGGTCTCTTCCTCTTTGCTCATGCAGTGAAATGTACGCGTGGCGTCCGTCAGATTTACAATTAGAGCAAGCCTGAAAGATCTTGTGGAATTTTGATCACATCTTTATAGATTTTGTCTTCATTGATTTTGTCGGGGGGGGGGGGGGGGCTTGGTAACTCGTAAACACACAAACATGGACACGCGCATCGCGACATGACAGCCGGCCTCACTGACTGGTCCATTGAGTCATCATTGACCTTCCATGGGATTGGAGTTGCCAAGCCTATTGACCAAATCACTGATCTTCAAAAGCAGTTCTGCGTGGGGGGGGGGGGTTGAGTGGCACCCACTCCTCAACTAAACACACACACACGCCACCTCACTCTCTAATCAAGGAGCAGGCAGTCATGACTGGGTCGCCACGGCGACACTAACACGAGGCGACAGCTCCTCAGCGCAACGACCAGCTCGGCTGTGGAGACCGCGGAGAGAGTCCGCCAGGCACGCACTGAGGCAAGGTCCGCTGTTCTGGGAGGAGTGGAGATGGAGGAGGAGGAGACAGGGAGCGAGCTGGTGGTGGAGATGCATGGGGAGTTAATGAGGAAGCGTGGATCTGAGAAATTACACACTGACTTCCTCTTTAGATTCAAAGCCTCACTCAGTGTCTTTAAGTTCATATTTATACTTCAATCTGAAGACAAGACTACACGGAAACAAAAGCAGGACCTACACACACACTCTCACACACACACACTCTGAACTGACGTGCACCCTCACCGAGCCATCCAGCCCTGGGGCCGACTTGCAGAGTGCTGTTGCCCCCTCAACTCCCTCCCCCCAGTCCCCCCCCCCTCACCCCCCATCTCCTCTGGAACACAGTTTAACTTCTGTCATTTAGATGAAGCAAGTGAGTCAGCCTAAGAGGGGCAAGCGGATGTGACAGGCCGGTAATGGACAGGACAAAGAGGAGATTTATGAAGTATTAGTAAACCTTAATAATTCACTACACGAAAGACCCTGGGAGTCCCCCAGACGACCCCCTGTCTCTCATCCCAGGCCTCGTGTCCTCTGGATCTCTTGCTCTCTTTCTGTTAGCAGCCAAAATCAAATACGAGAAGCGGACGGCATGATCTTCCCTGACTGATCATTTAAGACAGTTAGCTTTCATATTTTGACCTTGCAATAGACAGAAAACCCAGAGAAGTCTAAAGTAATAAATACTGTTCAAATTGGACTTTTCAAATGTCATATTGATCCGATAGGTATTGAATTATGCCAATTAACGAGAACTGAATGAGTTCTGACATCTCACCACAAAGTGATTATCATAGCGTTCTGTCTTCGTCAGCAGAGTTTTCCCAGTACATTTTCATTTTCAGCTCTTCTGCAGAATGTTTCTCAGAAAACTTCCTCTGCAGGAATCACCAACTGACAGCAGCACAATGATGATAGAGATTAAAAGACTGAAAAGAGCAGAAAGCCTCATTCACATGTGCAGATTTAATGAGACTAAAAGGGTCAACGGCGACACGTCTCTGCAGGAACATGCAGGAAAACCAGAATCCATCCAAAAGTTAAAACAGGAGAAAGCCAGAGGGTCTGCATCATCAGTGGGATTCATTCTCGGGGCATCATGAGTGTGTACGGCTACTTATGCCAATCTATCCAATGGCTGTTGAGATATTTCCGTCTGGACTTAAGTGATGGAGCGACAGACTCAGACTCAGTGTCTGTTTGGGATTCCTCCCTGATCTGTCTGCGAAGCAAACAAAAGCAGAACAATAGACATCGTCTCCACCTCCATGGTACCTCCCTCCACCACCACCGGACACCAATTAGCCATGATGGAGGTTAGGTTGTTTTTGTTGTTAACTGTTGACTGTTTGCATTTTATCACTTTTTATGACTATTATTCACTTTAAAAAAAAGAGATAAACACTTTCAATTTTCTGTATGTTCAACATTGTAAAATTGACAATAAAGATGCCGTTGATCATCAAACCCGCAGCGTGGGGTTGATTCCCTCGCAGCAGGCCCAGTCATCAGATCCCCGGATACCCCACTGGCTGCTCTTTTTACCCTCCTTTGTGTGTGTGTGTGCTGAGTGGTGTGTGTGTGTGTGTGTGTGGGGGGGGGTCAGCGCTGAGGCCTGGTCCAGTCTGCTGTGGCCTGGTGTGACAGCACTGCTGCCTGACCACCTCACCCATGACCCCCTCTCTGCGGCCTGCATCGCCCCGAGAGACGTGGAGGGTGATGGGGACCGGCGCCGCAGGGGCCTCCCTGGCTGGTGCCTTTGCTGGTGGTCTCTGTGGCCCATTAGTGCCTCGCTGTGGGCCTGTCAGACTGACAAAACAGGGCCCTGTCAAATTAAGTAGGGGCTGAATATCGGAGATATGTATTCAAACGCACCAAGGGGAGATGGTGGCGGGTGAAGAGCACCAGGATGAGGAAACCACCGGTGCTAATGCCGACGCTAAGCCAGAGTGACGGGTGGAGAGCTGATCGGAGGGAGAGAGAGAGAGAGAGAGAGAGTCACCGTAGTGGGTAATGGTGGCATGGTTGTCCTGAGGAGACTTGTTAAGGGCCCACACAGCGATCTGAACAAGGTAAACTGCTCCAAGTTTGGCCCAAACAGCTTCGAGTTACAGCACTTCGCCTAATGAGAGCCGACTGATGAGCCCCGTGTGCAGGTGTGTGAGTGCGTTCGTATGTGTGTAGGTGCGTGTGTGTGTGTGCGTGTGCGTGCGTGTGCGTGCTCCAATGAAGCATCCCAAACCACAAAAGTATTTACTGGAACAATAACCGTTTCCTCTGGTGGCTCGCACATGTACCAACATGTAGCCTACCCAAGGCTGCACAGACTTTGTGTAAGACATGCGCATAAAAAAAACTAAACAAGCGTTCCTCCCGCAGCGAGGAGGTCTGGGTAGCAGGTCCGTCTATCAGGGGGTTGGAGGTTCAATCCCCGCCCTAGTCGATGTGTCCTTGAGCAAGACACTTCACCCCGAGTGTCTCCCTGTAGCTGCTCTACGGTGTCTGAGTGCAACAGGATTGTAAGTCGCTCTGGATAAAAGCGTCAGCTACATGACGTGTGATGTGAAAATGTAAAATCCCGCTCAGTCGCCTCTCAATACTGCGTTGTAACTTTTCCTCTGGTCACTGTTTCTGCGCTTCAGGACACGCGTTACGAAGCCGCGCGGCGTAGCTACCTGCGCTAAATCCCGCCGCTGTCGCCTGATTGCTAACGCGACAGTCCGGCTCGCTGCACACGGGCCGATTGAACACTGCGGTCAACTCAGCCGACACTCGGGATCTGGTCTGTCAGCAGACACGAAAAATTTCTTTGCACCTACTATAGACTGATGTTCACAAACGCTCGATCGGCGCGCGCGGGGGTTGATAAAGTTAGCGGCAGGATTCACGTGACACAACATCGGTTTTACAAGTTAGCGGAAAGAACTACGTGAAACAACATCGTAAACAATTAACTGATTTTGAATCTTTCTAGATCGTTTCTGAGATTTAGCTTAAATTATGCTAACATTAAAACGTTTTACTGTACCAAGGAAGAGTTTATAAAAATAAAACTCAGACTTTGTATGATAAAAAGCTGTGTTCAGGACAATCCAGACATCCATTATCCTGGGAATCAGACATATTTACTCTCGCAATTGGGAGATATCTCAAATTAAAAGTCCAAAATGTTTAGAGAAATCGGTCATTTCTTTCATGTTTGAAGTGCTTTATATATGTTTTTCCTCATAATGCCCGGCATTGACTGATGCAGCTGTATTCAGGACAATCCGGACTTCCATTATCCTGGGAATCAGACATATTTACTGTCCCAATTTGGAGATATTTCAAAAAATGTTTAAAGAAAAATCGGTCATTTCTTATGTTTGAAGCTGCTTTATATTTTTTTTCCCCAATGCCCGCGGCATTGACTGATGCAGCTGTTCAGGACAATCATACTTCCATTATCTGGGAATCAGACATATTCACTGTCCCAATTTGGAGATATTTCAAATTTCTTTTATGTTTAAAGATATCGGTCATTTCTCATTGTTTGAAGTGCTTTATTTATGTTTTGAAATGACTGAGGCAGATGTGTTCATTTTTATTCGACTAATCGCAAAATAAAATTAGGGACACAGACAGCAGTTCCAGTTGGAATTTGCACTGGCTGTGGAACCAGCGGGACCTTTAATTTGAAATATCTCCAAATTGGGACATAATGGAAGTCTGGATTGTCCTAAACACAGCTACATCAGTCAATGCTCGCATTATGGGGAAAACAATATAAAAAGCTTCAAACATGAAAAAAATGACCGATTTCTCTAAACATTTTGGAATATCTCCAATTGGGACAGTAAATATGTCTGATTCATAATGGGGATTGTCCTGAACCCTTGCATCACATCTGTCAGTGGGCATTACTGGGAAAAAAATATATATAGCTTTCAAACATGAAAAAAAATGACGATTTTTTTTTAAAGGAATTTTTTATCATACAAGTCTGAGTTTTATTTTTATAAACTCTTCAATTTGCTAATCTCAGAAACGATCTAGAAAGATTCAAAATCAGTTAATTGTTTATATGTATATATGCTAGTGATTTACATCGATTTCTTATTGAAAAAACCGGATGTTCATAGTTCTTTCCGCTACTTTTGTAAACCGGATGTTTGCGTTTACCGTGAACATCATCTATAGGGCACAGAAAAAAAAAGTGTCGGCTGAGTTGACCACGGAGATCCGAGTGTCGGCTGAGTTGACCGCAGTGATTGAACGCCGCCATGTTGGGACGCTCCCCCGTCACCTCGTTTAAGAGTAGACTTAAGACCTTCCTCTTTGACAGAGCTTATAGTTAGGGCTGAATCAGGTTCACCTGGTCCAGCCGGCTTATAGCTGCCGGGGACGTTTTAGGATGCACTGAGTACCTATCTCCTCCTTAAGGATGAATTTTCATCTCTCAATCACACGTTACTAACTCTGCTTTCTCCCGAAGTCCTTTTTACGTCTCATGGGGTCATCGGACCCTATGAGACGACATAGATCCTATCTGCTGATGGATCATCGAGGTCTGGGTCGTGGAATTCCTGCTCCTGACTACGCCACTGTCCTGTTGAGACTCCGCCCACTGTTGAGACTCCGCCCACTCCTCCTCCCCACCGCCATCTGCCTGATGGATCGTGGAGGTCTCCATCGTGGAATATGCCTACTATGAACTATTCATACACTCTGTCATATTCATTGAATGTATTTTAACTCTAAATCTGTCCTTCTGGTCACATTACATCTATTGCATCTGTCCATCCTGATCCTCCTCTGTTGCTCTCCTGCAGGTTTCTTCCTTTTTTTAAGGGTTATTTGGGAGTTTTTCCTGGTCCGATGTGAGGTTTTGGGGCAGGGATGTCTATGTGTACAGATTGTAAAGCACTCCGAGACAAATTTGTAATTTGTGAAATTGGGCTATACAAATAAACTGAATTGAATTGTTCACCTGTCGGGAGGCTGAAACACGGGGAGCAGGTGAGCGATCAGCAGCAGGATTAGGCAGTTGTACGACAAAGCCCTCGTGGACACGCGTGTGTGTGTGTGTGTGTGTGTGTGCTGCGACTCTCCCTCTCGTGTCGCTCCGCGTTGCTGAGACGGAGAGGCTGATGCTCAGTGGCAGCTCCCCCCGCAGCCACAGGCCCGCCCAGAGCCACTGCAGATGATAGTTTTAATTGCTTTCAATCTTTCAGGCTAGTCCCTGCCCAGTGGCGCAGAGTGCTTGTGTGTGTGTGTGTGTGTGTTTATGTTGAACAGTCGTCGTCTGCGGATGCTGTACACATATGTGGCGTGTGTGTGATGGATGTGTGTGTCCATGATGAGAGGGGAGTGAACAGAGTTAAGGCCTCGCAGTGATGCATCTGATACACACTTCTGGAGACGTGTGTGTGTGTGTGTGTTAGACATCCACCAGCGTCACGTTGCAACATAAGGACACGCTCAATAACGCCGAAACACAAGAGTGGGTGATTAAAGAGACAACCCCCACGTTCCATCAAGGTTGTGTTACGTGTGTTTATGAATAATAAAGTTCAGGGTCTTCATGCAGAGACCTCAGAACATGCACTCACGTCCCTAAAAGCATCTTAAAGGCGGTGAACTACAAAACCAACCGATCAATAATTCAGAGTCAGAACACGGGAAACAGACAAATTAAGAGGACAGACATTTATTCCATGTGTGAGAATTAAATCATTTCCATCGTCGTCGTTTCTCTGACGGCGAACAGAACGGAGGAGGAACAACGACTGAACGTCAACGGGGAAATGTGAAGAAAATCTAATTATTAAAAAAGTATTTTTGTACACATTTGCATTGTGATTGTGGTTAAACACGAGATATAGACATTGGGTTAAGTTGGGAAAAAGCGGGGTTCTCCGAGGAGAACCAAGAGGGGCACTAGGGGGGACTCAAGGTTTGTTTAAAAACAAAAGAAAAAAAGGGAGGGGGGTAAAATTGTATAAAAGGGGGAGGGGGGGGGGCCGGGCCAGTTGGGCAGCAGAGGAGGAGGAGGGTTAGTTAGCCATAGTAAGACAGCGGTTATTGTACACACAACTTTCCCTCTACAAAACTTGAATTGGCTTCTTTTTTAAATTCATATTTTATAACTTCTTATACAATAATTATTATTTCATTTTCTTGTTACCATTATTCACATATGTATTTATCTTTGCCTTTGTTACTCGTGAGATGTATCATTGAAGTTAGAAACTCAAATGAATTCAAATGATAATAATAAAACAAGTTCATCCGTGTCCCTGCTTGTTGGGTTAGGGTTAATATGACGATGTGCTGCATGGCTGCTCTCCCCTTCACTAGGTCTTTCATTTTAAGTATTTTGTTTCCTTCCCTGCTCTAAACCACATATTGCGAGGTGGGATTATATAATCCCTGTCAGAAACGTAGCGAGTTTCTAGTAATTGTCTTTTTCTGTGCATCTATATCTATATGTTAAACGTATATTTTTAAAAACACATACCATATGCACAAATATATAAAGAATCATTGAGGAACATAAGTGCTGAATTCATAATATAATACAGGTTATATGTGCATGTTTTGGATGATCCAGATCTCTATGTTTAACATAAAGACCAAATATTTACTGTCAGTCCAATACTCACAGTACAGTTTACTCAATTATCCTTTTCACATTAAAAAAAACTTTCAAACCGAACATAACAAATAAAAACATTAAATACAATACAGTGCAGTTTGTGCACGGCTGATTGGTCGAGTTCACCTGCTTCACACCTCGGAGCTGCAGCACCTTCACCCCATGAAGCCACAGAACAACCTCCACTGACCCACTGCTGGGGACACGCCTCCCATTTACACTGGGGACACACACACAATTTGCCCGGGGGGTAAATTAAGCCTGAACATTCCCACAGAGGCTAATCTCCATCCATTTAGAGGGCTGTAATATTTAATCAGGAGGCCCCGCGCCGCCTCATATGCTCAGAGGAGGCCGGCCCAGAGGCCAGAGGGGAACTCGCTGCTCAGAGCCACAATGCATTCCACCGCAGGGCCGTTGCCACTCCTCCACTGACGGTGCCACGTCCTTCAGGGATGAGGCAGCAGAGCACCGGATGGAGCGGCACTCAGAATTCCAGCTGGATTTTTGTTCTGTTGTGTTTTTTGTAAAAGAAATATGATATACAGTATTACATTATGTAATGTAATACACAGTACATATGTTTAGTGGACTTATTATTGAAGCGCTTCCGTGTTGTCAGATTATCTGTCAAGCCACCACTGATTTGCTGTCTGATGTCATCAGCCTCACTTTTCTTTATAAATTATTTAAATCTACATCATACAACATCACATCGAAAATACGATGTTCCTGTCAGGGGCCGGACAAAATAACGAGAACAATTTCCTTTATATTTCAACTAATGATTATGTATTTGTTAGTCCATGTATTATTTCTTTTAGATTTGTATGTGTGTTTTCTATTTATAAGTTCTCAAAGTGTAATGAAATGTTAAAGTCAATGCAGCAGACGATGTTCTGACTTCTAATCATAGTAAACCGCCTAAAATACTGAATCCCACATGTTCCATATATGCAACTATGACTTCTTTCGGAATACTGCCTCATAAAACACACGTTGCAAACACCACAACTCAGTTTGCAACAGATTAATATATATTTTGATTAAAAACATTAAGTCAACAACTGAAGAAGCGAAGGCTTCCCAAACGAAGGCTCTCAGAGGAGCGGCCGGTCCTCCTTGTGTCCTGTATGCCGCCGCGTGGCTGTCTGTGTTTACATTTAGCATCATACATATTCTTACCTTAGCATTTAACAGCTCTCTTTCTTTAGCTAAAATATGAAGTCCAAGTCCAAGTCCAAGTCCAAGTCCAAGTCCAACTCCAACTCCAAGTCCAGATATTCAAGAGCAACAGACAAGGGAAAGAGTGGCACAATATATAGGGGGGAGACAGGTGTAGGACATGAGACAGTAACGAGACAAGAGGGGCTGAGGGCAGGTGCAGGGAATGAAACAATCAAGACAGAGGAGACACAGAGGAGACATAGAGGAGACACAGAGGAGACATAGGAGACACAGAGGAGACATAGAGGAGACACAGAGGAGACATAGGAGACACAGAGGAGACACAGAGGAGACATAGGAGACACAGAGGAGACACAGAACAGGGTGTTAGAATTGTTGGGGAGACGTTATTCCAAGCGACCCTTCCGTGGCGGCGCTGTCAGGAGCGTCGCCGGCTGCTCTCGCCCCTAAAGGTCAGCCCTAAAGGTCAGCCTCTCCCCGTCGGCGTGGAGCGCCGGCACTGGAGAGGGTCGGCGTCCCTTTCACAGTGCAGGGCGGCCGATGCTTGTCAGTGTGCGTCTGTACACACACACACACACACACACACACACACACTGGGCCTGACTTGACCTGCAGCAACAAATAATAATAATAAAGTGGACACCGCTGTGATTTTGTGTGTTTTTGGCAAACATTGCAGTTGCGTTGCTGAAGGTGGTGGGAGGCGGTGTGTGTGGCCGTGGTCACGCCCCTCACGGATTCAGACTGACTCTAATGGGAGGGCCTGGTGAATCCTTCATACAGAGGGAGAGAACGAGTGGCCTCGCTGTCTGATGACACGCCTCAAAGGGAAGTAGTCACCTGACTCTCAGGTCGCAGGTCAGCCTCCAAGAAAGGATTACATTAATAGAAGTTCATGTCTCAACAAAAAAAAATTCACATCCTTTTGTTTTTTGTACTTTTTATTTATTGATTTTTGTCCAGTTTCACTGAACAAAAGAAATGTGACAAAAAGACAAAAAGAGACAACAAATTAAAGAAAAATAGATAAAAGACAGGCATAAGTAGAATATATATACTATGTTTTATTATATATAATCACATCTTTTTGAATGCGCAATTTTCATGAAATATTTGTTCTATTCTGAAAAATATACAAGCTCCAACTATTTAATTATTTGTAATCAGGAGACCCATCTTTATAAGTGTTTAGTTTGATCAAAGATGATCATGAGGAGACAACACACTGTAGTGCTTTGGAAAAGTTCCCTTTTTGGGGGGAATTTCTGCCCTTATAGCAGTTCAGTGGAGTTGCTGTTGTAAAAGAAGTGTTTGCTGAATAGTTTTTTTATTCAAGAGGACAGAGTATTACTGCACTGCTCAGTGTCCACGTCTTAGCTTGCATGCGTTCACAGAGGTTGATGTTTAAAACCTGTTTTTGATTAGTCTCCTAATCACTAAATGTGACAAACAAGAGCAACTTCATCTCGATGATCCTTCGCGTGCTCTGAGGACAAAAGCAGGCTGAATAAAGCCCAGGATCTCAATTTAATGGGCTGACATTTTCTGCAAGAAAGCTCTAAAAAAATGATCCATCTGTTCAGTGCACACATGCCACCGCTCACTCGGATAGCTCGTAGCACTGTCTTGAGTATGCAAATATGTTTTGCCTGGAAATCTATTTGGAGTTGCTCGAAGGAATCCAGAACGGCCCTCCTTCTGTCTCCCCTCGCCGGCTCACGCTCCCTCTTGCCGTCTCTCTCCTCTCGCGTGGAAGACATCCTCAACCAGCTCCACACGCATGCACAGGCAGTCCTCAGACAGCTTCCACCACCACGGGGCCAATATGCAGATCTCACAGGCGCTCACTGGCGGCCCGACCGCGAGCGGGACAAGGAGCCCTGCAACTGTTTGCCTAGTTGGATAACACATGCAGTGGAGTGACACACAGGGAATCATTATCCACTCTGTGAAGACGCATCGCCGCTAATTCTGTCCTTCTGTTCCACACTCTAAGTCCTCCTGTCACAGGAGCGGTGCCGTGTGTGTAGACACAACATGTGAACACGTCCGCTCGAGACCAAGAGGTTCACTTCATACCAGAACTATACAATTCTATATTTGATATTATTTTCAAGTTATTTAAAAAAAAAAAAATTATGTATTTAGCATATTTTGAGATGTCTTAAAATTAAAATGAGTAAAACAATAAAACACAACAAAAAAGTTAAACCTCTTTCACATGTGTGTTTATATGTAGAATTGGTACCACTCTTGGGTAGAGATGCAAAAAGAAAGAAATAACAGACCGTGTGTGTGTCTGTGTGTGTGTGTGAGTGTGTGTGAGTCTGTGTGCGTACCAGAGGGCTGAGAAGCCCGGCTCAGGCAGATGGTCCACAAAGGTGTTACCACAGTGAGTGGGCACTGCGATTGATGCATTGCAACATCCAAGAAGGTGGAACATTTGGCTGCTGACCTGCAGTCAGAACTCATTGGCCCGGCCTTCTCCTTATTTAGCTGCTGCGAGAGCCGACGGGTGATTTGGTGGGAATAAACACACACACACACACACTGGGAAAGCAGCTCTTTCCCACCCTCAAGGGAGCCTGCATGAGCTGCAAACTTCTCCCTCGTCTCACTGCAAGGAGGTCATGCCGGTGACGATGCCGGCGTCGGGAGGACGAGTGCACCGAGCCAGGGTGACGAGCAGAGACAGCACACTGCGACGGAGGGATGCTGCCTTACACTCGGATGGAGGAGATCTGACCTTGAGCGGATTCTGAGGGGGATTGTTCGTGAAGCGGCTCCATATGACTCGATTTCTATGAGTAACATGTGACTGTCAGGAACACTGGAACCATGGAGACAAAGACCCGTCAGGAAGAGGTGCTGAAGCTTTAAAGGAAGACCCGTCTTTCATTCTAGAGTTCAACAAAGGCCTTCTGAAAAAGGGGAAACGTGTCAATTGAGTACGAGCAATAGAAAATAAATCCAAGGAACAGATGAATGAGTCAAACTTAATTAGTTCTTTCTCATCTAAAATGTCTTGATTGCGAAGTGGCTAGTTCTCTATGTTTGTGAAAGCTTAGTGTCCCTTCCTCCTTGAGTGAATTTCCTTTCAAAACAAATGAACATAAAAGCCATTTAACAACTCCTTGGAATCGAGTTATTATTCCTTTAAAATATTATTATTCCTTTAAAATGTGTCCAGAAAAAAAGACGATTAAGAAAAGGAAAAGTACAAAGACGAATATTCTCCCTAATTACAAACATTATTATTTATGCATATGGAAAGATTTTTATTTCAGACCCAAAAGCATTCTTACATCAGTTGAAACATGGAAGATTCATGAGTGAGTACGGTAACCAACGGCAACATTATGGCGATGGATATTAAACATGATAATTGCTATTTGTCTCCGAGGTGCAGTTAAATCATTAAGTCTACAGTAGGAACAACGCAACTCCCAGTGGACTGCTTTATGATCCGCTTCACTTATTTTATTATCAATAGAATCAAAAAATTATCCTAATTGCACGTATGATACCAGATGTTTAAAAATATGCATGTTTGTGTTTTTTTAAACACATTTGTACCTGTAGTTTTCTACTGCATTGCAGTTATCCATATAGAGAACATGTCACTATCGTCTTCTTCAATACGTTAAATAAGCAGCATTTTAATCAGATTTCCGTTTCCTCGTTAAAACCCTCAGTTCATAACGATGCCGTATCATATGAGCCACGATAATCACTTGAGTTCCTGTTTGATGGGAACGGGTCCAGAGTGCCACCCTATGGATACATCTGGCACATCTACTCTGTGTCATATGTACCGATTGGTTCCATCAAAGGATGAAGCTTTGAGATGTAAAGACAAGCAGAACTTTGAAAAAATGCAAATATTAGAACAACACCGTGACTCTAAACTGAGTTAGTGTTTAGCAAAAGGTAAATGGTGTAAAATCACAACGCATTAGCTTTAGTCGTGCAGAATGCTGCAGACATATCGGCGGGTACGCAGACGAGAGCGCTTCCATCTCCTTCACCGAATCACCCAGAAGGCAAGAGACTGGTGAGCTTTATGGGAGAGCAGCTGATGGGCCCTGGCATGAAACACACAATCTAACGATGACATTCACATCTCAGTGTCCGACACAGACCTCTCAAGCCTCGTCCCTCCCTGCATCCGACTCCACCCGTCAGTCTTCCTCCACCACCATCACGTTGCCGTTCAGCTCGTACTCCATGCTGCCCCAGTCGAAGATGTTTCCTTTGGGGACCGTGTGCCCGTAGTGCCAGGCCTGGATGGAGCTCCTGGAGAGCACGCGGTCCCACATGTTCACACGCGGTCCCACTGGATTTGGCTCTCTCCGAAGGCGGTCGCATTTTTCTCTCCCTCTCCTCCCCATGACCTTCATGTCTTGTCTGTCTTCCGCATCGCTCTTGAACTAAAAACCATGAATCAACTGGTCCCCAAACGCATTGACACCATCTTCTAACGAGAGCTCGGTTCGGGGAACCTGCCTGTCCTGCTGGTGTTGCTGGATACATGGCGGACGCGCTGCGTGGCGGGTCTTGTGCCTAGCACCACTCTCCGTGGAGGACGAAGACATCTACCTATTGAACTATGATTACAGGATTTCTGCTGTTTGGATTTGGCGCTGCCCTGGCTTATCGGAAAATTAAGGAAACGGTGACAGCTGTTAAAAGCCCCCTAAGGCTGCCCGACATGATTGACGCGTTGGGCAGAGTTGTTGGCACTCAGACTTTGGCATTAAACCGTCAGAATGATAACATCGTGGAGAAGCTGATGGCTCTGCAAATGAAATTGGATCGATTTGAAATCCTATTGGCAAACGGGAGGAAAATGGAGGAATAGTGGGTGCCAAAATTGAATTGCAGCTACTGGAAGACCAAACAATCCCAATCTTATCTGCTGGCTCCCTCTACCAGGACGGGCCTTGGCCAAGGCCGTGACTGGAAACAACTCCCCGAAGATCACTGAAGCGAGACTCTCTCTATCCACAGACACCTGTGGTTGTTTTCTCCCAGGACCCTTCAAGGCCATCTCCATGGCAGCGACCATCTTGTGGACTGAGAACTTTGTCTGTTGTGGACTGGGGAGGACGATACATCAGCCATCACACTGAAAGCACTCCCCCCCCCCCCCCCGCCTTCGCCTACTTGCCCCCCAGGGTGGTGACAGGGGGGGGCGTCCCCGCGCGTCCGTGGCGAAGGACGGGCTGGCTGGTCATGTCTAAGATGTATGTGCTTATGTGCAATGGTGTTTTCATCCACCCTTTCTAGATGGCGCCGCAGACGCGCGCCGGTGTCTTGGTCTTGATTAATAAACCTGTTTCTGATTCTGATTCTGATTTCTGACATCGGTCACCTCCCCGACGAAGCTCTGCACGGCCTCCAAGCCCCCCAGGTCTTTGTCGGGGTCCTGCCCCAGGAGGACGGTGCCTTTCGGCCGGATGGCGTGCCCGGGCTTGTAAACCTGGTAGGTGCTGCGCTTCCCTTCCACCCAGAAGGCGGACAGGCCCGTGCGAGACTCCCAGGTCAGGCAGAGGCTGGTGCGGAAGGTGGTGAGCGGCGGCAGCTGGAAGGTGACGCCGTCGCCGCTCATGTAGAAGGAGAATCGTCCGTCCTTCTCGCGCCACACGTTGAGCTCGTCGTAGTCGGCCGTGCGGTAGGCGAACAGGATGACCTGGCGGCCCTCCGGCAGCTCGGTGGCCACGCGCAGGCACAGCGTGAAGGCCGTGAGCGCCATCTCCTGCTGCGGGATCAGGGCCACGAAGCTGAAGTCCGTCTCGTAAGGGAACACCAGGGTTTTGCCCCTCAGACCCACTGGGGCGACACAACGAGAGAAGATGGAAGTGACACGCCAAACCTCAGAGTTTAAACAATGGTGCTCTGCTTTCTGTCTCCTCAGGTCAGAGTCCTACCGTGGCCGGCCGAGGAGAGAGTCAGAAACCATCCACAGACGCCGAGGACTCCCACAGCGAAGCTGGCAGCGTTGACCGTCTTCAAACACACAACACATCCACTCCTTTGAAGGAGGTCCGAACCATCCCCGAGCAGACAAGTCACGCAAGAAACCACGTTATGTGAAAAGGTTACGAGAAGAAAAGCGTTTCTTACCATGTTGCTGTGGTTTGCTGTTCCTCTGTGTGGATAACTCGGTCCCACTGGCTCAGTCCTCTTCCCTCCGGGCACCGCGTGACGCCCTCAGCCAGGCGACAATGGGCCTGCTGTGAGGGCCGGGTGGACCGATGCACACACACACCTACTCAGCTGCGTGTGTGTGTGTGTGTGTAGAACATAGAATCACAGTGTTCACATCGGGGAGAACAATCTTTCATAGCAGATGTCAGAGCTGTGGCAGATTGTTGTTGTTGTTGTTGTGTGGGGATATTAAAAGGGTCATTTCACCCAAATCACAAAAGCAAATAATGTGTTCACTTACTGATGCTGGTAACCATGCAGATACTTGTTTTAAGTGGTGTCAGTGTTTTGAGATGATTGTCAATATAAATTGAGGTAAATATAATTGTGTTAATGAGACATGGAGAGCGGGGTCATACAGGCCGGTCTCCACAGCTGGGCAGCAGGCCCATTGTGTGCAATATAAACAGGTTTGCCTAGAAGGAGAAGAAGTCATCCTCCATACAGCCGACAACTGCTTAGATTAAGGACTCGGCTCCCCCTGAATAATCAGAATGTACACTGGGTGTTTGACAGTAGATGTGAGGACCCTCTCTGCCACTGGCTGGGTTCCTGCAGGTGGGCGTGGCCAAGGGGAATCAGAAGAGTGGAAACACCTGAGGTAATCAGCAGCACTGCAACACCTGGGCCGTGTGCCAGCGGTGCATTTAAAGACCCTCTGGTCACGGGAGCTCTCTCTCTGTCCTGAGACCCCATGTGTCTGTACACGACACAACATATAACACACACACACACACTCACCTCCACCACCGACTCCACACGCCACTGTTCTACCGACGTTATGTTCATGCTGCCCAAGTTAAATAAAACCCTCCTACCTGTGTGTCCCTCTTTTGTCATCATGGCCGTGCGGCCGCTTTGTGACGGTAATGACACGATCAAAAAGAGACATCAAGCCAAAAACCTCATATTAGCTTCACCAAATGACCATTGATTGAAGGCTCATGTTATTCATGTGTTGGAAACCATTTGCTTGCTCTTGGTTGTTGCTCCTGACGACGTCATCATCCTCCGTCTCTCTTCACAAACAACAAACTCAAAGTTCACCGTTTAATGGGGACAAATGAAAACTGAACCAGGCATTAATGTTATCAACATATCTACATTTAATACAGTTGCTCAAGAAAAAAGGAAAAAGAAACGACCCTATGACACACAAGCACATTATGTACAGCGCCTGCTCACAGACAGGAACCACCGACAGGCCCGACTCACCACAGACAGGCCAGACTCACCACAGACAGGCCCGACTCACCACAGACAGGCCCGACTCACACAGACAGGCCCGACTCACCACAGACAGGCCAGACTCACCACAGACAGGCCCGACTCACCACAGACAGGCCCGACTCACACAGACAGGCCAGACTCACCACAGACAGGCCCGACTCACCACAGACAGGCCTTCGGCTGGAAAACCTGTAAACTAATGCTAAATGAAGATGTGTCTTTCGGAGAAGGCCCGTGAACCAGCGCCTACAAACGTGGACTTGAGGTATGGATGCGATAAAATGGTCATAACTCTTGCAGCATTTCTCCCCCAGGAGGAGGACGGCACAGCGATGAACCCCAAAGCCCTGCAGCGAGACACTGGAACATGAACCGAGTCTCACGCTGATGACCGGCTGACATAAGCTGCTGCAAGCTGGGACATTACACGGTGCACAGAGTGAACAGCTTAAAGAGGAAACACAATAGGTATCTACCTCTTGCCTTTGCATAGGAAAAGAACAAATTCGCCGCATGCTTGATGCGAGCGTCCGCGATCATTCATCATGGCAAACAGCACGAGCCAAACACAACGGCCAAGCACTTCTTCTTTTGTTTCTATGAACGACAGACGGCACAGACCGTTCTCCGAAGCAGATTTGGAGCTTCGACCTGAACAACTCTTGCCAGATAACAATATGCAAACATTTTCAAATTCTATCCAGCTATGTGAAAACTCATTTTCTATCCAGCGGTCATTTCTATTGATTTTCTGCATCCCGTTCAAAGGTCGACTTGCATGAAAACCCAATTTCATCTTGAGAGAAAACATTTATGAATTACTGTAGGTCAGGTCTAAACCTAAGAGCACTATGCATACATTCAACATATTTAAATTGTCTGTCAAGGGGTGTGATTGATATGCAAAGAACAAAATATATATTTTCAAAAAATATTACAGCATGGTGACATGGGTGGGTATGCGAGGAGCGCCACCTGGAGGTGGAGAAGAGACAGTATCAAGTAAAACTTACACGCAAACTAGTCATTCTCGTTGAGAAGTTGTCGTTTTTTTTGGCATTTCAGGTACCACTTCAGCTAATGTGATTAAAAAGTGGGCAAACACTTCAATGTTTCATACAAAAATAACCAAGAAATACTGGAGTAAACGCCAAGTAAAAGGAAAATGTACTTTTGTGTTAAACTACGTGTGTAAGATGTCTTTCGCTAATATTGGTGGTTTCTGTGAAACACTGGAGTGCAATGCTGATGCTATCCAAGGACTGTGGCCCTCAGAGGCAGAGAGGAGGGAGGGAGCCAGACAGACCTGAGAACGTGGCCCCGCATTTAAAGAAGGGAGTCAGGCTCGAGAGACTTGGTGCAGCGTGAGAGGGAAGGGGGAGTGAGAGAACACGAATAGAAAGAGCAGAATGAAGAGGTTCTTAAAGGGAGCAGCAGGCCATGAACACGAGCCTCAGGAGGGAGGAGCGGGAGTCTTACAGCAAAGATACAATGAGGGGAGGAGGAGGCAGAATGAGATGCAGGGCTCTCATTGGCTCGTCCATTGTGTGGCTTTACCGCTCGTATATAAAGTACATCTCCAGGCGAGGGGTGGTCTGTTCTCTACAGTCTCGTGTTGTCCGGGTTTGGATATGATGGAGGGATGGGAGGTGGGGGGTGGGGGGGTCCTTTAGTAGTCCTCCACCCAGCCGTTCTCCTGGATAAAGGCATCGATCACTTCCTTCATGGCCAGGTTGGGGATCAGCTGGTCCTGGGTCAGGGCGCTCCTGGTGACCGGGTCAAAATGACCCACTCGCTGTAACCAGAGCAGGTGACATGTGAGAGTTGGCTTCTGGATGTTATGCATAAAAAGACCATTTTATTTGGGTACAACTCCACCTCCAATAAAATGTTTCATTTCAGTTAACACTTCAGAATGAAGGCTTTAAATAAACACCACACGGGCTCACGAGAATAGGGAAGTCAATCATGACGTAGATTTGAATCCTACTAAATACCTCCTTTTGAAATGGAGCCACTAGTCTGTAGAAAATGAAACGCCAATGAATGTGTTGCACTTTACTTTGAAAATCACCAATTGGAAAGTCTGTAATCCGAATTTCTCTTTTTGAACATTTCAAACGTCACTTTCAAGATGTGATAATCGTCAATGCATTGTGGTCTAGCGTTAATATTAAAGTGGGCATCGATATTTACTTCACTGCATTTTGAGAAACTGTAAGTGTCCTCAAATGTACTTCACATACGCCACACTTCTCAAGCAATTGGAACCGCATAGAAACTAGAATTAGAATTACAGTAGGATTACATAAGTCAATGTGTTGTCCGTCCTAAATGTCCTAAACTTAGAATAGTTATAGATTCAGGACACAAACCATGTAAATGTAGTTCATACTGTGGATTAGCGTCATGTGAAAATGACACAATCTGGTCAAAATGAGAGTTTGATCGCAGCGTTCTGCATTCGAAGTGAGCAAAACATATTATTAAGTGCCAAATATGAAGAAAAGCCATGCAGGCGTTCCTGAGATATCACATTCTTGAGAACGGGGCGTACGGATGTTCATACTGTGTGGACGGATGGACAGACTGATGGACAATCCAATAAGATAAAGGTAAAAGGTGTGCGGCCGGCGAGGCGTTCACCTGGAGGTGCTCTTCGATGTCCTTGCGGTCGTAGGTGATGCCGCTGGGTGTGATGCAGGGCTCCCTCATCAGCTCAAAGCTGATTTTACCACACAGGTAATCTGGGATCTCCCGCTTCTGAACAGATGACAACAAGAGATGCATAGATTAGATACGACATCAGAATTGCTCCCATGCCCTCGAGCTTGGATCTCATTGGTTCCTGGTCTTACAGGGTATTGATTCTGCCGCTTGGCAATAACAATCTATGTTAATGTCTTCTGAAACAACATCATCCAGTCCAAAGTTTAGATTAAATATTATCAAAATGTTATAATAAAAAAGGTATTGTTTTGAGAAAGATATCCTTCATTTGGATTCCCCAGCTCGACACTGAACACCACGTTGTCCTTCAGTATGATGTCATATTAACTGAAGATAACACGACTACCCCAGGTCAGTCAACGACAACCAACTGCAGCAGGGATCATTTAACACCGCAACCCTGGCAAACAAACAGTGATGGTTACCATAGAAACAGCTTGGGCCGGACACAGGCCGCCCGTCTGGAGTAAAGGTGCATTAAAGCTGCCGGCAGCAGATCATTTGAACGTACAACCAATTATCACAGAAAGATTGTCCACAACAAAATCAAAAAATGTCTCCTGTTGCCATGTCAACGATCAAAGACGACGGCGTGAAGGAGGCGTGTCCTGTTGGCAGAGATGCATCCGTGTGGGTGAACATGACCCGTGTGCGTCAGCCGTGTAATGGACCATGGCTACCTGTACATGTTTCCTGCTTTTGCCCAATGCATGCTGGGACGAATTCCAGTCAGCACATCATAAAAATAATTTGGTTTGGGAAATCGATGAGGGGAGGAATCCAATGATAAACTCTTACATGCTCCATTTATATTCATAATAATGTTCATACTCACTTTTCTTTTCTCATCTACTTGAGAGAAGAGCTCCTCCATGTCCATGAGATACTTGTCCTAAGAAGGCCACATTCCCATGTTACCAGACATATTCATGAGTATTCAGTTAAATTACGATAACACTATAATTACTGGATTAGCTCGTCAAGAATAACAAGCCAGAAAGTCAAAGACAGATATAAAACTTGCATGTTTTGATGCAATCTTGGCCCCGTCGCCTCCGTTTTGATTGTTGTCCTGTTTCTCTTTGTATTCTTCAAGTTCGCTGCATGAATACAAAGTTATTATTTATTACCCTTTGACCCAGACAGCAATATGATGAGATCCTCATGACACTCAGTCTCACCTTTCCTTCTCAGCCAGGATGAGTTTCGTCAGGTAGGCGTGCAACTCGTTCTCCTGGTTGATGCGTTTCTCCTCGATGTTATTCCATCGTTTCTTCTTCGCGATGCGCAAGGCGCTCGGGATGTCATCTCCAAAATTCAGTCTTTGTTCTTTTGCCAGGTTAAAAGCTGGAGAAGACAGTATTACAGCAACACTGGTATTCCATTAAAGTGTTTCCTACATGTCTCACCTCCTGACATTTCTTATAGACAGCATATCAACAACGTAGATGCGTAAAACCCTTTATACCTTTCCTTGCAGCATTCTTATTATTCCAAAGCTATAAAGCTGACAAAGCATACTGTAAAACATCCCTGCAAATATATGCCGTGTCTCTAAAGCGCCTCAGAATAGAGGAGCTGTACAAACTTAAATATAAATGAGGAAATACACGAGTAACATTGTGTAATATATGAGCACGCTGCTTCTACACACGACCGCAGAACGTTGCAGCGGTTCCACCGTCTCACACAGTCTGCTCTGACCTTTCTGCAGGTTGCCGATGGCCTCGTCGTAGTTCTCCAGCTCCAGGTGACACTGGCCCAGGAAGAAGTGGGCCTTCACCGACTGGCTGTCCAGCTCCAGCGCGTGCTTACAGTCTGCCAGAGCCTTGTCATGCTGCTGCAGCTTCACATGGCACAGGGCCCTGTTGGTGTAGTACACCGCCACTGATGGATTACGGTTCTGGGAGACAGGACATGCCAGAACATTCAGTTTAACACCACGAAACTACACAAATGTGAATATATTGTCTTTTTAACAAAGACAATACTGTGTTTTAATGGTTCTTGTCAAGAAGAGGCCGTTCCCCCGTTCATACAGCCGTGCTCACGAGGACAGCCACTCACGATGGCCTTGCTGTAGCACGTCGCCGCCTCCTGGTACTTGCGGCAGAGGAACAGCCGGTTCCCCTGCTCCTTCAGCTCCTGCGCGGTGGAGCTCTTCTCCGGGCTGCCGGCCATCTTCTCCACCGGCTCCGCGGGGCCCGCCTCGCCCTGCTTCCCGATCCTGTTCCCCGTCTCTCCGGCTGGCTCGCTGACAGCTGCTCGGACGGCCCGGTGATCCTCCGGGATCTCACCGGAGACACGGAGGATCCGCTCGAGTCCTGCAGCCTCTGGGCGGAGGGTCACTCCACAGGCGCTCGGTCCATGCGCCGACACTCGCACACTACAGCGAGGCGGCGAGTTATCTATTAATTAAACCAGCACCAGTCGTGACTGAACGAGCAGCTGGGTGGGGTCCACTCGGGTCGGTGCGAGGCGGTGAAACTGGGACGACGACGTCGTTGGAGGTTGTAAACAAATAATGTTGGAGTTGTTATTGAAGCTCTGCTTTACTAGTATTTGTTATATAGTGATTGCAGAAGAAGGCAGCGCGACGGAGGGATGACGTCGAGCTCTTCATCAGCTGTTAAAGCAAACAAGGGATCGCTGCTTCACGTTAGCGTTAGCTCGTTAGCTCAGCGAGCGTAGTAAACTAACGCTATGTTGTCGGTGTACGCGTGTATTGCCTGTAGGAACACGATGCATCAGCAACTCTTTGCTCTACAGGTATTATGGGCCTGAAATCGTCGTCTTTGCATGTCTCGCATTTACCTGAAAATTGCTCAGCAGCCTCACAAAAGAGAAATGAGCTAAAGCTAGGTTAGCTTGTTTGCTACACAGCCTTCTGCCTTCTTTTTCCCCCTATCGATGCGAGTTCTGGTTTGTACCTGAGCTCCTCCGTGTCCACGCCTCACCGTAAGAAGTAATCTTACATCCAGGTGAAACCGATTATATATGGTTTGATATCTTTATCGATATGTTCCCCGCGAGCTGTCAGGTTGTTGTTATGCTGACGTCAAGCGACGTTGACGGAAGCCGAAAGGAACCAAACGCGAAATCGTCTAGCTTAGATCAATTGTGTATTTTCGAGAACATGTGAATTAAGAGAACAAACAATTCATGTAAATGCTGTCGATTTAGCATGACATGTTTAAACATATATTTGTTTTAATATATTTAATATATATATTTATCCCTTCTCTTCTCGCACTCTCCACTTCTTCTTGTATATACTTAAGTCACTTTACTTCTTAGACCGTTGCACTGTTTTGCACTGTTTGTTCTGTTCTGCACTACTTGTTTTTGTTTGTTCTGTGTTGTAATGTACATTTTGTGTAAGCACAGAAACACTTTACCAAGACAAATTCCTTGTTGTGCAAACTACTTGGCCAATAAAACTGATTCTGATTCTGATTCTGATATTACATTACATTACATGTCATTTAGCAGACGCTTTTATCCAAAGCGACTTACAATAAGTGCATTTCAACCTAGAGTACAAACTAAGAACAACAAGAATACAGATATATTTTGATAACTGTAATGAGGAACGTGATGTTCTGCTCCAACGAGTGGAGACAACACTAGTATTAGCCCGCAGATGGCGCTCAATAACAACGTTTTATCCAAAGCTCAAAAGTGCAAAATCTTAACTCAGTTTTTTCTTTTTAATAGGAAACTTTAGAATTAAAAACACTTGAATGTCGTTCATTGACAGGTGCCTTGACTGACTCAAATAGTAACTCCTGATAAGTAAGGATGATGAAAGCACCATGTGCCAAAATATTTCATGTCACAGATAAACAAAATAAAATTGAAAAAATGTGTGCGTGTGTGTGTGTGTGTGTGTGTGAGAGAGAGGAAGGTGGAGGGGGGCTGTAAACTGTCCCTTCATGACACAAAAAGTCTATTCATTTATGGGAGGCATGTTCAGAAAAATGGGATGATTATGATCAAGAATGTTGTGTATATCATCAGAGCCATCCCACCCACAGAGGGAATCAACCACACACAGAGACAGATCCATAGATGACCTTTATAGGCCTTTATAAAGAAATGAGCATTGAAGTTTAGCCGTGGAGGAATTAGTAAGGCTGGTCCTACTGTGGACGGGTCGTTTTCACCCCAGCCCGTTGTGCTTTTGAGGAGGCGCCGCACAGAGATCCACGTGTGGAGATTAGACCACATCCCCTGAGCAAACACACTGATAAATGTGTGAAGGGGCCGTTGAGCTGCAGAGCCACCAGCACTGTGGCCCCAGCTGTGTTTACCTATCTCCGCCAGTCGGTCCCCTGATCCCCCAGAACACCCACCGACCCAGCCGGCCTCCATGTCTGTAAAAGTTATAGACGAGTGAGATAATGAAGATCGCCACATTAATGTGGCACGTTTAGATTTGAAGATGTGAACCTTAAATCATGAAGCATTTACTACATTTTTTATCTGATTTTTTTTCTTTTTTCACAGGTTATATTTAGTAGAGAAAATATTATAACACAGAGACTGTATATGAATATAAATGCATGTTTGCTGTTATCTATAAGTGCATAATACCAACCTCTGTCACTCAGTTTTACTCTAATTCTTGCTGTGTGCTCCAAACCACATGTGCTCTCACTTTAAGAAATATATAGTTGTCAAAAAATATTGGATTTTCCATCATGTAATCAGAATTTAAACACAAATATAATTCTGTACTAGTTTTCTTTGCACAAGAAACACACATCATCATTTAGGGGACATCATCAAGGTTTGACTGACTCGTATCCTTGATTGACATTTTAAAAGATTTTAAATATCTATGTTTGTTTTTTCATTATTGATGTGAGCAATGTCAAAGCTTTCTCAGTACATGCCAGTATTTAAATCACCCTGCTTGCTCGTAATTTATATGATTATTAAACTATTGTGTGGTATTTACTCATCTCCTATAAACATGTTCCTCAGAGAGAAAACCAGAGGACATCTGACTTCCACATAATGTCAGTGTAGTTGTCTGCCATAGTAAAGGGTTATAGACAATAACATCTTCTCCAACTAAATATTGTGATATCAACTGGAGGAGAGAAGAGATGTTTTCAAGGGATAATGAACATGATAGAAACTCCACACTGTGATGGTTCGTATGGAAGCATTTTCAAAGTGCCTCCATTCAAACGGCCTCAGCATCGCTCACCAGCTCTCTGCCCCCCCCCCCCCCCCCCCCCCCCCATCAAACCCACTGCTGCCCGCTGCACCAGCTGGCTGAGCTTCCAGTCACCTTGGCAACGACACCAGGAAGTTGCCCGGCTCCTCTGGCACAGCTGAAAAGCAGCCACTTCCTGATGGATTTTGGTCTTTCTTTCTGCCTGTGTAGACGTTTCTCCATTTGGCAGTGGTCTCCGCTATTCAGCGCCAAAGCATCTGAAAAGAGAAAGAGGGCGAACACACTCTCCTTAGCGTTAAGGGAAACCTCAGGTTCAAATGGGTAAAACAAAAGCAGTGTTTATCCACAATGGTGGCCCTTTGTTTGGTGGGTTTGCTCGTTTTGGGGAAGGGGAAAGGCTCATAGACTTAATGCAGTTTGTTCAAGTGGGTCTGAATGCAACATGGACACACAAGTACAATAATAGTTCCACTGTCTTCACTGAAAGGAGATGGAAATGCAGGAAACGATTGTTTCAATTTACACCTCAGCTGATTGAACCTAATGAAAGGAAGGTTGCCGGAGTATGTTCCTCATGTGAGAGATAATAACGTCATACTCTCAGTATAATTCATGTTATGTCACTGTTTGTGAGTAAAAACATGTTTTGCAATTATTTCCTTTTACAAGCTCCTCTAAGCCTGTTACACACTTTTTTTTAAATGCCTGCTCTGTAATTAACTATCACACTGTGACGTCTAATAAAACTCATCACACACACACACACACACACACGGCCAGCTGTCAATCACAACGTCCCTCCTTACCTTCACTTGCTCGGCCCTATAATCTGCTCTTGTGCCAGAATACAGACACAAAATAAAACGTTGATGTTCATCAAATAATTAAAGCTGCTTGTGAAAATCTGCATTTACAATGTATTGCAAGTAAAAAGGTAATTAATGTGAAATGCGCCCCAAGTTTCTGAGTGAGCTTTTAGAATAGGAACGTTGTTGGTCGTGCTCATAACAACTTCAGAAGGATGAGAAGAAGTGTTTCTCAGTGGGAAAACATTGACATTACAAAATACAGTGCACTAAATTCAAATTGTTTTTCTTTTCAAACTTATTATTCATTGTGAACTGCTCTACATATTTCCATTTTGTTAACATCGATAAAGTTACTTCAACTCCAGTTACGGGATATTTTTATTTTTTCAAATAAAATGACTGACTATTATCTCCAAAAGGTGTCTAGAAACACTACTGGAGGAATGCAATGGGAGACTTGTGATCACTTTAGTACATCAGTGGTTAGAAGTGTTTGGTAATCATTTAAAGTGGCTGTGTAAATGTGCTTTTATACACATTCTTGAACTCACCGGTTGCTAAAGCCGACTCCTTGGGTTAAGAGTTAAATGAGGTTTATCCTGAAGCGAAGCCAAAGGCATGTAAGAGAAAGGCCAGAGATACCCAGGGGTCAAAGGTCAGCCACACACCTCTGCAACCGTGATTAAGCTTCCTGACAAAGGGAGGGGGTGGAATAACTCATCTTATTCAGGCCTCGCACACACACACACACACACACACACTTAAACAGTGAAACAACATCACATGGTTTGTTAAGGAGAGTCTAATCTTTGGCAAACTAAAAAGTCGGATTTAAAAATGCTAATAAACAAAATCCTGTGCAAAGGATCCCAGGATTTAAAGATATTTTAGGATCAGCCACAACTAAAATTGAACATGTGCATGACATAAGAAACTTTATTTATGCTGTTGATAGATTATTTTTTGTCTCAGTCTTGATGTCTGCTGTGTATTTTAATTTGAGACCTAAAGCTTAAGTAAACTGGAATTAAATAGTTTGTTTTTTAAACTTGCTGCGTTAGTCCCAAACTCTTTGACACCCTGGGGGGTTAACAGCACACTGACCGAGACTCCCCCACATCCCAAAACACACACACACACACAGACACACACACACACACACACCATGGAGTGATGTGTGATGGATGGGGGTGGAGGAGGCTCCTGTCTATAAATGGCGGGGAGAAGTTTTACAAAAGAGTTTTTGGAGGGAAATCAAAACTCTTGAGCGTGAGCAGTTCAGGGTGCAGAGGGAAACTCATCCTCCCCTCCTCCACCGCTGCAGCTATTCATAAGTTAACTGTTAATAACATCCATGTATATCAAGATTTGGAAACACTATTTGTTTACTGATTGTTATTAATTGCAGGGTGCAAAAGATTAAGATTGCATTCTTTTACATAATGAGCTTTGTTTGAGTTGTATCTCATCACTTTGTCAATTCAAAGGCAATTGTTCGAGTAAAGTTATGCAATTCTCTAGTGATGCCTATCTGTGTGTTTCACTCAAATCAATGGAGATCTTCACAGGAGAGAACACGACCAGCATCGGCTCTCCCTCCCTGAACGTCCACGGCCCATCCCCCGGCCCTCACTGCGACTCCCCCTGTGACTCCTCAAATGTCCCCTGAGGTCATCTCTTTGGGGTCACCAACCCCCCCCCCCTGCTCCCCCCCCCCCCCACACACCCCAACACAACCCAAAAGAGTTAAAGCAGACATAATGAGCAATGGGCTAATTGTGTGTGTGTGTGTGTGTGTGTGTGTGATTGTTCACAGTCCTCCAGGGCGGATCAGGAAAAGGCGAATGTTATATTTGATTGACAGGCCTTTGCAGAAGATTTTCAGAGCAGTCAGACATGAGCGGACAAATGAATAGCGACACTCATGCACGCACGCACACACACACACACACACACACACACACACACACTATTCTTAAACCACTGCTCTCCAAGACGTTATTTGCTTCCAGACATTTATAATTTATATTATTCATATATTATATTTCTCTCTCTCTCTTTCTCTCCATATATATATATATATATTCACTATATTCACACACACACACACACACACACATATATATATATATATGTGTGTGTGTGTGTATAGTGAATTTCCCCCTCTTTACTGAATTAAAAAACTCGTACAATACCGAGAACAAGAGGTATAAATAGATCAGATCTGAACTCTCTGCAGCTACTTAGCAGGCGTGCTCTGGCAGCTTTTTCCCTGTTTCAATAAAACTCCCTATTGGTGGTCATGATGCACACGATCCCGAGAGCTAAACGCTTGGTCAGAGTAAATTGCAAGAAAAGAGAAAAAGCTTCTGAGCCAGACATGTGTTTGGGCTCATTGATCATGTGACAGTCCTTTTCTGCAGAGGATTCAGAAGATACACGTCGGAGATTTCCACAGGCCGAGCTGCTGGGAATCCGGTCGGCTCCTCCACTCATGCATATTCTAATATTCTAATGATAGGAAGATTCATTCCGGGGGATTTGTGACACTTAGAAAACTGTATTTATAGTTTTACAGAAGCTCACGGCGCGGACATATAAAGCAGTCGCCATACCCCTGGTGGCCAGAGTGGGGGTTTCAGCAGAAACTCGTCTACATAGTGTGGACACTGCTTTTATTCCATTGTAGTTTTGAGGGCAACAAGTAGTGAATTCATTTGACTCTTTTCACTTGCAAAATAAATGCCGCTGTGTAATTAGCGCTGTGTTGTTTGTCAGATAGTCTGAGCAGCTCTGCTGGTTTAGACTGATATACATATTTAACTGATCAATAAGGAAGACTTCCCTGTGTCTGGATGCTGCCGCTCATTAGACATGGATGGGATCAACGTCAGACATGTTGAGATGATTCCTCTGACTATTTTCTTTCTCTGTTTTGAATCATCTTTTTTGTTCCGTTGGCCAAGCAATGATTCAGTATACGAAATATAACTTTTAGTTCAACCCTATTTCTCTGAGTTCCTCTCTAAATGAAGGCTGTGCAGCCATGAGAAGATACCAAGGTTGGCGCCTTTCTAAGGTTTCGCCTGAATAGAACACAACGTGTCTCTTGGTGCAACAATCCAGCTATTTGTTGTCATGTAAAGTTGCTGAAAGCAGCTCGTCTTGATCCTAGAAGTGTGTAGTCGGCAGATCTCAAATTGGACGGTAATCAGATCAGGGTGAGGCGTTTGACAAATGACCGATGACAAGCACTGGACCCTGGAGGATGGGAGGGGTCGGGGTCAGAGGTCGGCTTTTCAAACCCGCTCAATCGAAGGGCCATTAAATCCCATCTTTGTGTGATTTCTCGGTGAGGCGCGGCGGTTCCATCGGATGCCTCCGATCTATGCACTCCACGTCCAATAAAAGCTCCATGTGCTGGGCTCCGTGGTGAAGGAATGAACATCTTCACCGCCGGGTCGTATGCAATCAGTGGAATAGTTTCTCTCTACTTGTAGATGCAGAAAGACGAAAAAAGAGTAATATGAGTAGTTTGAGCGACATAGAGAAAAGTGATGATTATTAGAAAAAGACATGCATTCTGCTGAGCTATGTCAACATAAATATAGCTTTCATTCTAAAGCTTGTAAATGTGTCATTCGGTCATGTCTCATGTCAGAACTTGGTGAAAAGCTTTTTCTTTCCGGGCCCTCAGAAATAAATCCACAGACAACATATTTTCTAAATCCAACTATTCTCTCATAACTTGTTGAAAGTGCCTGCAGTGAAGTTCTTTTCCAGTGACATGAAGGAGAAAGGCTCCGTAAACCTTTTTCTCATTTGTACCGCCTCACTGTGTGTCAGCTCATGTGTAAAGTATGTCGTCTCTGGGGCGTCCCGTCTACAGCTTTGTTTTCCTACGCCTGCCGTCCAAATTTCCATCACAAACATCTCACCCTGAGTGACCCTTTGCTTTCTGTCTGCTGAGAGGCCCTGCTTAGCCTGCATACATGTGCAGATAGGGCCCAACATCCCCACGTCGGGGCTCTGTATTAATGCATGTTTTCATGTGTGTGTGTGTGGGTCTACGTGCATTTGTATATAAAGTGTGTGAGTGCAAGCACTCACCCATATGTGTGCATGCATGACTGTGTCAGGCGATTCAGGTCCTCCATGCTCTAGTTAATCAGCAAGTTCCCTTTTTCCCTTTCTCTCTCTCTCTTTCTCTTTCTCCCTCTTCTGTACGTCTCTGCAGGACGACACAGTTCTCTGCAGAAAGAAACCTACGGAAGAGTCACTCCTCTCTTCTCCGCTTCCATCGGCTTTCTCCATTCATCGGTCAGACGGAGAAAATAAAGCCAACTACCCAAATGAAGCCGTGAGAGAAATATTGATTGCCTCTGGTATGCTTTGCAGAATTCCTAATGTGTTCCTAAAACAGGAGCTAATGGCTACTTCAACCAAAGATAACAAATAAATACAAAAAGAAATACAACGCGTGTGATAAAAAACACACTTAAAGCTTCGTCGACATAAAACCTATAAAAAATTATGTTAAAGTCAAGTGGATGGACAGCACCACACCGTCTGTCTGTAGTTGGCTTCACAATGTCCTCCAGCTGCTGCCACTGGAAAGACTCACTATGTCCTCCAAGGAGACACAAACGGGTTATTTTCCGTCTGGAATCCTTTTATGGATTTTATTGGCGAGGACTATGCCGAAACCATAAGAAGAGGTTTTGCAATCTTGGGACCCAAGTGACTCTGTGAATGATGGTTATAGTTGGTTCAATATGGAAGATGATGATTTATGTTTTTGTTGTTGTTGTTATTGTTGTTGTTTTTTATTCATTTATTTGTCTTCCTTGTCTGATTGTCCGTATAGTTGGTTGTTTTGCAATTTTTTATTTATTCGGTTTTGATTGTCTGGTGTAACTTGTAAAAACTTAAAATAAAATGATTGAAAGAAAGAAAGTCAAGAAAACGGCCTCACCTGTTGTATACATTCAGATACACCTGTTATCATGAAAACATCCCGCCGTGCACAGCAGCAGACCCAAGGGGAGGTGATATGATACCCCTGAACTAAGAGGTGTGTGTGTGTGTTGGGGGTTGGGGTTTACTCAATGATGGAGCCAACACATTTTGGCGGTTCCCTGAAGGGTCGTGAACCCCCCCCCCCCCCCCCCGTTCCCAACAATGGCCACCTCATTTGCAACAGATGTATACGTTTTTAAAAGACAGGTTTCATTGATGACCGGAGGACGCTGAAGTGCAGGTGCAGAGAGAGAGAGAGAGAGAGAGAGAGAGAGAGAGAGAGAGAGAGAGAGAGAGAGAGCCAGAGAGAGAGAGAGAGAGAGAGAGAGAGAGAGAGAGAGAGGGAGAGAGAGAGAGAGAGAGCGACAGGGAGGGAGAGGGAGAGCCAGAGAGAGAGAGAGAGGGAGAGAGAGAGAGAGAGAGAAAGAGCGACAGGGTGGGAGAGAGCGAGAGGGAGAGAGAGAGAGCGAGAGAGCGACAGGGAGAGAGAGCGAGAGGGAGAGCGAGAGGGAGAGAGAGAGAGAGAGAGAGAGAGCGAAGGGGAGGGCGGCTCGCTTGTGTGATGGCTTTTAAAAAGAAGAAATAAAGATGACTAGCAGCTCAGGGAGGAGCTGCAGGTCAGTCTGAATGATGGCGGGAGATAAATGAGATTCTGCATCCAGTTCTGGGCCCTTCTCAGAGATTTGCATTCTCATCTGGAGGCTGAAGCGTGACGGCTGTTGGATTCCTGCTCAGGCTGGAGGAGCGATCATCACGTCTTTAGCTTGAATCCTTTTGTTGTCCCCCTCACACCGTCTCATTCCTACTCCTTATCCGTTTCACATTGTCATATCATTCCATGACTCTTAGTTTGTAATGTCGGCGCTCATTTTAAAGGGTACGTGTCAGAGCACACAGCTTCGCTCTCAGATCATTACTCCCGTGCCCCTGGAGGTACATCTGGGCTCCATCTTTGGTTACAAGCTCCACAGTGTCCCGCTTTGAAACCAGAACACATTGTTAACTTCATCACGTGAAACGTAAGACGTGGAGGCGACGTCAAGCGTAAATCTGACCGCCAGCCAGATTTCAAACTTCCACAGGAGCAGCTGAGGTCAAGCGACCGCTGAGCTCAGCGTTTTGTTCACGGCTACGACGCGTAACGTGATCAGGTAAAATCATATCGGTCTCAGTATTCTGCTGAGGGAGGCGGCTGGGTCCGGATGAACAGGGAGTTTATTGTGCGTGGGGAGATAGCCGAGGGGTCATAGTATTGGCATGCGTCTATTGTCCGAGAAGGCCATTGAATAGGCGGGGGGGGGCGGTTAAAGTCTGTATGTGTGTGGAGGCAGGCTAATTATATTCTGCACAGTCAAGGATGACCTAGCCTGGCTGAAGGAGGAGGAGGAGGAGGAGGAGGAGGGCAGTCAGCCAGCTAAAGAGTCGCCGTGTGTAGCGTTTTACAAGTGTGCGTTTCTGATGTGTCCTCTTAAATGTTAACGTTATTAAGTGGAAACAAGCTAAAGTTTATAAGATATTTTGAACGTGTAATGTAGCAATTTTGATACATTCTATTGTGCTCCATAGAATGGTCCATATGATATTGTTTGTGGCATAATGGCAACACATGTGGCCACAGAATGAAGAGAATGAATCAGATATTTGGTAAATAGGATTTTTTCGTGTGTTAGAGAAGAAGATAATTAAATGTGTTGCATATTTCTGTTTAAGTGAGACGAGACGAACAGAACTCATCCCATTGGGGGACATGACATATGTTACGGGGTACCACTCTTATATTTGTCCTGTTATATTTGATATCTGCAGCAGCAGCTGGTTAGCGTAGAGTCGAGTTTTAAAGATATTTAACCTTTTCTCTAAAAAAGAACTGAAATCAGGGACAACCGTGAACTTCTTCAATGTCTAAGAACAGTAGTTTATCAACTATAAAACACGGATTCATCTAGTTGCCGGCGACGATGTTGCAGTAGAACCTGTTTCCAGGACCAGAGTGACTCTAAGTAACCGTGTTTGACTCACCAGGTGTTCTATGTGGCTGAAGTTGACGCCTGGCCGATGTGGACATTGAGTCTGCATTCAAATCATATAAAAAGAGCTATTTGAATCCATCACTTTTACGCTCCACAGCTTCAAAAGTATGAAAAAAGCCGATCGCAATGTGTCTTGCCCGCCAAAAATTATGCATCTGTCTTGACCGCCAAAATATCTCCCCCTTGTATTCTCGCCCATTGTATCCACATAGGGGTATTCAAATGTGGAAGTGGTCAAAAGCCAACATCTGTCTTTCCTGTGGACATATGTAAAACACTATAGGCCTACCTATTGTCAATTTTGGAGGGATCCTGCTTCAGTTTCCCTCCAAATTGATTCAGCCAATTAGAAGTGGTGTGGGGGGCGGGAACGTAAAACCCAAGACAGACAGCGGCAAACCTCTGCTTGACCCCCAGCAGGGCTCCAACAACACCGCCGATCACACGGGCCAGGCCCGGGGCGTCGCCACAGCACCGCCGCCGACAACAATACAACAATCTGGAGTTTGAATAGCGGCGCTGGGAGATGCTCTGTTGATAGCAGCTAATGAGAGTCATAAATGTGAAGTGAAAGGGTGCTGGAGATGTCGTCCTCCAAAGGCTGACGACTGAAAAGGGTTCCCTCCAAAAAACAGGACCCGCCGCACCATTCACAAACCGGATTTTTGCGAGTGAAATGGCCGCCACACATTCCCGTGCTCTCCTGAGGGAGCGCAGCCTCCATGCGGGACGGAGACGCACGCTCGCCTCCATCAGAGGCCGCGGTGCCGAGTGCAGAGGCTTCTTGTTTCTGGATTCACCTCAAACCTCACGCACCAGAGGGAACTTCCCGTGCGTTCTGCGGCCGACTCGATGGCTTTTCATTTGGCTTCATTCACCCGGCCGCCGCCCCGACTGTCACATCCTCTGGAGCTACGCTGGAAACCTCGTGTGAAGATCCACTTAGAGAGTCCGGCCTGTTGACACTGCGGCCACAAGCGATTCCCTTGTGTGCTTTGGGACACGGAGGAATGTGAGAGTCAAGGACGTGAAGGCCGGCTGCATTGACACCGTGTGAAGTCAGTTCAGTGACTCCGAGCCGACGGACTGGATGGAACCGCTCTGCAGAGACGAGAATACAACCGTCGCCATGCAGTGATGGTCTTTAGGAGGAAACCGGAGAGGGTTTAAACAGTGAAATTATGTCATGACCCTAGGATTACATTATTTAAATCTTTTATTATACCTCTGCTGTCTTAATCAACACAATCAGCGTTGCTCAACAATTTCACGGTTGAATCAGAACAGTTTTTAATTTAATTTAGGGGCGTGCAAAGAGAAGTATAAAACAATATAACAACGCAAAGCACTGAATTATTGTACAACTAAAAGTCTTGCATTCAAAATCTTACTCAGGTCAAAGTTCAGAAGTATTAACAGCTAAATAAACTTAAACATCAAAGTAGAAATGATCATGCAGAAAACTAAAATAATATTGTATACCTAAGTACAGTTCCTCAGTGGATGTACTTAAAAATAGATTTCTTTGTCAGTATTGATAAGTTATGTCAACATATCTTTTCAGCACATGGTGCAAACAGACTAAGTTTGAAGGGTCAAAAGACATTAAAATAGTTCACCCTAAATTCCAAGAATGATAGAACTTTATTGCTTTGGGCTCGACTCCTCGGTCCAATAGACACCTGCAGCCTCTTGCCTCCATTCCGCTAAGTCTCCAGGGCACCCAGCTGTGACCTCTGACCCTGACACTATAATTAGGTACATCCTGAGCTGCCGAGTGCAAAAAGTGAATTGCTAATGTGTTCTGTGCTAAAAATAAAATGAACATCTACAAAGCACTTTCAGAAGATGGTTTAGTCTCACAGACACAAACCCAAAGACAAGGATGAACGAGGTTAAACAAGTAGATGAGACTTGATGCGAGAACGTGTGTGTAGGAGAGAGAGTTGTGAGATACTTCGTCGGAATATCACACACCCTCTTCGACTTCGAGACGGTGAAGCTAAGTGGTGGATTATATGTTCAGAGAAGCATTAGAGAGCGTTCTCAGGGCGTCTGCATGCTTCCAGCTGCGTTTGCTATCCACCCTGACACTGTTTATCTGCTTAGGGCCCTCTAGTATTCAGCTTCCCACTTGACTTTACACACACACACACACACACACACACAGTTAAACAGGGTCACACAAACCAGAGATGAGAGGCACAAAGAGAAATGTACTGTCATACAAACAAACACACACACTCACACACACACTCACTCAGGACCCTGAGAAAGAGCCATGAGAGAGCAGGTGTCGGTTTTCCCACGAGGCTCTCATGGGGGCTCGGAGGGTAAATATCAGCACAAGTTTTCCCGAGCTCCTCCACGCATCGGTTCCTCTCGCTGCCGGTGACCGCCATCCGACTCGCCGGCCGGGAGTCCGTTACCTGCAGAGCGAGGTGGGAACACGCCGACGCCACCGATCTCACTGACTCATCACAACACAGAGCTCCATTGATGAACAGACTCACCATTTAATCTCACTAACAGCTGAATTAGAACATGTATTCGGATTAGCGGTACAGAATATGCACATTTGATCTTTTTAGGTTACAAGCTGACATTTGTTGAAATAAATAATGTGGAAAGGGAATATCAGTCGTCTCAGGGACAACATCTGCTTACTTTAAAGTATGTACGTTTCAGCTTAATAATATAACATAACTAAATATGTGACTCTGGCAGAATATCCAGGACATTACAGTTCTCCTCACCGAACCACAATTTAACAATAGAGCTGCATGTGACCCGGATTCCTCACTTAAACATCATTTCCCATGACGGACCTACAGCCAGGCACATCACCACCCCTCTCTGGACGGAGGCCGGTTGTCTCCTGACGAGCTCTTAGATCTCATTACCGCCAGATATATGACTCTGTGCAGGAAAACAAACAGCGGCGACGTCAGCTCAACCGGATTAGCACCGAGGTGCCGTGGGAAGCTGGGGAAAGGTCTGGGAACGAGGACTTCTCAACTTCTCGACTTCTCGACTCCTCCACTCGGATCAGGCCGTCTCATGCACCGCATGCTGCTGCCGCGCCGCGCTTTGGGAGCAGTGCATCCTCCTCTCCTCTCCGGTGCCATGTCATATTATAAAGATGTGTGGTCTCTCTTTATGACCGTAGACACTGTGAGGCTGTGATCCGGCTCCAGGGTTCGGCTTCTAGACGTCAGCCATGTTGAACTGTTGTTGGAGAAAAAAAGTGTGAAATTCAAAAGAGGGAATCCAGTGAAAATTAAAATTATCACAATAACTCTACTAGTTTGCAATAAAGTATTCCTTGAGTATCTTATGCAAACTATAATCTGTACATTTAATAATAATAATAATACATTTTATTTGGAGTCACCCAAGGTCACCTAACAAAAATAATACAGGATAAAAGATAAAAGCATGAAAGATAGAAACATTAAAACAGAACATCAACATGAAAACAAGTGACGTGCCAGGCTCCAGTTATCGAGAGGAGGCCGGTTTGAACAGGTGAGTTTGGAGTTGAGACTTGGATGATGGGATGGAGTCTGGTTGTCTTCTGTGTGGGGGAGGCAGCTCCAGAGCCTGGGTGCCGACTCCTCACGACTCCTCTTCAAAACCAGCACATGCAGTATTCCTGCACTGCTCTTCCTCACTCATTCTCCCCCGTATAGAACACACAGACATTTTCTAAAAGGGCCTCTAAGTCTGAGACAGCGGGAACAGACAGCGAGACTAAAGTTACGCAGAGTCACGGTCCCGTCAAGGCCGGCGACACCACACCACCACCGAGTCCTCCTCCCTCCTGGCAGGCACACAGAGGAGAGCAACACAATGCACCAGGTAAACACACAGAGGAGAGCAACACAATGCACCAGGTAAACACACAGAGGAGAGCAACACAATGCACCAGGTAAACACACAGAGGAGAGCAACACAATGCACCAGGTAAACACACAGAGGAGAGCAACACAATGCACCAGGTAAACACACAGAGGAGAGCAACACAATGCACCAGGTAAACACACAGAGGAGAGCAACACAATGCACCAGGTAAACACACAGAGGGGAGCAACACAATGCACCAGGTAAACACACAGAGGAGAGCAACACAATGCACCAGGTAAACACACACAGAGGGGAGAGCAACACAATGCACCAGGTAAACACACAGAGGAGAGCAACACAATGCACCAGGTAAACACACACAGAGGAGAGCAACACAATGCACCAGGTAAACACACAGAGGAGAGCAACACAATGCACCAGGTAAACACACAGAGGGGAGCAACACAATGCACCAGGTAAACACACAGGAGAGAGCAACACAATGCACCAGGTAAACACACAGAGGGGAGCAACACAATGCACCAGGTAAACACACAGGAGAGAGCAACACAATGCACCAGGTAAACACACAGAGAGGAGAACAACACAATGCACCAGGTAAACACACAGGAGAGAGCAACACAATGCACCAGGTAAACACACAGAGGAGAGCAACACAATGCACCAGGTAAACACACAGAGGAGAGCAACACAATGCACCAGGTAAACACACAGAGGAGAGCAACACAATGCACCAGGTAAACACACAGAGGAGAGCAACACAATGCACCAGGTAAACACACAGAGGAGAGCAACACAATGCACCAGGTAAACACACAGAGGAGAGCAACACAATGCACCAGGTAAACACACAGAGGAGAGCAACACAATGCACCAGGTAAACACACAGAGGAGAGCAACACAATGCACCAGGTAAACACACAGAGGAGAGCAACACAATGCACCAGGTAAACACACAGAGGAGCAACACAATGCACCAGGTAAAACACACAGAGGGAGCAACACAATGCACCAGGTAAACACACAGGAGAGGAGAGCAACACAATGCACCAGGTAAACACACAGAGGGGAGCAACACAATGCACCAGGTAAACACACACAGAGAGCAACACAATGCACCAGGTAAACACACAGAGGAGAGCAACACAATGCACCAGGTAAACACACAGAGGAGAGCAACACAATGCACCAGGTAAACACACAGAGGAGAGCAACACAATGCACCAGGTAAACACACAGAGGAGAGCAACACAATGCACCAGGTAAACACACAGAGGAGAGCAACACAATGCACCAGGTAAACACACAGAGGAGAGCAACACAATGCACCAGGTAAACACACACAGAGGAGAGCAACACAATGCACCAGGTAAACACACACAGAGGAGAGCAACACAATGCACCAGGTAAACACACAGAGGAGAGCAACACAATGCACCAGGTAAACACACACAGAGAGCAACACAATGCACCAGGTAAACACACAGAGGAGAGCAACACAATGCACCAGGTAAACACACAGAGGAGAGCAACACAATGCACCAGGTAAACACACAGAGGAGAGCAACACAATGCACCAGGTAAACACACAGAGGAGAGCAACACAATGCACCAGGTAAACACACAGAGGAGAGCAACACAATGCACCAGGTAAACACACAGGAGAGCAACACAATGCACCAGGTAAACACACAGAGGAGAGCAACACAATGCACCAGGTAAACACACAGAGGAGAGCAACACAATGCACCAGGTAAACACACAGAGGAGAGCAACACAATGCACCAGGTAAACACACAGAGGAGAGCAACACAATGCACCAGGTAAACACACAGAGAGAGCAACACAATGCACCAGGTAAACACACAGAGGAGAGCAACACAATGCACCAGGTACACACACAGAGGAGAGCAACACAATGCACCAGGTAAACACACAGAGGAGAGCAACACAATGCACCAGGTAAACACACAGAGGAGAGCAACACAATGCACCAGGTAAACACACACAGAGAGCAACACAATGCACCAGGTAAACACACAGAGGGGAGCAACACAATGCACCAGGTAAACACACAGAGGAGAGCAACACAATGCACCAGGTAAACACACACAGAGGAGAGCAACACAATGCACCAGGTAAACACACACAGGGAGAGCAACACAATGCACCAGGTAAACACACAGAGAGAGCAACACACCACACCAGGTAAACACACAGAGGAGAGCAACACAATGCACCAGGTAAACACACACACAGAGCAAACACAATGCCAGGTAAACACACAGAGAGCAACACAATGCACCAGGGTAAACACACAGAGGAGAGCAACACAATGCACCAGGTAAACACAGAGGGAGCAACACAATGCACCAGGTAAACACACACAGAGGAAACAACACAATGCACAGGTAAACACACAGAGGAGCAACACAATGCAGGTAAACAAACACACAGGAGAGCAACACAATGCACCAGGTAAACACAATGCACCAGGTAAACACACAGAGCAACACAATGCACCAGGTAAACACACAGAGGAGAGCAACACACAATGCACCAGGTAAACACACACAGAGGGAGCAACACAATGCACCAGGTAAACACACAGGGAGAGCAACACATGCCAGGTAAACACACAGAGAGAGCAACACAATGCACCAGGTAAACACACAGAGGAGAGCAACACAATGCACCAGGTAAACACACAGAGGAGAGCAACACAATGCACCAGGTAAACACACACAGAGGAGAGCAACACAATGCACCAGGTAAACACACAGAGGAGAGCAACACAATGCACCAGGTAAACACACAGAGGAGAGCAACACAATGCACCAGGTAAACACACAGAGGAGAGCAACACAATGCACCAGGTAAACACACAGAGGAGAGCAACACAATGCACCAGGTAAACACACAGAGGAGAGCAACACAATGCACCAGGTAAACACACAGAGGAGAGCAACACAATGCACCAGGTAAACACACAGAGGAGAGCAACACAATGCACCAGGTAAACACACAGAGGAGAGCAACACAATGCACCAGGTAAACACACAGAGGAGAGCAACACAATGCACCAGGTAAACACACAGAGAGAGCAACACAATGCACCAGGTAAACACACAGAGGAGAGCAACACAATGCACCAGGTAAACACACACAGAGGAGAGCAACACAATGCACCAGGTAAACACACAGAGGAGAGCAACACAATGCACCAGGTAAACACACACAGAGGAGAGCAACACAATGCACCAGGTAAACACACAGAGGAGAGCAACACAATGCACCAGGTAAACACACAGAGGAGAGCAACACAATGCACCAGGTAAACACACAGAGGAGAGCAACACAATGCACCAGGTAAACACACAGAGGAGAGCAACACAATGCACCAGGTAAACACACACAGAGGAGAGCAACACAATGCACCAGGTAAACACACAGAGGAGAGCAACACAATGCACCAGGTAAACACACAGAGGAGAGCAACACAATGCACCAGGTAAACACACAGGAGAGAGCAACACAATGCACCAGGTAAACACACAGAGGAGAGCAACACAATGCACCAGGTAAACACACAGAGGGGAGCAACACAATGCACCAGGTAAACACACAGAGGAGAGCAACACAATGCACCAGGTAAACCGCTGTATGCCCTGGTGTATATTTGGAGGGCTTTTCTCCCATCAACCGTGACCAATTATCTTCAACGGTTTCTACTTCGAACACGTCTACCTGTCTCTTGGACCCCATCCCGACGCGGCTGCTTAAAGACGTTTTGCCTTTAATTGGCGGCTCTCTATTAGATATGATCAATGTGTCTCTGCTAACAGGCCACGTACCACACTCCTTCAAGGTGGCTGTTATTAAACCTCTCCTGAAGAAGCCCACTCTGGATCCAGAGGTGTTGGCTAACTACAGACCGATCTCTAACCTCCCCTTCCTCTCCAAGATCCTTGAGAAAGTGGTCGCAAATCAGTTGTGCGACTTTCTACATCATAATAGTTTATTTGAGAAATTTCAATCAGGATTTAGAAAACACCACAGCACCGAGACGGCACTGGTGAAAATTACAAATGACCTCTTAATGGCAGCAGATAAAGGACTCCTCTCTGTCCTGGTCTTGTTAGACCTTAGTGCTGCATTCGACACCATTGACCATGACATCCTGTTACAGAGACTGGAGCAGTCGATTGGCATTTCAGGCACGGCACTAATTTGGTTTAAATCCTATTTATCAGATCGATCTCAGTTTGTATTTGTAAACGATGACGCTCGATAACCACCAACGTTAATCACGGAGTTCCACAAGGTTCCGTGCTTGGACCAATTTTATTTACTTTATACATGCTTCCTTTGGGCAATATTATCAGGAAACACTCCATAAACTTTCATTGTTATGCAGATGATACTCAACTATATTTATCGATAAAACCAGAGGAGAGCAACCAACTCTGTAAAATTCAAGCATGTCTTAAAGACATAAAAACATGGATGACCTGCAACTTCTTGATGTTAAACTCAGACAAAACCGAAGTAATTTTAATCGGCCCTGAGCACCTCAGAGATCAATTATCTGGTGATGTGGATTCTGTAGACTGCATTGCCCTGGCATCCAACACCACTGTAAAGAATCTTGGCGTTATCTTTGATCGGGACTTGTCCTTTAACTCCCACGTAAAGCAAATCTCAAGGACTGCATTCTTTCATCTACGTAATATTTCAAAAATCAGGCACATCTTGTCTCAAAAAGATGCAGAAAAATTGGTTCATGCGTTCGTTACTTCGAGACTGGATTACTGCAACTCCTTATTATCAGGCTGCTCTAATAAATCTCTTAGGTCCCTCCAGTTGATCCAGAATGCTGCAGCTCGTGTTCTCACTAAAACTAAGAAAAGAGATCACATCACTCCTGCACTAGCTGCTCTGCACTGGCTCCCAGTAAAATCAAGAATCACTTTTAAAATTCTTCTCTTAACCTACAAAGCCTTGATTGGTGATGCACCATCATATCTTAAGGAGCTTGTAGTACCATATTGCCCCACTAGAGCGCTGCGCTCACTAAATGCGGGACTACTTGTAGTTCCTAGAGTCTTAAAAAGTAGAATGGGAGCCAGAGCCTTTAGTTATCAAGCTCCTCTTTTATGGAACCAGCTTCCACCTTCAGTCCGGGAGGCAGACACAGTCACCTCGTTTAAGAGTAGACTTAAGACCTTCCTCTTTGACAGAGCTTATAGTTAGGGCTGAATCAGGTTCACCTGGTCCAGCCCCTTGATATGCTGCTATAGGCTTATAGCTGCCGGGGGACGTTTAGGATGCACTGAGCTCCTCTCTCCTCTTTTTTCTCTCCTTAAGGATGAATTTTCATCTCTCAATCACACGTTACTAACTCTGCTTTCTCCCCGGAGTCCTTGTGACTTCACGTCTCATGGGGTCATCGGACCCTATGAGACAGTATAGATCCTATCTGCTGATGGATCATCGAGGTCTGGGTCGTGGAATTCCTGCTCCTGACTACGCCACTGTCCTGTTGAGACTCCGCCCACTGTTGAGACTCCGCCCACTCCTCCTCCCCACCGCCATCTGCCTGATGGATCGTGGAGGTCTCCATCGTGGAATATGCCAACTATGAACTATTCATACACTCTGTCATATTCATTTAATGTATTTTAACTCTAAATCTGTCCTTCTGGTCACATTACATCTATTGCATCTGTCCATCCTGGAGAGGGATCCTCCTCTGTTGCTCTCCTGAAGGTTTCTTCCCTTTTTCCCCTGAAGGGTTATTTGGGAGTTTTTCCTGGTCCGATGTGAGGTTTTGGGGCAGGGATGTCTATGTGTACAGATTGTAAAGCACTCCGAGACAAATTTGTAATTTGTGAAATTGGGCTATACAAATAAACTGAATTGAATTGAATTGAATTAAACACACACAGCGCTCACAGCGCCGCTGCTTGAAGACGCTCTCGGAGGAAGAGTCCCCGGCTCACTTCTAGTCTGAGGACCGGCAGAGCGAGATCATCATGAGGGGAAGATGGCGTCGCTCTGGCTCCGGAGGCTCCAGGTCTGACGGGTCACTCAGATCCTCACCAGCAGACGAGCTGCTTCCTGTTGGCGTCCATCATCTTCTCATCCAGCTGCATCATGGGACTTTGAGATGAAGCCGTGATGCATTTCTTTCCTCTGTGTCCAATGCACGTTGGAGCTACATTAAATGTCGCTTTTTCACATACCTTTTTGTACATGGAGACATATTTGGTGTTGAAAACTCTCATAAACTAGGAATGAACTTCCACGCTGTGAAGAAACAGTCGATGAACTCCATCAAATGAGGTTAAACTCACCGTACGACCCTTTATGTGCCGATGAGAGCGCGATTCACACGCGCCACATGAGAGCGTTGTCTATCATCCCGGCTGGATGCGACTGTAGTTCAGGTCACGGCGGGGCCGCGAAGTGTGTGTGTGTGTGTGTGTGTGTGTGTGTGTGTGTGCTTTGTTTTAATGGACACGTGGAGGAATGCATGCACACGGATGTGTTTGACAAAGTGTGTAAATCCGACTGTCCGCGTCTGAATACACTGAGCACACGTGGACGCCAACACATCCGTGACGTCCAGAACTAAGTTTAGGCACTAATGGATTCATTTTTCTTTGACTGCCCCCCCCCCCCCCCACACACACACACCCTGTCGCTCTGCACTTTAAACTCTGCTGCTCTTGAAATGCCCCGTGGAAAACAAAGCTCCGTCCTGCTGCAGACAATAAAGCAGCTGGATTTCTGCACATGTGCTATTGTGTGGGTCTGAGGCCTTGTCATAACTCCATCACAGGGGCCGAGACCTTCATCACGCACACACACACACACACACACACACGCGCACACAGACACACGCGCACACAGACATGCAATAACACACACACGTACATAGAAAGTCAAAGGCTCGGGGAGATGGATGGCAGCGTGTACACAAAAGAATATTTGATTTGGTTATAAATACCGCGACATGAAAGAGAAGCCCAGCGGGGGGGGGGGAGGCAGAGGGCACGACGACCAGCGGAGGCATAATCTTCATCATCATCATCACCATCACCATCATTTATGGTGTGTCTGAAGATCAAGTTAGCGTCTCTGAGCTGCGACAGAGCTCTCCGTCTCCTTTTCACTCGATGCTCGCCTCACGAGGGTCAAACATGTTCACAAGTCTTTGAAACGGTGAGTGTGAAAGTATAACGTTGCATAATTAAACACTTTACGGATCAAATCCATGAAAAGCTTTGTGAATTTAGGATGTGAGAAAAGTAAGCAGTTCATTATCAGGACAACAACAAGGAATGTCTTTGTGTCTAAATCTTAGTTTTCGTTTCAAACTATTTTATTAAAAAAGCGTCTGTGAGGGTGAAACTTGAAAAGTTCTTTAATGTGTTTTATTTTCACGAGAATAATAAACTCGAGTTGAGAACTCAACGTGTGACTATTTAATGAACGAGCTTGTTGAGCATGTGGGGTTTGAGTTCTCACTTTCATTTCTGATCAGACGTTCACGAAGTCTGGTTTGTTTTGGTCATTTTTGGGAACGCCGAGGTGGATTTCGATTTTCTTTCCTTCAAATTTTAGAAAAGTCTAAACGAAAACTAATATTTCTATGCATTATCAAGCAGTTTATGATGTATTCCATGAATACACCTGAAACATGTAATCCGTGTAGTCCAATGTGCACCAGAACTGATGTGAGGAAACCCAAAGCATCCACAGCCTGAACAGGAGGAGACTTCTTGGTAGTTAAACTTTTCAAAATGTAGCCTACTTTGAATTTAGTTCATTAAACTTTTTGCTGATTATTCAGTAATTGTAGTTTTATTTTTCTCAAAACATATCTGGAGGGGATCTATAAATAAAAATGATGACAATTATAATCTTCATAACCATATAACACATTATAAAATAGTAAAATGTTATGATAAAACGGATAAAACTAATTCCAGTGATGTAAAAATACAAACAAATTGAATAAAAACCACCAAAAAAGGAGTAATAACGCAACGTGTGTGTGAATGCGCTCAGCATGTTGGGTAATTAGTATTGTCTCTGCAGACGAGCCAACACAATAGTGAATTGAAGCTTGGTTTACCCATGCGTACTGTTACTTATTCTGCAGGTCAGACACGCCCCCCCACCTAGCCCCGCCCCTGTGTGAGTGGTTTAAAGTTTCACTCCTCGGACTCTGATTGGTCCGTGAAGTTTTTCCGAGGGGGAATAACTCCAGAGCCCCCCCCCCCCTCCCGTCAGCATCCCGGGGAGCTGAGAGCAGTGGAGCGGTTCTCTTATCGGCAGTAAGAGGAGAAGAGGAGAAGAGGAGAAGCATGGAGGTGACCAGACTCAGAGGCAGCTCGGTTCTATAGAGAGGATTTCATCCGCATAGCTTTAGGCTTTGGGACTCTCGTTTCTCTCGTTTTCTCTCGTTTTTCTTCTTGTTCTTCCTGGTAAACTTCGCATCCCAGCTGGAGGACATGGCTTGTTTCTTGGTTTGGATTAACGCAATCTGGATGTTACTGTTTTCCACGTTCGACGCGGCTTGTTCCAGCTACTCGGAGGACCAGTGCAGCTGGAGAGGCAGGCAAGTGTGTTTTAGATCGATGTTTTAATGTGTGCGCTTCTTGCATTCGGTTGAATTGAACGAGGTGGTTCAGAAAGGCCGTTCCGAGAGTCTACCGGGGTCCCGCCGGTACCGGGCCACGTTTGACATGTTGGGACACGGTTCTAAAGCTCTCTGCCCCGGGCTGCCTGCAGGAGGCACGGGGGGTCCAGACCGCCAGGAGACCGGGGGATGAACTCTGAAACTTAGGAGACAGAACACAAACATGTGATGCATGCAGTTGATGAATAGTTGAATAGAAGATATATTGTGAAAAAGACACGAAGGAGACCTTTAAGTTTGTACAGAAGTGTGGCCCCTGAGCCCCGAGCGGCCCCTGGGACCACAGGCTGGCGGTAGGTGGTGCCTCTCCAGAGGAGGAGCCTCTGTCTTGATATGCAAACCTCATTCTTATCCTCTTTTTCACGTCCTCTTCTATTTCTAAGCATTTGCTATAAACCAGCTTGGTTTAAGTTGCTGTGTGTCGGCTCACATGTAAACCAGCTGCGTCCTGCAGTCAGATGTGCAGGAATGTGTCCCACCGATGACGATGATGATTTTGATGATGATGATGACGACATTTAGGGACACTTGCCAGTGAAACTACGAGGTGAACCTTTGTGTAACCGTTCCTCCCCCCTCTGTTCTTGCAGTGGTCTGTCCCAGCAGCCGGGCAGCGTGGAGCAGATCTCCCTCCACTGCTCTGAGGGCACCCTGGACTGGCTGTATCCCAAAGGTGCCCTGCGCCTCACGCTGTCGCCCCGCCTGCCCTCGGTGGCGGTGGGGCCCAGCGGCAGCAGCTCGGGCCTCATCACGGCCTGCGTCAAGCCTTCCGAGCAGTTCCACGGCGCCCAGCTCTACCTGGAGCGGGACGGCGTCCTGGAGCTCCTGATCGGGGACCGCCTGGAGTCCTCCCCCCCGCCCAGGGTTCGCTGCTTCAGCCGCCTGCCCGGGGAAAAGGTGGCTCTCTTCCTGCAAGCGACACCTCACCAGGACATCAGCAGGAGGATCGCCTCCTTCCGGTACGAGCTGAGGGGGGACTGGACCGCTCGCCTGTCCCTGGACTCCAACCCCATCAGCAGTGAAGGTGAGTCGGCCATGTTGGATTGAGTGAAGCTATGTGAGGTCAAATGATGAGGCGTCGCTCCTCAATGTGTTGGTTTTCAATGTGTCGTTGCTAGTTCATGAATTAGGGAACCGGGGGAGTACAGAATGACTTTAGTGTTATTTCCTTGCAACAGAAACTTAATTCTCAGCATCATGGTGGGTTCTCTTGAGAAAAAACACACCAAACTGTGGTCAAAGTTATTTCCCCTCCTTCCTGAACGGTTTGGTGGGATGCAATGTTCCAACCCAGCAGTTCTGATGTTCCACTCTATAAACCCCCGTCGATGACTCATAATGCATCGCAGGTCTCTGTGGGAGGAAGTGGCCAAACTTTCCCCAGAGTCGTGCTGGTTTGGAGTAGCGGAAGGGGAGCCGTGGAGCGGGGAGGAGGGGGACAAAAGCTCAGTATGTGGGGCTTTCTCCAGAGCCCAGAGCCCTTTGAATGGGTGCCGCATGAGTATTCTGGGATTACTGCCGTCGCCTAGGCGACAGGGAGGCCTCTGCTCAGCTGAGATGCTCCTCTCTTTTGTTGAGCTGCCTCTCTGTGGGGAGACTTGTCTGTAGGAGTATACTCCCCCCTCGACATCCCTCGCCCTGCTACACACACACACACACACACACACACACACGCACAGAGACACACACTGATTAGGCGGAGGGGGTTTGCTGTGGACTAGAGAGGAAGGAATCTCATTTATCAAGTGGTTTTCAGTGAGCAGGAGAATGTGTGGGGTGGCGAGGGGCCTCCGAAGAACCACAAGGAGAACTTTAAAAAATGCCAGGACTTTTTCTCTCTCTCCCCACAGTTCATTCCATGCAGACAGAGATTTGCTGCTTTGGTTTTATTTTTTTATTTTTTTGAGGCCATTTCCAAATCATGTTACACATTTGAGTAAGGTGCACCACTTTTTAAAAAACTTTTTTTCCGCAGAAAGCAAAGTATTTGGTGTAAACTGTGAATCCGCTCCAATAAAAAAAAATCTTTGAAGTCCCCCCCCGACTCCTCCTCCTTGGCCCCTGTCTAGCAGGCTTTGATGAGGTGTGACTGTAGACACCCTGAAAGGATTTAAGGGGGAAGTTTCATCTGGCCTTTAAATCGTCTGGGTGCAGGAGCACCTTAAAGCCCCGGGTCCTCTCTGACTGTAAAGAAGCAGCTGTTCAAACCGAGCGTCTCCTCCGTCGCTCGTCTTTGCAAAGAATTCGAGGTCTGGATCCACATCTCACATTCCTGTGCATGTGAACTGGAAATAGAGTCTTTGATATCCAGAATCTGAGTATATGCATTAGCAGTCTTCTCGCAGTGTATTGTGCTCTGCGAGGTCACGACTGACTCCTCCCCCCCACTTGTTGTCTCTCCAGAGGCCTGCAGACCCTGCAACAACACAGAGATTCTGATGGCGGTTTGCACTAGTGACTTCGGTAAGTTAACCCAACAAGTTGCTCAGAGAAAATACAAATAAATGAGAAAACCAGGAATGAAATGTTATTGTCGCTCATAAATCCACCCCTCTAATCCAGCCCAGATTAACACATTAAACCAGACCCCAAAAATAGTCCTGGCAGCAAAGCCTTAAGACGTAAGGATTTCTTGTCGGGCTCTATAAACGTGTCGAATGGTTCAAAGGCAGAGCGCCGCGGTGCCTCAGAATTCTCTGCTCCAAAGTGCAAAGGTTAGAGGTGAAACAGCAGCTCTCTGCAACCCCCACGAACCCCTACCGGAGGCACCGTAGTGGACTAATCCTGACATCACCCCCCCGGAGAAGGAGCAGTGGACTAATCTGCAGGGCCTCTGATTGAGCTGTAATGGCTGAGGAGAAGTTCAGCTGGCAGCACAAGTCAGAGGGATTAGTGAGCGGGGGGGCGTGGCCTTCAGGCGCCGTTCAGCCGGTGGTCAACAGAATCCCCCCGACTCGCCACACAGCGGGTATACATGTGACCAAAACACCTCCTGAAGACATTAACCCGATGTTTCCTCCACAGTTGTGCGAGGTAACATCCGATCGGTGGTGGAGGACGACACCCTGAGGGCGGCGGTGATCAAGGTCAGCGCCACCCGGGTGTTCCGTCAGAAGTACGCTCTGTTCACCGGCAGCGGCCGCCTGACCCGGCGGGGGGAGGTCCGGACTCTGCTGCAGTGCGGCGTCAAGCCGGGGCCCGGCAGCTTCCTCTTCACCGGCCGGGTCCACTTCGGGGAGGCCTGGCTGGGCTGCGCGCCGCGCTACAAGGACTTCCAGCAGGCGTACACCGTGGCCAAAGCGGCGCAGCAGATCCCCTGCGAGCTGCCCGTCGACTGAGTCGGGAAACTCGGCGGCAGCTCGTCTACGACCAATCAGAGCGGAGGCCCACCGAGAGCCGGGCCACGCCCTGCTCCACGCCTCCGAAGAAGCCATGGCGTCCAACCGGGGGGCGGTGGCTGCCACCAACGACCTCCCGAAGGCCTGAGGAGTGAAATGGACTCCTCCCCCCAACACCATTTCAGTGCAATACGCAGTCACCGAGTCCGAAAGAACCCGTTGGAGTTGTGACATGAGGGGCGTGGCTTAAATGAAGACAATGAACCATTTGGCATCAGACCGTTGTTATGCAGGTTCAGAGTAAATCTATTGAAAAGCTTTCCTTTCAGGATAAATGAAGTCACGTCATCACACTGTGGCCTGTTGAGAGCCACTGCTTTGAAACTCAGGAACGTTTTTTAAAAGTTCTCTGGAAAGCTCTCTGTGTCCCAGGGAGGATCAACGGAGGCACCTCTCTGTTCAGCTCATGGGAACGTCTTTGTTTTTGCTGGCTACCCCCGTGTTCTGAGCTCATCCTCAGTGTTACTATTATTTTAAGAGATTATTAACAAAAAGTCCTTACAAAATGAAATGTTAAAAAAAAAAGAGGTATATTTGCACTGATAACGGAAAGGGAATGATCTGGAAAAGGTGATGCTGCGAGCACTGGAAACCAAATAAAAAGCAACTATATGTAGCATAGCGGAGCAATTAATAATTTACTATATGTCCAGGTAACGTGTGACACGAGGCTCCCGAGCGGCGAGGAGCACTTCGACACGCGAGCCGCTCGGAGGCTTTCCAGCTCACCTGAGCCGCCGTGACGTGTTTCTGCAAGACTGAACTAATTGGACTGCATTTGATTGAACAAGAAAATAATGATCTGACGATATGTGGGAGTGGAATTGCAGCGTGTTGCCAAAGCGGTGATGAGTTGTATCTCTGCTCCCTGCTGACGTCGTCACATGTTATCACGCGAGGTCTTCCACTGTGTGTCACCACTGCTCATCAAACTGTCGACAGCAGTCATGATGACATCACGAGTCCAGTGCTGTGTGAGATGGACAACGGGGGGGGATAAAGAAACCCTCTCCCCAGCTGTTGGTGGGTTACACTGGGCGACGGCTCGGCTCAAGGGAAACGCAGAGATATGCATTCAGTGAATTATTCATATTTAATGTGCACTATACCAACAAGGGGGAGGTGTTCATACCAAATCACCGTAATATGCTGAAGTATCTGATCTTGAAGTATATCTTAAATGTATGATTTTTGCCATTTATTTTGTATGTACATTTATGTTAATAACAATGGGAATGTAAATATGTTGATAAGAAATTCTAGAAACCATGGCATAAAAAGAAGTCTTGTATTATGGATTATATTTGTGTTTGTCTGTGTTATTAAAATATACTGTAAGAAACATGCTGAATCATGAATGTATCAGGACTCTAACCCGTTCACATAACGCATTCATACAGTTTAACCTGCACCATAGTAGCTCCAAAGGTTTCTCGCATGGCAAACCTTCCTCAGTCATAAGTCACTTCAGTCTCATGAACCAGATCTCTGGGACACGTCGGCGCCCCTGAGAGGCCGAGAGGCAAAGAGAGGTTTAGAGGAGTGTTCAGTGAGGCGGTCGCACGGGGAAGGAGGCAGAAAACAGCGTTTGGAATTCTGTTGTCCTCGAACTCCCGTTTTTCACGATTCAGGAAGCAGTAAATTTCCATTAAAGCGAGCGGCGGCGTGGCCGGCCGAGCCGAGCGGCCACGCCGCCGCTCGCTCCATCCTGACCGCATGTGAGCGAGGACACAATAAAACCAGATCGAGTTCCACTTCCCTGGAGACACGTGTTTGTTCCCTAGACGACCCTCCATTTGGGCTTTTTACTCTACAGCGTCGCTGACCATCGCGGGTCCACGTCCTGCCCTCACGGCGAGGGGCTGGACCACAGAAACTCGTATCGCTGGTCCATCCACCACCTGTTCCTCCTCCGTCATCATGTACGTGCACACACACTTCAGGACAACCTCAGAATCTTCAGGGGGAATATTCACAGTATCTCCCCTAGAAACCCGGACACCGCATCACTCGTTCACGTGAGGAAACCTCCAACCTCTCCAAGTCCTCACTGCCCCTTTAAAACATCCGAGTTTGGGGCCCCTGCGCGCGCACACACACACACACACACACACACACACACACACACACACACACACACACACACACACACACACACACACACACACACACACACACACACACACACACACACACATCAGGTTAGTGCTGCAGGGCTGATAAGCCAAAACAAAGAGCACTCAAATTATCCTCCAACCACCAATACATCATGTGACATTTTGACAAAGCTCAACTTCCTTCATTGTTATCACTTCTTTGTGACCCCAGTTTGAACTCCCAGAACTGCTGTAATAATGTCACCGTGGCCACAACGACACAGCGGCACCGTTTGGTTGTTGCAATAGAAGCTGTTTGAATGACACACAGAGCATCCAGATGCAGCAGAACGTCCTCCTCAGACCCCGGACGTCACACCTCACCTCTCCATTGTATTGTGTTGCACACCATCCATGATCGCACACGCCCCTTTATTATTTATTTCTGTTTGTGGGCTGCAGACACACAACGCCCCCTCCTCCCATCGGCCGCCCCACTCTTCTCTCTTCATTCCGTCCAGATGTGTTGTCTCTCTACCTCCACCTCATGGATGATGGAGGTCTGGATGGTGGAATATGCCGACTACCAACTCTTCATCCACTCTGTCGTCTTCATTGTGTTGTTCCTGTGTTTTAATTAGTGTGTAATGATTCCTTCTGGTCACATGACATCTATTACACCTGTCCATCCTGGAGAGGGATCCTCCTCTGTTCTCTCCTCAAGGGTTCTGACCTTTTACCCTGAAGGGTTGTTTGGGAGTTGTTCCTGATCCCATGTGAGGTCAAAGGTCAAAGGTCAGGGATGTCTATGTGTACAGATTGTAAAGCACTCTGAGACACATTTGTAATTTGAGAAAATGGGCTCTACAATTGAACTGAATTGAATTGAGGCGAGCTCTGGGCGTGGCGAAGCGGGAAGCTCTCAGGAAAGGGGAATCCGACGCAAGGGGCGAGCGGGTGGCGGGGCGTGGACTTCCCCGAGCCCCTGGGGGAGTTTGAGGGAAGTGGCTGGAGACAAAGCTCCAGAGATGAGAGCCCCGCCGGGGGCAAAGCGCCGCTGGACACGCCCTCGTAGTCCAGCAGCGAGAACACCGCACCCTGACGAGTCCTGTTTGCAGACCCGAGAATACAGTGATGATGCAACACGTGCATTCTTTGCTCGTTGTATTCATATGTTGGGGTGTTTGACGCGTTTTTCCACAATATTGAAGATACGATGTTAACACTGGAAACAGCCGTTGACACGATGTCCACACGGTACATTAGGTATCTGTGGAATCAAGGATGTTCAAATGTCACTGCTGAGGTCAAGAATCATCTTCCCCTTTAGTTTTTATTGTTCCATGGAGAGTCGTGGGAGAGAGAGGATGTTGGATGTGTACAGATTGTAAAGCCCTCTGAGAAAAATTATTGATTTGTGATTCTGGCCTGTACAAAATAAATCAAATTAAATTAAATAACACCGCTTCTCACACTTCTCCCCCACCTGGATGTCTCTCTACTGACTCTCTCTCTCTTCATGGCTTCAACGTCTCATCTTTCCCACATCTTGGTCCACAGCTGCTGCGTTGGAGTCACAACAGGAGCTGCCACACACATGCAGCACGTCTTCCACATGAACTATATTAGTGGTGATGAATAAACAGCTGTGGATTTCATTCGGCATCATTTCCCACACGGACAAATAACTTTTCCATCCTGGTAATCCGACCCACAGCAACCCGCCATCAGGCCGAGTTGCCTCTTCCAGCTGCGACTCGGAGGCTGAGCGTCCTCGGCACCAGCTGAAAAAAATGAGCCTAAAATCCATGACCACACTTTGGCATCCCGGATTCCCAGCTGACAATGTTCTTGTTCCCATACCAGCCTGGCACAGCTGGGAGGGACGATTCCCACATGGAAACTGTGAATGTTCACGTCTGAGAACACGCTGACTCGCTAAAACCAAACCCACGTCTTATCGTCGGGCCAGCAGGCCAGCGACCGCGGCCCCGAGGAGCCGAAAGGCAGAACTCTTCCTCTGAGCCACCGGCTCGTACTCGTCTTTCTGCAACGAGCAAGTGGAGTCCAGCCTCCGTTCCCCGAGCAGAGGGCAGTTTGTCTGGGTGGAGAGGTCCAGGCGGAATAGAGGACGAGTGTCGAGCAGAGCGTGTTCCTGTGGCCATGTTCTCCCTCTGAAGGAGAGCCAGAGAGCCCTTTGTTCCTCCAGCCTGCAGATGGCTGTAATCCCTTCCAAAAAATGCTCACTGAAAATCAATCAAGACAGGGTGGACATGGTGGATGCGTGTGGAGGCTGGGCGACACTTTTCTCAGGGAGGGGGTCCCGAAAAAGAAAGTCGGGCCCCGACAAGCGTCTTTGGCGTTTTCCCGCCCAAAATAAATGTATTGTAAGGGAAGTCTGAGGGGATGAATTGCGACCCCCTCCAACGAAGGCCCCTCCGCTGGAGCTGAATACAGCTGCCATCACCTCGCCGTGTCCTGGTGCGGACGGCGCCTGCAGGGGGACAACCACAGAAACCTCGAAGCACTGACATCATCCTCTCATCAGGCTAGAGAGACGTTCAGCGGGGCGAGGGGAAGCATCTGGTGGAACACGGAGGACAGATCCATGTTCAACGCCTGTGTTTACCATGTGGTTCAACATGGTGGCTGATCTGTCCAACACACACACACACACACACACTCAATGTCTTTAGTTGTGTAGGAATTTTGGGTTAAATTAAAGTACTGGACACATGCATTTTGACCTGATTATGGCTACATTTACAAATGATTATTATTGATCCTGAGGTGGAGCTATTGGATGGATATCTGTAAAAACAAGTCATTAAAAAACTAAAATATGACGATTCTATTAGAAAAGTCACGAGTCCATATGATTCATGGGATTATAAATATCAAACTGTCATCCATCCAATACTCAGTGACATATATTTGACCAACACCTGTTCTTAAATAGGATGCTTTCCTGAGGGCGACATCGACTCAGCTGCTTTCCATCTGAAATCCTCATCTGTAAACTATCTTGAGTCTAACTTCCTCCTGCGACCGTCAGCGAGACTGAAGTCTGCTCCTCACAAGGAAGCACACCGGTTTTCTGGGAGGGCTCTCCGGCCCGGCCAATCACCCACAAGGGTTACGACCGTTACGGCCTGATGGTCCACGCCGAGCGGAGAACCCTGCACGCCACGTCGGGTCTGTGCTTCTCAAAGCCTGCTAAGCCGCCTCCCCCTTCTGCACTCGTTTCCTGGCCTGTTTTCTCGCTCCGGAGGAGTAATCTTGGGTTACCGACCCAGGGATGTATTCCACCGAGCCTATTGTTCAAACTGTCTATGCAGAGAGGGAGGCAGGGACGAAACTGCCACTCACGTGGGTGTTGCTGTGCTCTGAGTATCTCCTTCCATTTCTCTTCTGAACACACGGCTCCGAGGCCAGAGACGTGGAACGACACGTTGGGAACGAGTGACGATGTGGAGCAGCGCTCACTTCATGGCACTTGATAGTTTATAGAAAAAAGATGAAGAAATTGTGTTGTTTGATCAACTGGAACATTTTACTGGAATGTGTATTAGATTTGTATTTTCCTACATTTCCCAGAATTCAGCTGACCAATCGCCAGAGAAAAGCAGCGATGCTGTTGCTTATCAGAAACACCCAACTAGCTCATCAATAATGATCCAGATCCTTTCCCCAACGAGTGTTGAGCTCCGTTTGAGGAATCTGTTGCTGGAATCATTTTCATTTAGCTCAAAGAAACTTCATTTCAAACTACTTCAAGACGTCGTAAAGGCAACCACCCCCCAAATAAAAAAATTCCAACCTTATTTCAACGGCCGAGTCCATGTGCAGGAGTTGTTCTCTCTCAAAGCCCAAAACACCACAAGTGAGGAACACACATTAAAGTCTGGATCTGCTCCATTTACACAGAAGGAGATGCTATAGACCCACAGAATGTTAGTTTTCTTTTCTCAGTGGTGGACCGTGACATGTTTAAACTTAGAGACATCCCCGTGTCGTCTGGACAGCGTTCACATTCAGGAATACTTGATAACATCAATCATTTGAGATTTAGCACTCTAGCTTCTGAATTGAGAGTTGACTCGTACTTTTGGACGTCGTGGACCAACGTGAGCGTATACCGTCTCATATCATGTCGTGTTCTCTGACTCTGGGGATTTGAGAAGAGGAGAACTGGAAGCTGCTCCAAGAGTTAGAGTGTAAGTTCACCACACTGACAGAACCATCTCCTCACACGTGGCCATGCTGATAGTTTTGGATTAAACCTGCAACAACCAGGGTTCATATACATTTGGACTAATCAATTCCTCCAGGATTTTAAACCAAATTTCCATCACCAAATATTTCCTGAAAACTCGGTGTTTACATGAAAAAGTGAGAAACTGTAGTATTTAAACTAACAATGAGAATTCCAATTCAATTCAGTTTATTTGTATAGCCCATTCTCAGAGGGATTTACAATCTGTACACAGACATCCCTGACCTTTGACGCCACACCGGAGTATACAGTATATACTGTGTAAATTAGCATATGAACAGAACACATTTCCATGACTTTTCCAAAACTTTGGGGATTTTATTCCATGCCTAGAAATAACCATTTTAAAACTCCATGACTTCCAGGTTTTCCATGACCGTACGAACCCTGATAACTGATACGTTGTCTACTTGTGAGTCGACCTGACGAGCTCTCACCACGTTTACATTTGGGGTGAGCTGACCTCTACCCAGCGTGAGTGTGTGGCAGGTTTCCTTTCTCATTCTAACACTTGTAAAAGAACCTTTTAGGACACACTCCTGCCGACCGGCCTCCGTGCCGCTGCGGTGCCACGGCTGCCGAGAGCCACTTGAATTTGTTTCGGATCGAGTGAAAAGAAAAAGAAACACAGAAACTCGTGAAGCCGTTTCTGCCCCCGACGTGCCGACAGCCCGGCGGCGTGTTTATATTCCAACAGAGTGCACTCGCACATTGCTGTGGCCCGTCTGATGGGTCACAAGCGCCTGAGCCTCTCTCCCCTCGCTCCACGCTCATTCCAGGGGAACATGTGCACTGGAATTCTCCCCCAATTAAGACAGGGATTAGCCCGGGCCGCTGTGGGAACCAGCAGAGTGTGGGAACAGAGCTCCGTCCCTCTCTCCTTCCCTCCTGACACTCAGCCTCACTCCCTCCTCTGTCTCTCTCCCTTACTGTAACTCTTCCTCCTCCATTTCTCACCCTACACCCCGAAACGTTCTCATGTAGTACCTTCCAATTTGTCATTATAAAGCCCAACTTCCATAGAAATTTGCTCCATTGTTTCCACTCTCCTCTTTATAATCTTATTTTTTTCTTCTTCTTCTGTTCAATCTTTCTGAGCCACCCAGAATCTCCATAGTTTTCAGTCCTGATTCTTCAAGGTTTTCTGAAGTGCACGGTTTCCTCTGTGCTTTCCCTCTCCTGCACCCTTCCCTCCTCCCTCCTCCCTCCTAATGCCTCTCTAGCCTTCATACTGAAAGCTTGTCTGGGGACTCTTGCATGAATAGTGACTGAAAGAGGGGGTCGATAAGACAGCTCATCAGAAGAAAAAAAGACAGGTGTCTTAGAAAACATCATACATCATTTATGTTAGACATTTATTTTTGCATTTTCTCATAAATATCAACATTAAAAAATAAAAGTGAACTACTCCTATGACTGGTACAGCGCCTGTACAATCGGCAGCAACCTGAACATCAGTCGTGAATCTCGTGGGCGTCCTGGGAGAATCCAGGAAACGATCCCGATGTGAGCGAGGCCTCCATGGGAACGTCCAACTCTCCTCCGCCGCCACGTTTCTGTTCTCATGATCTCGCTGCTTCCACATTCCTCCTCCTCATTGTCACCTTTTCTTCCTCATTCCCACTCTGCCTCTAGACTTTGCTCGCGTTCCCATAAATCCTTTCCCCGTGCACTCCTCCACACAAGGCTTGTCCGTTCCAATTATGGCTGGGCCGCGTCCCCCCCCCCTCACACACACACACTGCACACACAGCCCGCTCTCATTAAACCTGTATCAATTAGGCATTAACCTCCTAAAACAAAGGGCCTGTTGACGGCGGCCCGGCGCGGGCCGAGCGAGGCACTTCCTCTCCACCCGGCTTCCCAGAACCACATCATGCCCCCTCGTTCCCACTGGGCCCAACGCGTCTCTACAGAGAGACAACGGGAATAATCTAACATCAGACAGTTGGTTCGGTCAGGGTTGTGACAATAAACCAGAATGTTCTACGTATTTTTGTTTAAAAAAACGTTTGCATTTTTTATGATTCTGTCGACCACTAAAGTGTCACTGCAGGTCTCATGTGGTTCTGGAAATGTACAAACGTCATGCAGCTTTTTATAATTCCTAAATGAATAACGTAAAACTGAAGTTTGAATATGGAAAAAGTCACATCGCTATTTCACGTTACGAAGAGTCTTCCATTGTTGGTGAAGCTAAAGGACAAGAATAACAATTAGACGTTACACTTTCTGTCTTTCTGTGCCAATAAAACGTTGTGAAACTGTCGAGGAGCAGATCAGAGGAGGAGATGTTACGCTGGATCATTTGCGGCAATCTAAGCGGCATCTGTGGAACAAACACACACACACACACACTCTCAAGGGAAGAACAGTACAGCGCTGCTGTTGCTGAATGCAGTTGGTTTGGGTTTCTCCGAGACCAATGTAATCTTATCTAATCGTTTATCCCTTATTGCATCATAATAGTGACCACACACAGACAGACCCACACAAGTTATTTTCCCAAACGCTCCTCGCCGCTCCGCCTCGGGGCCAGCTGCGGTGCACCAGACTTCCCGCTCTACTCCACGTCACAGTTTCCACTATTTACCGACTCCTTTTGTTGTTGTTGTTTATGCACAGTTGCAGAAGCTGCTGCAGCTCGTCGTCGCTCTGCGTTTGTTGGGGAAGCAGCAGAAACAACCTGGTTCTGGTTTCCCACAGAGCTGCCGGGAGGAGAGTGGTCCCCCAGCACTTTGGCACAGTGACTGTTGGCACCGGGCCAAGCCGAGCACCCCCCCCCCCCTTTCCCAGACCCTGGGAGTGTAATACATTACTAACAAAATCCCACTTCCCATTCCTCTCAAACTTTCACACCCATGCCCCCCCCCCCACGGCTGGCGAGCCCCTGAAAAGGGGATCGGGGTGACATGCGTAGGACTTTTCCCATCCCCTCAACTTTTCCCATCGCTCCCCTGCGTATTGCAGCCTCACGTTTAAAAAACAAACATATATTTCAACATTAAACTCAACTTACTGACATTTTTTAAGTATTTATTTCCCCACAAACAGAATGAGTTATGCCAGCTGTGGCACTATAGAAGAAAACCCGGCTACCAAAAAACACCATAAAGAAATGCAGAGCCTTTCACAGTTCGAGGGTGTAAAGGGAATACATGACTATTCATACACGAAGGTTATACAAATGAACCTTCTATAAATAAAAAGCCTCGTTTGCCCCGGAGTTCCCAGCCATGAGGGAAAGTGTTCACGGTGTGCGTCTGGGTAACATGTGATGACATTATTCTCCCCGGCGACCCCTCATTGTCTCCACGCTTTCTTCTCTCCAGCTCGTGAAATTGACATAAGCTTTACAAACATTCCAAGCATTTTTTTCTCAAGGCCGGATTTCTTTGAGGGGCCTTTCATGGAGAACAGCTCCAGTATGAGCAGCGCCAACTAGTGGTGGTCAAATGCACAGCATGCATGTGTTATAATCAGTATCCCCTTCGAAACTAGCATTCAATCCCTGGGTTGTGTTGAATTTCACTGATATAAAAGTTTCGAAATACATTTTCATTCGTTGTCAGACATTTTTAAGTATGAGGTTTAACTTAAAAGACGCTAAAATGTGATATTAACTTCTAAATGACTGGAGTTCAGACTTCCTGGAGCCTTTTCCTCAATGCAGTGATGGATGAGCGCTGTGCGAGCGCGCGGCCGCGGGGCGTCTGCAGAGGCGCGTGACCTCCTCCTGGTACCTGCAGCGGGGAGCGAGAGGCTGAGCGTCACGCCGTGGAGAAGGTGACCAGCGTGGGACTCGTGTAGCGACGCCCTCACCTGCCCAGGTGGTTGTCGACGTAGTCCTGCAACTCCCACACCTGCGCCTCCGCAACCGCTGCCCTGGTGAGGAGGAGCGCGCGTTCCCTCTCAAAGCCCACCTGTTGAAGACAGGAAGTGAAATCAACTTCATCCAAGAACAATGTCATTTGCTTTAGAGTGAGTTTGTAAGTTGATAATCTGAAGTAAGGAGAGCGTTGTGTTTACCCGCGTTGAGTCGGCCATCTCCCTCAGCTGCTTCTTCACGTCGGGCCAGGATTCCTCGCATGCCGGCCTGATCAAGATACATGTTTCCATAATCTTTTATGACGCAATCCACAGCTGACCCCATTCGTCATTTGGTGAAATACTTAAATGACACTCACTCCTGGCGGCTTACATTCTGCACGGGCATTTTGAGGACAGCCACCTGCAACGAGAAAGGCTTGAATCCCCATAAATACATGAATGTGTGCCCAAATAATGAGGGAATGTTGAGGAAGATTTCAAGTGCATAAACATAATCAGAGCAGCAATATTTGAACAACTGCTATGTTTATTATGCATATATTATCCCCCTGTATATTTAGACTTTAGTATTATTATTTCGTTTTTTAGTATTGTGTTGTATGTTTATTTTCATTGATGCTCTGATGTGCACCGCTGCTGTGATTTTTGAAATGTCCCCCCTGTGGGACAAAGAAAGGAATATCAATGACACTCATTTCATACCTGAAGCGTTCCTCCATTCAGCCCCTCTGACGTCGGTTATGAACACAATACATCTGGTTTAGAAAGATCAAAACAACTTCTGGCTTTACGGGAAGTCGCTCCAGACGGTTGTTGACGCGGTGCAGACGTCTTCATGTGGTTTAAATAACTGTATCTCTGACACGGCTGCAGTCCCCATGACAACCACCAGGTCTATGACTGCATGGCAGCCGCCCATCAGCTCTGCTACACGACCTGCTGCAGGAACGTCTTCTTGTTGTCACAGGACAGACTTTGATGCCATTTTGTCAAGACCCCCCCCCCCCCCCCACCTAACACACGGTGTTTGCCTTCATACGAGGAGAATGGACACAAAGCAGAATCCCCACAGATCGAATCAGGCCGACATCAGGGAGACAAAGGCAGCACAGCTCACTTCAAAGCAGCCATCTTTCTTTTGTGCGCCCTGCTTCCTGGCCGCCTGCAGCCGACGCTCCTCCAGCCTCGCCTCGTCCCGGCGGAGCTGACGGAGCTCCTTCTCAGGTTCCTCTCCGAGCTCGGAGGGCTCCAGGCTGAAGCTGGCTTCGGGGGGTCCGGGGTCAAGACCGCACTCCGTTTGGCTTAAGATCTGGTCCCTCTGAACCCTGAAGGTCACAGGGTCAATGGGGCCTGCTACTCGTTATGCATTAACTGGGAATGTTGCACCTGATGTTTAGTTTTTTGGATTCAATCCTTCATCTTTGCTTTTTTTCAAATAAAAAGAACAAAAATAATCTTCCTCAGACCCCTAAATTAGATAATCAGGCACATTTAAATCCCTCTGCCACTCATGAGAGGTCCAACGTTCACACGGCTTGATATTAAGTGCAAGTTTCAGCAGCATGTTTTTTTTATAGGAGTAAACAGAAAAGCAAGACATAAAAAGACACATACTGATGTCCACACACACTGCAGAGCACATGGGAAGTCTCACCCGTAGGCAACAAGAAGAGCTTCGTGGGCCTTGGCGAGCGTCTGCAGTCTCTTCTTGTAGGAGCGCGCGGCGTGGGCGAGCTGCTGCTCCCTGAGCCGGTAGGAGGAGCGGACCTCCTGCAGCATGCCGTCCACGTGGGCCCTCGTCTCAGAGGCCTCTGAGCGGCCTCGACCGCCTGCAGGTCCATCGATGTACTCCTGGAGCAGAGACAACGCACACGTGGGCGCTGCGGTCAGACGGCGAGCCGCGTCGCCTGAGCGCTGCAACTTACGGCTAAATCCCGTAAGTAGCACACCAGCCTCGCCCGGTATTCCTCATTCAGCTCTTTGACGTGAAGCTGCAGCTTCGAGTTCTCCTCTTCTGCCTCCCTCACTCGGCTCTGGCAGCACCTCAGGGCCTTGGGGAGAAATGAAAGGCCGGTGGGATCTGACACGTTCTCACCAAAGGGAACGTTGCTTCAGTGATTACACGTCTAATCATTGGAGGATGTTCTGCAGGACGGGGTCTGTTCACGCTCACCGCACTCTGCTCGGAGAGTTCCCGCTGGCGGTTATGGAGGGCCCTCTTGTTCTCCTGATGCTCTTTAGCCATCGACACCCTGATAATCAAACACAGGCTCAGCAACAGGAGAGCATCCAGAGGACCACATCACAGGACCAGTGCACAGAGACCACATCACTCAGCAAGTCAAGCCGCAGCTTGGAACAGAAAACCAAAGAAGGGCAGCAGATGTGTGTGGGACGAACACCGGGCCGTCCTCCCTGAGAAGAGTTTGTCTGTTTGATGACGTCTCATCACAATCAGGCTCGAGCTCCAGGAAACGACAAACATCCGCCGACCCTCACACTTTCTGCTCCAGTTTCTTCTGCTGCTCCTCGTAGCTCTTCTTCATCTTCTCCAGCATGTCTTTGATCTCCTCTTGGTTCCCGAGCAGCTGTGTGAGAGCATATGAACCACATGGTGAGTTCACTGACGCCCGGAACACTCGGTGTTGGGCACTGCTCCACAGAACGCAATACTTACTGTTGTTTCCATGTTTTTTTGCTCTTTGTCCAAAGCTGCCAGATCCTCAAGCTGCAGACACAAAGTTACAGTTAACAACTTAACATCATATTTAACAAATACAAACAGAAACAATGACAAGTGTACTATTTCAAATTGAAGATTTAGTTAAACCCAACATTAAAATGTAAAAAGTAAAACGTATTTTGCCTTCAAAAAATATTTTTATTAATAAACCCCTTCAGTGTAGTGCACAACATGGCTTTGTCTGATATGGGACATTTTAGTCTTTCTTGTGGAAAAGTACATTGAATTATGTTGCAATATAAATGTGAAGAAACAAAAACATGCTTATGTTGGATGGACATAATCTGTGTTTATTTTTCCCCAAAAAACAGATAACATAAAATGCCTCATTTTGATTTTGCTATGGGCAACTACAACAACTAACCTTAAAAAAGTAAATCCATCAACTGCATGAATATAATAGACTGATTTGGACCTGAACTCAGAAGTCCCTTTGGCCCTGATGAAGACGAGTCACCTTGACTCCGCTGTGTGCCACGCGGCTGATGAAGAGCTTCACCCTGTCCAGCTCCCGGTGAAGGTCCCGGCTGCTCGTCCTCACGCTCCGCTGCTGCTCCTCCAGCCGCCTGCGGAGGTCGTCCTGCGCCCGGGCCAGCGCCAGCAGCTCGGCGCTCAGCCGGCCGCTCTGGGCCAGCTCCTCGCCGTGGGCCTCGGCCAGAGACCGGTAGTTGTTCTTCAGCGCGCCGTGCTCCTCGCTCAGCTCCCGGCCGCTCTTCTCTCCCATTTTCAGAAGCGCCTCTGCAGACTGGAGTTCCCTGGACAAGTTGTCTCGTTGCATCTCGAGCTGTGTCAGGACACTGGCTTGGGTCAATATCTACAGAAAAGAAAGGAGTGCAGACGCCCCAGTGGCTCAGGGTCACCCTGGATGTAAAACTCCATTTGAACTCAGAGGAAACGCTTCCCCAGAAACCCTCAAGGCCGATTCCATCTCCTCCTCCTGGAGCTTCACTGAAACAACAGAAACATGTCCTTGTCCCCCACGACGACTCAAACCCTGACCTTGTTCTTCAGCTCAAACGTCTCTTCTGCAAACTGCTCCCTCATCCCGTTGGTCTGGATCTTCTCCTCCACGAGTTCCTTCGACAGCTGGAGGTTCAGACGGATGCGTCGGTGCACATGTGCTTCCCGCGGCTCGGGGACTCTACCTTCAGTTTGGCCTCTTCGCTCTGGACCAGCCTGCAGGACAGGTCCGTGTTGGAGCTGGCCAGGTAGCCCAGTCTGCTCTCCAGGTAGCCCACTTTGGTGCAAAGGCGTTCATTTTGTTCACGCAGCTGCAACTAGTGAGGAGAACAGAACAGCTCCTCTACGTCACACCACGAGGGCCCGTGACTCTCAGGGTCGGCCCCGTCGCAGCTCTGGGTTTGTGGCCTTCGTTCTTCTCAAAGCGTCTTACTTCAGTCACCAACGGTACAGAAACACACGTCTCCTTCAGGACTAAAGACTCTCAGCGTTTACTCACATGTTCTTCAGTCGGAGCTTGAGGTCGCTCCTGAAGGTCAAGTGAAGTGTTGTGGAGGTCGTCCATCTCTACTCACCGTCAAACCGTGCTTTACGTGGCGGAGGCCCTGTATCCACCAACAGTGTTGCCATGGCTCCTCAACACACAACACAACGTGTGGACAGTTTTTATTTGCGTACTTTATTTTAAATCAGCAGCGTCTCCGCCGCCGCCGTCGTCATGCCAACGAGACACGAGCCGCTGCTCCGGTTCACTCTGAACTGGAGGAACTTCTCAGACTCTCACTTATTGCTGGTGGGATTTGTGTTGCCTGAAAAACTTGAAGCAGACAGTCTGAGCCACGTGTCCAGAGGCCTGGTGGTGGAGACATGTCTGTGACAGCAGCGCCACCTTGTGGCCAAGTTGAAAACCGACCAGTTGATTGTCAACGTGTCACTCAAACATGAGTCAGATGTGCCAGCTTCACCAATCTGACGGTCGATTACAGTTCAATACAAACGTATGAATATGAACACCACTACTGAGATAAAACAGTTTTAAGACATACGGTAACATTTAATTAGAAACAAATGTTTTATTATAGTATGTTTTCTATGTATAGGAACAATTGTAACTTCATCTGTGTGAAGTAAACTCACAAGTTATGAAAAATATCTGCTCAACGCTTTACAAAGATCTGAATGTTGACACAGACTGGAGACATTATTTGAATTCAAAATGCATTTGTCTAAATGCATGTAAACATAATCAGATCTAAGACACACAGAGGAGAAGCCCAAAGGCGATCACCGGTTTTCAATTCTGTAATATTAATCAGGATTCAGATCAAACAATTTAAGGGTTACTTGTGTTAAAAACATTTTGAAATAGTGTGAAGATTCATTTGAACTCACTGCATTTACTGGAAAGATTGTTCAAAGAAGACAATTTAGGAAGATTTATGAACCTCCCATGGTCTTGGTGCAGCGTTCTCCCCACATCTCTTTACTGCTCGTCCACTGCGATGGTGATCAACACACCTGTGAGTGATCATCTCACCTGTGGCTGATGATCATCTCACCTGTGACTGATCATCTCACCTGTGACTGATCATCTCACCTGTGGCTGATGATCATCTCACCTGTGACTGATCATCTCACCTGTGACTGATGATCTCACCTGTGGCTGATGATCACACCTGTGACTGATCATCTCACCTGTGGCTGATGATCACACCTGTGACTGATCATCTCACCTGTGACTGATCATCTCACCTGTGGCTGATGATCACACCTGTGACTGATCATCTCACCTGTGGCTGATGATCACACCTGTGACTGATCATCTCACCTGTGGCTGCGCTCCTTTGACAAACGATGTTTTTTGGTCACTGCACAGTCGTTCCCGGTCGGAGAAAGTTCAGACACTCGCTTAAAAATATGAATTCTTCATCCATAAAGAATCCAAATATATGAAAATATATTATATTGTCAACAACAACAAAAAGAAACCCCTGAGTGAGACTCAGGACACAGGTAAGTCCTCCTCCACTTCATCCTCCTCCTTCAGGCTGGGCCGGCGGCCTGCTCCCCGGTCCAGGGACACGCCCCCCTCCCTCTGCAGGGCCTGCAGGCTGGCCGCGCTCACGTAGAACCTCAGGCTCTGGGCCGGCAGCAGCTGCTGCAGCTCCTCCAGCTTACGGGCCGCCTGCAGACCAGAGATGAGGGCAGAGCCGTGAGGACGGAGACGTCTCCATCATCACAACCACCTGACATCATCATCACAACCACCTGACATCATCATCATCACAACCACCTGACATCATCATCACAACCACCTGACAGCATCATCACAACCACCTGACAGCATCATCACAACCACCTGACAGCATCATCACAACCACCTGACAGCATCATCACAACCACCTGACATCATCATCACAACCACCTGACATCATCATCACAACCACCTGACATCATCATCACAACCACCTGACATCATCATCACAACCACCTGACATCATCATCACAACCACCTGACATCATCATCACAACCACCTGACATCATCACAACCACCTGACATCATCATCACAACCACCTGACATCATCATCACAACCACCTGACAGCATCATCACAACCACCTGACATCATCATCACAACCACCTGACAGCATCATCACAACCACCTGACATCATCATCACAACCACCTGACATCATCATCACAACCACCTGACAGCATCATCACAACCACCTGACATCATCATCACAACCACCTGACAGCATCATCATCACAACCACCTGACATCATCACAACCACCTGACATCATCATCACAACCACCTGACATCATCATCACAACCACCTGACAGCATCATCACAACCACCTGACATCATCATCACAACCACCTGACATCATCATCACAACCACCTGACAGCATCATCACAACCACCTGACATCATCATCACAACCACCTGACATCATCACAACCACCTGACAGCATCATCACAACCACCTGACAGCATCATCACAACCACCTGACAGGAGGCAGATATTTCATTTTTTAAAGTAAGATCGTCACCACTTGGAAGTTGCCCTGCTGACAGTGGTGCTCCACCAGAAACCCAAACGCGTCTCCGGTCCGGACCGCGGGGTCCAACTCCGGCTCCTCCAGCAAGGACTCACACAGCCGCACCGCCGCCACGGGGTCCTCCGAGTACAAGCTGCAGGTCAAAGGTCACGGGTCAGAGGAGAACAATGAAACAAGCTGCAGGTCAAAGGTCACGGGTCAGAGGAGAACAATGAAACAAGCTGCAGGTCAAAGGTCACGGGTCAGAGGAGAACAATGAAACAAGCTGCAGGTCAAAGGTCACGAGTCAGGAGAACAATGAAACAAGCTGCAGGTTAAAGGTCACGGGTCAGATGTTGTGTTGTATATGTTGTTGTGTTGTATATGTTATTGTGTTGTGTTATATATGTTGTTGTGTTGTATATGTTGTTGTGTTGTATATGTTGTTGTGTTGTGTATGTTGTTGTGTTGTGTATGTTGTTGTGTATGTTGTTGTGTTGTGTATGTTGTTGTGTTGTATGTTGTTTTGTTGTTGTGTTGTATATGTTGTTGTGTTATGTTGTTATGTTATTGTGTTGTATATGTTATTGTGTTGTATATGTTGTTGTGTTGTACATGTTGTTGTGTTGTGTATGTTGTTGTGTTGTGTATGTTGTTGTGTTGTTGTGTTGTATATGTTGTTGTATTGTTGTGTTGTTGTGTTGTGTATGTTGTTGTGTTGTGTTGTATATGTTGTTGTGTTGTGTATGTTATTGTGTTGTTTTGTATATGTTGTTGTGTGTGTTGTGTATATGTTGTTGTGTTGTATATGTTGTTATGTTGTTGTGTTGTGTATGTTATTGTGTTGTTGTGTTGTATATGTTGTTGTGTTGTGTATGTTGTTGTGTTGTTGTGTTGTTGTGTTGTGTATGTTGTTGTATATGTTGTTGTGTTGTGTATGTTGTTGTGTTGTATATGTTGTTGTGTTGTACATGTATGTTGTAAATGTTGTTGTGTTGTATATGTTGTTGTGTTGTATATGTTGTTGTGTGTTGTTGTGTTGTTGTGTTGTGTTCTTACCTGCGAGCGTGGACAAACTTCTTGATGAGCGCTACGCGGTGCTGCAGGTCAGCGAGCCTCCCTTCCTGTTGTCCGGTGTCCTGCGCTCTGGAGAGGCACTTGAACGCCTCAGTCAGAGCATCCAGGGCCTTCTCGTAGTTCTGGTAATCATCGATCTCCACCTGAACGATGGTATTATTTTAAAATAATTTACTTTGTCGAGATTATTCTCTATTAAAGTTGCAACTATTATAAGTTACATATCACATTAATTTAATAACATGTATCCTACAGAGCAGATGCTATTTAAGACAACACCTTTAAATGTAAAATATTTCTTTCAGAAAGCATGATGTCAATGTATAGCCAGACCCATAAGTCCCCATAACAGACGTCATGACATGTGTTGCAGCATGTGATGCTCTACCTGTGCACAGGCTTCATAGAAGCCGGCCAGCAGGTCTGGCGCCCGGCCTTTGGTGTAGAAACCGATGATCGTCTTCAAGATCTCTGGGTTTTTGCGCCAGTCCAGAGACTGGAGGTAGTTGGCGGCCATGATGAAAAGATCCTTCTGACGGCAAACACTGGCGAAGAACACGATCTTCTCGGTGTCGCCAGACTTCAGGAGAGCCCTCATGGCCTGTTTAAAAAATATAATACATTTCATCATTAAGGGTTAAATATATATGTGTATATATATATACATACATATACAGGACTGTCTCAGAAAATTAGAATATTGTGATAAAGTTCTTTATTTTCTGTAATGCAATTAAAAAAACAAAAATGTCATGCATTCTGGATTCATTACAAATCAACTGAAATATTGCAAGCCTTTTATTCTTTTAATATTGCTGATTATGGCTTACAGCTTAAGAAAACTCTAAAATCCTATCTCATAAAATTTGAATATTTCCTCAGACCAAGTTAAAAAAAAGATTTATAACAGCAAAACAAAATCAAACATTTGAAAATGTGTTTCCAGGTGTTTCGAGTTAATTAGACGATTCAAGTGATTTGTTTAATACCCTACTAGTATACTTTTTCATGATATTCTAATATTTAGAGATAGGATATTTGAGTTTTCTTAAGCTGTAAGCCATAATCAGCAATATTAAAAGAATAAAAGGCTTGCAATATTTCAGTTGATTTGTAATGAATCCAGAATGCATGACATTTTTGTTTTTTAAATTGCATTACAGAAAATAAAGAACTTTATCACAATATTCTAATTTTCTGAGACAGTCCTGTATATATATACATATAATCATTAAGGGTTAAATATATGTGTATATATATATATATGTATACTGTATATATATATACAGATAAATATATACATATATAAATATATGTACTGTATATATTTATATATATAGTGTATATATATATATATACAGATACATATATAAATATATGTATATACATATATAAGCAGTACCTTCAGCTTGTTTCCCGCCTGCGTGTACTTCTTGGTGGCCAGGTGGTAGTTGCCCTGCCGCATGCAGCAGTCGGCGATCCTCTCCAGCAGCTCCTTCCGGGCCTCTTCAGACAAGTCCTTTGAATCGGTCACAATCATTCTCTCCGCCAGTTCCTCTGTGATGGTCAAGCTCTGGCTCACACACACCTCCAGGGCCTCGTGGTACTGTGTTCACGTACATACAGGCAGGAGAGAGGGATACGGATGAGTGTGAGCTCGAGAGCTGGAATGTCCACGTGTGGGTGGTGATGTGTCACCTTCTTGGCTGCTACCAGTAACTCCACTGCCTTTTCATACTGGGAATGAGTGATGAAGAAGTCGGAGCAGCGGGCCAGCAGGGCGGGGTCAGAGAGCTCGTTCAGGTCCTCGGCGATCAGTTGCAGTGCAGAGAACTGCTGGGTGGCGAAGGCCAACTCCAGAGCTTTGGAGACGTACCCAGCCTGCAGCCGAGACACCGGCAGAGAAGCGATGAAAAGTAAATAAACAGTTGCAATATATGCCTCAGTGCTGCCCCCTTGTGGATCGATCTAGAATGCATCAATGAGGGACCTTGTGATAGAGAGCCACCGCCCGGTCCATGTGGGTGCCTTTCTCCTCGTAGTAGCAGGCGGCCTCCATCATGTCCTCTGCGTTACTGAGCAGAGCCAGGTTCATCAGCTGGTCCTCCAGACCGGTCTCCTGTTAGCACACACACACACACACACACACGTCAAGACCAAAGCAGCAACAATGAAAGAACACAAACAGAAGATATGTGAAGCTCCGCCCCTGAACGTCCCGGGGAATGAACGTCCAGCTTCGTCCATGTGTGTGTTTGGGGACTTCTGGCTGTCTAAGGCGCTCTACCTTACAGAGCCGGATGGCGTTGTTGTAGGCCTGGGCTCGCGTGTAGAAGTGGACGGCCTGCTTGATGTCATCGTGGCCCTCGTAGTGTCGAGCCAGGTGGTACGACGCCGCCCTGTCCCCCGTGTCGTTGGCTATCTCCGATGCCTGGCGGAGAAAATAAATACGTTCTCACATTTATGGACGGCTCACGATATCAGTTTTAATACTCAGCAAAGCAGGAGTAACACGTCGTCGTCTGGACACAAAGCGAGTCACCTTCTGGATGTTCCCCATGTAGCAGTGCACCCGCACCAGAGAGAGGTAATCCTGAGCGCTCTCATAGAAGCACAGCGCCGAGTCCATGTCGGACTGGCTCTCCAGGTACTGGGCCCACCACTTATAGATGCTCCTGCAGAGACGAGAGGGGGATGTAACTTGTTGTGAGCGGATTATAAGTACGATTGTCTCTGCTCTTCAGGCGATGAAGTACTTACTTGTCTTTCATTTTGTTGACGTAGATCTCCAGAGACGGCGTGTCGTCCTGGAGCATCCTGGGCACCTCCACCCGGTGCGTGTCGGATTTCTCGTAACTGTAACAACAGCGCTTACAATCACACTTTATAATACTTAACCACTTGAATTAAAAACTATGGTGTCGTCGACATGCGGCGACAGCCGACGGGGGGTCTTACTACACGAGGGCCTGGGTCTTGTCGCCCATGGACTCCAGGTACTTGGCATAGTTGTAATAGGTGGTGCGCAGGTGGATGCGGTCGTGGCTCTCTGCCGTTCCCAGAGCCTGCTGCCATTGGCTGGACGCCTGGTAGAAATGGTTCAGCAGGTCAAAGCGCTGGCAGCACTTGTACAACTTTTCTGCATCTTCCTATCGGAGGACAGGAAAAGAAGACGGAAAGATGAATGCCGTGGGGTTGGGAAAGTCCCCGTGTTCTCCGTGTTGTCTCCATTGTCTCCACTGCATCGTCTCTCTGGCCCCTTGTTGTCTGGAAGTATGTAAAGATGATACCAGAAAGAGGGGCTGAACAAAAGTAGTACCTTACTAAATAAACATGTTATGTCTTTATACAACCTATTTTAACTTTAAAAAGCTGAACAATTAAAGAATAAAGAAGAGGAATGAAATTAACAAATCTGCATGTCTTTAAGGGACATTCGGCCGAGAGAAATGGGCTCGGGTCAATCTATTAATCACTCTATTAGTCATCTATTGGTCAATCCATTAGCCTGATGGTGTCATAATTCACTCTGAGTATCTTACCAGCATCCCGAGCTGAACGGCCAACATGGCCACCTGGGCTTCTGGCTCAGGCTCAAGCTCCGCCTCCTTCAGAGCTTTTGCTGCCCTCGCATTTCCCATATTCCCGAGGCACACGCGCGCCACGTCCAGCTGGCGCGTCTTCACACACATCCGCGCCATGTTTTCCCAAACCGCTTTGCTACGGAGGAAAGGGAACATGGCTTATTTTACTAGGGTAACGTGTTCTCACTGTTACACACAGGTATTTACAGTTTGTTTTAAGGGTCATTATTGAAGTCATAAACCCTTAGCATGAATCTAGTGACCAATATGTATGAACCCTTGTTTCTCCCTTCCAGACCTCTAGTACTGTACACCAGGACCCCCCCCCCCCCCCCCTCACACACACACACACACAAACTGCTATACACAGAGATAAACAACACTGTGTGCAGGACTCCAACACAAAGAGAGAGGCGTGCTTTTCTACCTCTGTATTTCCTTTTTTCTCCCTTTTGTCTTGCTGACGTATACCCCCCCCCCCCCCCCCCTTTACTTTTTGCTTCTATTCCAGATTTGAGATTCCTCAGCCATCTGGTCTTTATTTTCGTCCGCCTACCTCCTCCTCGCTTTAGCTGATACAGATGTGGGCTGTTTATTAAAGTTGGGCAACAGGAAATACCCCAAATCTTTAGGGGCCCTGTGGGGGAACGGAGGGAACGGAGGGTCACTTGTTGGACTAAACCTTCTCTATACGGTCACAGAAAACCAAGCGTGGAAATGAAATGTGAGACACACACACAGGGCGGCAAGATGTAGAGAGCCGAGAAAGGAAAGACGAGAGAAGGAGCAGCTCCACATTTGGCCTCTTCCCATCCTCTCTCCCTCAGGAAACACATCCTGCTGCTGCGCCAGCCACCGTGTCTGTTGCACACGAGAGAGAGGGAGCGACGCCCCCTGGGCTCCAGACAAAAGAGTACACAACCGTGACGTCTGAGAGGGTCTTTGGACATTCTCTCACACCAACACACACACACACACGTAAAGTGGTCATGAAGGAGGGACCCGTCCGTTTAAAGCTCGCTGCTGTGGCGAAGTGAAGTCTTGGATTATGACCAACAGAAACTCCCCCACAGCTCAACTCTGACCTCCAGGCTTTGCAGAGACTCAGTGAGCGAGGGAGAGAGGGACCGACGGCGAGAAGCAGAAGGGTTCAAGGGTTCTGGTTCCAGTGAGGCAGTGCGGGGTTCTCTAGAGGAGACAGTCCCAGTAAAGCCACTCCGAGCAGCACTGGTCCAACAGATCCTTGTTGTTGCATTTGTCCTCTTCCGAAGGCGTCGTGAAGAGCTGAAGGACAGAAATCGACTGCCAACACAGAGAATCCAGCTGCACACACACGAGTCAGACCAGTGCAAGGAGCAACGCAGCGTAGAAGGAAAGGAGGCGACAACATAGGAGGGGAAGAGAGAGAGCCAGGAGCACGCTCTGGGAGTCACGCTGCAGCCAGACGGAGCCGCTGGGATGGACCCCGGGGCCTCTTGGATTAATCCCAGCGTTCCCGCGGTCCTGTCCGAGGAGGAGGGCTGAGGATCTGCTGCAACACCCAAATCCTGAATGAGGATGAATGGAGATGTTCTTTAGCTAAGCCTCAAGACAACACTCGCCCATCCACCTCCGTGTGAGCTGGGACAACACTCGCTAACAGCTGGAGGAGGAGGAGGAGGAGGAGGAGGAGAGGAGCCAGGGGGCCCAGAGCGCTGCTGCTGCCCCGGAGGAGAGGCGAGGGAGCGGGCAGGACGCCGCCGGGCATCGGGGGTCGTCGGCGGGACGCGAGGTGGCGGTGGTCCGGCGCCGCATGGCCGTGCAGAGGCTGGTGGCGGCGGCGGTGGCGGTCGCCCTGCTGTCACTGGTGCTGAATAATGTGGCCGCCTTCACCCCCAGCTGGGTCCTGCGGACTGTCTCTTAGAATCATGTTCTTTATTTTCCTATGACGCAATTAAAAAAAAACAAAAAATATCATGCATTCTGATTATGACACAGCTTGAAAACTCTAAAATCAGACCAGGTAAAAAAAAAAGATTTATAACAGCAAACAAATCAAACATTTGAAAATGTGTTTCGAGTTAATTGGAAGCGATTCAAGTGATTTGTTTGATACCCTACTAGTATGCTTTTTCGCGATATTCTAAGATTTCTTCTACGCTAATATATTGCTTGTTTCAGTAGTATGCTTTGCTTATTTTATTGTCTTTTTTTTGCACTTTTCCTCTCTTTCTTCTTTTTCTTTCACGTTTGTCTAGCTTTACGATTAGGACACTGGACCATAACTACTTTTTCGATACTTCTACTGTGGCTTTTGTTCACTTTGGTCGTGAGCACATTGAGTATGGTGAGCCGCAACTGCATAACAATAGCGGGGACCGCGTCTACTTTCGCAGCTACCAGCTGATCAGCTTGTGCAGGCCGAAGCTTCTGCCTGGAGAAAGACCTGTGATCCCGCTGGAGCTACGGAGAAGGGCTCATGGGCTGCAGAGGCGGGTGTCAAGCGGAGGGCTAAAACGAGGGAGATACAAACCCTGTTCCGTACCGCCGATCATAACGACGGGAACGTGAGGTCTTTGGCGAATAAGGCCGGATGAGCTCGGCTACTGGTAATGACCGACCGAGGGTCTTCCGTGAGCAGTCTCTGTGTGCTTCACTGAGACCGGTATGCACCGCGACTATCCGGATCCTGGCCAGCGTCGCCTTTTGCCCGCTTCAGGACTGTTCGGGCTGACAGAGCGCTACACAGAGCGGTAAGAAGAGGCGGGCGATCGCTGTTTATGTGAATGAGCGGTGGTGCCACCGGACCATGTGCGATGAAGGAGTTTCTTAGTCTTAAACATTGAACGCTGTTGGCTGGGGATCACGCCCGTGACTATTTGCCGAGAGTTCACGTCCGCCATTTTGGTTTATCGGTATACGTGGCGCCATCAAGCTGACGCTGAGAAGCTGTGGACACCATCCACTCCACTGTGTCTGCTCTGCTGAATCATCAGCCTGGAGCATTCATGGCGTATCACTGGTGACTTCTAACCACACCACACTGGATAAAGCTCTGCCAGCCTTCCACTTCAATACATAGACTGCCCAACTTCAGGAACAATAAAACTCTGACCCTGTAGCCGCACAATACTAAGGACGACAGCGCCACTGCACCTTCCCCCCCTCGCAGGTCAGGATCTGATGTGACCTGGTCCGCTGACACCCAGGTATATATATCCTCTGGTGAAGAGCTGCGGTGCACCACCTGGTAGGACTGTGAGGAGGTGGTCTATGGAGGCTAACGGCGCATCACTTCTACAGGACTGCTTCGAGTCTCAGCGGTTGGGGATGTGCTGTGGACCGCATGGGGAGGACATCAACAGATGGACCGACATTGTCACGGAATACATCTGCCCCTGTGAACCTGCACCATCCCATCACGACTGTGTGCTGCTTCCCAACAACAAGCCCTGGATCACCAGGGGACCTGAAGGCGGCCTTCTTAACATGAAGAAAGCTGCTTTCAGGTGCTGGAGACAGGGACTGAGCTGAGGAAAGCTCCAGCGCAACCCAAAAGGGTGAAGCTCAGGGAGTGGCAAGGACTCCTTACAGAGAGGAAGCTGGAGGCCAAACTCTGTGCTGAACAACACAAGGGAGGTGTGGTCTGGCATACATGAAGCAGATAACTGGCTTCAAGGTGGAGGGAGACATGCCAGGGGCTCCCCTGGAGGGGCCAACCAGCTCAGCACTGTTTCTTCAACAGGTTCCAGTCTACAGGCCCTCCCCGTCTCCTCCCACACACATCACACCTCCCAAACACCTCCTCCCTCATGTCCCCCCCTGCTGAGCTGCACATCCACAGGCCCTCAATAACAATGGGCCCTCCACCTCCCCTCTCCCTCCTCTGTGACGACTGACCAGGTGAGAAGACAGCTGGAGAAACTACACCAGCGCAGAGCTGAAGGTCCTGATGGCATCAGCCCCAGGGGTCCAAAGACTGCTGGGCGCCACCCAGCTGTCTGGTGTCCTGCAGCGCCCTTCTTCAACCTCAGCCTGAGGCTGGGGAAGTCAGTGCTGTGGAAGGCGCTGTGCCTGGTCCCTGTCCCAGAAGCCGGGCACCATCTGGCCTCAGCAGCCACTGACCAGGCAGTGCCTCACCTCCCATGTGGGACAAGGGTGCTGGAGAGGCTGGTTCATTCCCCTCCTCAAGCCCGTGCAGGTGAAATCATCGTTGGACCCTCTGTACCTAAGGTTTACCAGCCTCATGTGGGAGTGGACGACGATGACACATCTATCTCACCTGCCTGCAACGAGCTTCAGTCGCACCTGGATGGAGACCGATGTCCTGTGAGAGTCACTGCCATGCAGGCTTCTCCAGTGCATTTAACACCATCCAGCCACTGCTGCTGAGTGAGCAGAAGCGTGCAGATGGCAGTGTGGACGCCCACCATCTCCTGATCACTGACTACCTCACAGGCAGGACCACAGTTTTGTCCAGAATGGGCCGTGTGCTGTCTGGAACGTGGTCAGTCGCTGTGAGCTCTACAGGGAACTGAATTTCTGTCTCCTTCCTCTTCACTCCCTGTACACCAGTGACTTCCAGTAATAACACGGAGTCATACCATCTGCAAGTACTCTGATGATAGTTCTGCAGTGGTCAGTGCATTAAGCGGGATGGACGGGAGGAGGGAGGTACAGGGCAGTGGTGAGTGACTTTGTAAAGTGGGCGATGAGAACCACCTGGCGGCTGAACGTGGCCAAGACCAGAGAGATGGTGGTGACTTCAGGAGGAAGGCGAGGCAGCTCTTCCTACCTCCTGAGTGTCCTGGGAGCTGACGTGACATGGTGGAGGAGACAGAGTACCTGGGCTGCTCCAGATCAACAGCCGATTGAACTTGAAGAAGGCCAACATCAACGCTGTGTACAAGAGGGGATGAGTCAATTTTTCCGCAAGAGAAAGCTTCGAGTCCTTCAACGTGGTGCAGCAAGATGCTGGAGTTATTCTACCAGTCAAGGTTGTCCCAGTGTGCTGCACTGGCCATTGTCTGCTGGGGATGTCAGCATCGGAGCCGTGACACCAGCGTCTCCAATAAACTGGTTAGGAAGGTTGGCTCCATCATCCGGTTGCCAGCTGGAGCACCTGAACAGGTGGTGGAGGAGGTCGTTGAGAAACTGGTGTCCATATTGACAACCCGGACCACCTCCTCTCCACCACACCTCCTGGCAGTGGGACAGAGGAGCATTCTCCAGGCGTCTCCTCACGCCTCCGCTGCCACAAGGAGAGACAGGAGAACATTCCTGTCACGGCTATGAGGCTCTAACAGTTCACCTCCTTGCCAGATCACCTAAACCTTCTTATATTTTGTGTTTTTTTTTTTTTTTTTATTTATTCTTGTGTGTTGCTGCTACTGATTTCTACAAATTTCCCTTAAGGATTCGTAATAAAGTATATATCTATCTTCATTCATTCATCTATAATCAACAAAGTAATATTAAAAGAATAAAGGCTTGCAATATTTCAGTTGATTTGTAATGAATCCAGAATGCATGACATTTTTGTTTTAAATTGCATTACAGAAAATAAAGAAATTTATCACAATTTACTAATTTTCTGAAACAGTCCTTATATATATACATATAATCATTAAGGGTTAAATATGTATATATATATATATGTATACTGTATATATATACAGATAAATATATACATATATAAATATATATACTATATATTTATATATATAGTGTATATATATATATATACAGATACATATATAAATATATGTATATACATATATAAGCAGTACCTTCAGCTTGTTTCCCGCCTGCGTGTACTTCTTGGTGGCCAGGTGGTAGTTGCCCTGCCGCATGCAGCAGTCGGCGATCCTCTCCAGCAGCTCCTTCCGGGCCTCTTCAGACAAGTCCTTTGAATCGGTCACAATCATTCTCTCCGCCAGTTCCTCTGTGATGGTCAAGCTCTGGCTCACACACACCTCCAGGGCCTCGTGGTACTGTGTTCACGTACATACAGGCAGGAGAGAGGATACGGATGAGTGTGAGCTCGAGGCTGGAATGTCCACGTGTGGGTGGTGATGTGTCACCTTCTTGGCTGCTACCAGTAACTCCACTGCCTTTTCATACTGGGAATGAGTGATGAAGAAGTCGGAGCAGCGGGCCAGCAGGGCGGGGTCAGAGAAGCTCGTTCAGGTCCTCGGCGATCAGTTGCAGTGCAGAAGAACTGCTGGGTGGCGAGGCCAACCCAGAGCTTTGGAGACGTACCAGCCTGCAGCCGAGACACCGGCAGAGAAGCGATGAAAAGTAAATAAACAGTTGCAATATATGCCTCAGTGCTGCCCCCTTGTGGATCGATCTAGAATGCATCAATGAGGGACCTTGTGATAGAGAGCCACCGCCCGGTCCATGTGGGTGCCTTTCTCCTCGTAGTAGCAGGCGGCCTCCATCATGTCCTCTGCGTTACTGAGCAGAGCCAGGTTCATCAGCTGGTCCTCCAGACCGGTCTCCTGTTAGCACACACACACACACACACACACACACACGTCAAGACCAAAGCAGCAACAATGAAAGAACACAAACAGAAGATATGTGAAGCTCCGCCCCTGAACGTCCCGGGGAATGAACGTCCAGCTTCGTCCATGTGTGTGTTTGGGGACTTCTGGCTGTCTAAGGCGCTCTACCTTACAGAGCCGGATGGCATTGTTGTAGGCCTGGGCTCGCGTGTAGAAGTGGACGGCCTGCTTGATGTCATCGTATTTTCGTGAGCCAGGTGGTGCACGCCGCCTGTCCCCGTGTCGTTGGCTATCTCCGATGCCTGGCGGAGAAAATAAATACGTTCTCACATTTATGGACGGCTCACGATATCAGTTTTAATACTCAGCAAAGCACGAGTAACACAGTGCCTGGACACAAAGCGGAGTCACCTTCTGGATGTTCCCATGTAGCAGTGCACCGCGCAGAGAGAGAGTAATCCTGGCGCTCTCATAGAAGCACAGCGCCGAGTCCATGTCGGACTGGCTCTCCAGGTACTGGGCCCACCACTTATAGATGCTCCTGCAGAGGCAGAGGGGATGTAACTTGTTGTGAGCGGATTATAAGTACGATTGTCTCTGCTCTTCAGGCGATGAAGTACTTGTCTTTCATTTTGTTGACGAGATCTCCAGAGCGGCGTGTGGTCCTGGAGCATCCTGGCACCTCCACCCGGTGCGTGTCGGATTTCGTAACTGTAACAACAGCTTACAATCACACTTTATAATACTTAACCACTTGAATTAAAAACTATGGTGTCGAGCATGCGACATAGCCGACGGGGGGTCTTACTACACGAGGGCCTGGGTCTTGTCGCCCATGGACTCCAGGTACTTGGCATAGTTGTAATAGGTGGTGCGCAGGTGGATGCGGTCGTGGCTCTCTGCCGTTCCCAGAGCCTGCTGCCATTGGCTGGACGCCTGGTAGAAATGGTTCAGCAGGTCAAAGCGCTGGCAGCACTTGTACAACTTTTCTGCATCTTCCTATCGGAGGACAGGAAAAGAAGATGGAAAGATGAATGCCGTGGGGTTGGGAAAGTCCCCGTGTTCTCCGTGTTGTCTCCATTGTCTCCACTGCATCGTCTCTCTGGCCCCTTGTTGTCTGGAAGTATGTAAAGATGATACCAGAAAGAGGGGCTGAAAAAAAGTAGTACCTTACTAAATAAACATGTTATGTCTGTATACAACCGATTTTAACTTTAAAAAGCTGAACAATTAAAGAATAAAGAAGAGGAATGAAATTAACAAATCTGCATGTCTTTAAGGGACATTCGGCCGAGAGAAATGGGCTCGGGTCAATCTATTAATCACTCTATTAGTCATCTATTGGTCAATCCATTAGCCTGATGGTGTCATAATTCACTCTGAGTATCTTACCAGCATCCCGAGCTGAACGGCCAACATGGCCACCTGGGCTTCTGGCTCAGGCTCAAGCTCCGCCTCCTTCAGAGCTTTTGCTGCCCTCGCATTTCCCATATTCCCGAGGCACACGCGCGCCACGTCCAGCTGGCGCGTCTTCACACACATCCGCGCCATGTTTTCCCAAACCGCTTTGCTACGGAGGAAAGGGAACATGGCTTATTTTACTAGGGTAACGTGTTCTCACTGTTACACACAGGTATTTACAGTTTGTTTTAAGGGTCATTATTGAAGTCATAAACCCTTAGCATGAATCTAGTGACCAATATGTATGAACCCTTGTTTCTCCCTTCCAGACCTCTAGTACTGTACACCAGGACGACCCCCACACACACACACACACACTGCTATACGCAGAGATAAACAACACTGTGTGCAGGACTCCAACACAAAGCGAGAGGCGTGCTTTTCTACCTCTGTATTTCCTTTTTTCTCCCTTTTGTCTTGCTGACGTATACCCCCCCCCCCCCCTTTACTTTTTGCTTCTATTCCAGATTTGAGATTCCTCAGCCATCTGGTCTTTATTTTCGTCCGCCTACCTCCTCCTCGCTTTAGCTGATACAGATGTGGGCTGTTTATGAAAGTTGGGCAACAGGAAATACCCCAAATCTTTAGGGGCCCTGTGGGGGAACGGAGGGAACGGAGGGTCACTTGTTGGACTAAACCTTCTCTATACGGTCACAGAAAACCAAGCGTGGAAATGAAATGTGAGACACACACACAGGGCGGCAAGATGTGAGAGCCGAGAAAGGAAAGACGAGAGAAGGAGCAGCTCCACATTTGGCCTCTTCCCATCCTCTCTCCCTCAGGAAACACATCCTGCTGCTGCGCCAGCCACCGTGTCTGTTGCACACGAGAGAGAGGGAGCGACGCCCCCTGGGCTCCAGACAAAAGAGTACACAACCGTGACGTCTGAGAGGGTCTTTGGACATTCTCTCACACCAACACACACACACACACGTAAAGTGGTCGTGAAGGAGGGACCCGTCCGTTTAAAGCTCGCTGCTGTGGCGAAGTGAAGTCTTGGATTATGACCAACAGAAACTCCCCCACAGCTCAACTCTGACCTCCAGGCTTTGCAGAGACTCAGTGAGCGAGGGAGAGAGGGACCGACGGCGAGAAGCAGAAGGGTTCAAGGGTTCTGGTTCCAGTGAGGCAGTGCGGGGTTCTCTAGAGGAGACAGTCCCAGTAAAGCCACTCCGAGCAGCACTGGTCCAACAGATCCTTGTTGTTGCATTTGTCCTCTTCCGAAGGCGTCGTGAAGAGCTGAAGGACAGAAATCGACTGCCAACACAGAGAATCCAGCTGCACACACACAAGTCAGACCAGTGCAAGGAGCAGCATGGCGTAGAAGGAAAGGAGGCGACAACATAGGAGGGGAAGAGAGAGAGCCAGGAGCACGCTCTGGGAGTCACGCTGCAGCCAGACGGAGCCGCTGGGATGGACCCCAGGGCCTCTTGGATTAATCCCAGCGTTCCCGCGGTCCTGTCCGAGGAGGAGGGCTGAGGATCTGCTGCAACACCCAAATCCTGAATGAGGATGAATGGAGATGTTCTTTAGCTAAGCCTCAAGACAACACTCTCGCCCATCCACCTCTGTGTGAGCTGGGACAACACTCGCTAACAGCTGGAGGAGGAGGAGGAGAGGAGCCAGGGGCCCCAGAGCGCTGCTGCTGCCCCGGAGGAGAGGCGAGGGAGCGGGCAGGACGCCGCCGGGCATCGGGGGTCGTCGGCGGGACGCGAGGTGGCGGTGGTCCGGCGCCGCATGGCCGTGCAGAGGCTGGTGGCGGCGGCGGTGGCGGTCGCCCTGCTGTCACTGGTGCTGAATAATGTGGCCGCCTTCACCCCCAGCTGGGTCCTGCAGGCTTTGGATGACGGGCGCAGGAGGAGCGTGGGGCTCTGGAGGATGTGTCCCCTGAGCGGGGAGCGGGGCGAGCTCCCGGCCGGCATGAAGGGGCCGCAGTGCGAGGGCCTGGGATGGGGCGCCGATTATTTCGGCTACCAAGAATCCCGCAGCACGGTCAAGCGTAAGTTTTTACGGTACTTTTTTCATTAAAGTGCAAGTTAACAATGTTTTTTATGTCTGCTTTCTCAAAAAAAGAAAGACATTTGCAGACTTGAAAGTGTCCCATCTCTTTCTCATCAGACTGGTTGATTAACTGGTAGAGAAGGAACAGCTCTTCACTCACATCAGGAGCTTCTGATCCGAGAGGATGAGCCATGAGTCAAAAGCCAAAGCACTCACAGTTAAAAACAAACAAGCAGAGCCCTTTGCCTGCGTGGCAGAGTGATGTCATGGTGTAAACACTGGCACATGGCAGCCAGCCCATCTGTAGAAGACTTATTCATGTTAAAGCCAAATGCCTCTTTCTGATGGGTCATCGTGTTGCTGACACGACGTTGAAAGAGCTTTCGGGTGTTGCTCTAGATTCCATTCAAGAAACATGTTGTAAACTCCGGCGGTCCAGTGACTCCAACGATGTCGCCATGCTCCAGGCGTAGACTGTATTACAACATCAAGATCAAGACCTCTGATTCAGACCTGACTGAACTTTATCATGCAGGTTTCCTTCATGCAGTTTGACCAGAGAGCAGGAAAATGACACCTCTTTCTCTCCTGGTCCCTCCAGTGCAGTTCGACATGATGCGGGCGTGTAACCTGATGGCGACGGTGGCGCTGACCGCCGGGCAGCTGATCTTCCTCCTGGGCCTGATGGAGGTGCCCTTCATCACACAGGAGTCCCAGTGGTGGGAGGAGGCCATTGCTGCACTCTTCCAGCTAGCCAGTGAGTACCAGCGCTGCTCCATCGGGTCGGTTTGCATCAGCAGGAAAAACAAGCCTCGAAAAGCACGCCTGATGTCAACTCGGAGTTTCCTCCCGTCTAACAATCGACGCTCATAACGTCACGAAGAAAGAGAGAAATCCAGATGCCGCAGGACAAGGTTCAGTTGCTCTCTGGTCGAGGTCCAGAGGGAGGGGAGCACGGGGAGCTAACGGGCCAAATACTGTGAGGACCTTCAGACGGAAGGCCCACGCCTCGTCTTCACTTTACTCAGGACACAATAAACCTGGGCTTTAGGGAAATGGCTGCTAGACAATATGTTTACTCAATGTACGTCCAAATCCATGGTCAAAGTGGATAATATGGGGAAAAGGAAGTATAAATGAACAAAATAAAACAACTGACAAGCCAAACCAAGTGAGGTAATAGAGAGGGGGGAACTAGGAAACAGAAGGGGGGGGGGCATCCTCAGGATTAATTGGCATGCAAAATAACTTTAATGCAGTTATAGCAATACCCCCCCCCCCCTCCACACCCGGTGCCCCTCCATCCATCCCACTGAGCCACATCCATGTACCGGTGAGGAGGGGAGATGCGTCGTGTGTGTTGTTGTGTTGTGTTGTGTTGTGTTGTGTTGTGTTGTGTTGTGTTGTGTTTGTTGTGTTGTGTTGTGTTGTGTTGTGTTGTGTTGTGTTGTGTTGTGTTGTGTTGTGTTGTGTTGTGATGTGATGTATGTTGTATGTGTTGTAATGTTGTGTTGTGTTGTTATGTGTTGTGATGTGATGTGTTGTGATGTGTTGTATTGTGATGTGTTGTGATGTATTATTGTGTTATGTTGTGTTGTGATGTTGTGATGTTGTGTTGTGTTATGTATGTTGTGTTGTGTTGTGTTACGATCGATGCGTGATGCGATCTGCAATGTGTTGATATGTTATTGTGATGTGTTATGTTGTGATGATGTGTTATGTTATGATGTGTTGTGATGTGTTGTGATGTGTTGTGATGTGTTGTGATGTGTTGTGATGTTATGTTGTGTTGTGATGTGTTGTGTTGTGATATGTTGTATGTATGTTATGTGTGATTGTGATGTGATGTGTATGTGATGTGTTGATGTGATGTGATGTGATGTGATGTGTTGTGATGTGTTGTGTTGTGATGTGTTATGATGTGTTGTATGTGTTATGATGTGTTATGTGATGTGTTGTGATGTGTTGTGATATGATGTTGTGGTGTTGTGACGTGTTGTGACGTGTTGTGATGTGACGTGTTGTGATGTGATGTGTTGTGATGTGTTGTGATGTGTTGTGATGTGTTGTGATGTGTTGTGACGTGTTGTGTTGTGATGTGTTGTGATGTGTTGTGATGTGTTGTGATGTGTTGTGTTGTGTTGTGATGTGTTGTGATGTGTTGTGATGTGTTGTGTTGTGATGTGTTGTGATGTGTTGTGATGTGTTGTGTTGTGTTGTGACGTGTTGTGTTGTGATGTGTTGTGATGTGTTGTGTTGTGACGTGTTGTGACGTGTTGTGATGTGTTGTGACGTGTTGTGATGTGTTGTGATGTGTTGTGTTGTGTTGTGATGTGTTGTGATGTGTTGTGGTCGCTCAGCCCGTTGGTATCTTTATGGCAGAGCGGCATGAAGGGGGGGGGGAGGTCTGGATCTAAATTTAGTGGTGGTCCCAGAGTCCGTGGGCCTGCAGTGAGCCGGCAGCGACTGCCGGGCGCCAGGATATCCTCGCTCAGGACGAGGAAATGTCTGTGACTACCTGTTATGCAAAGCCCAGCGCTGGAGAAGGAAAAGGGGGGAGGGGGGGGGGGCTGGACGGGAAAGACAGCTTCAACAGGGACTGACTGTGTGTGTGTGTGTGTGTGTGTGTGTGTGCTTTGTCCTGTGGTACACACAACACACAACAGCAGGGTGGGAATGGCCTCCGTCTAGATAAGCTGGCCTGGCTTTTATGTCTGTTTGCAAAATATCCTCGAGCTGCAAATAAAGAATCTCCTCGTTATCGTTAAGCGTCTTCGGGGGGGGGGGGGGGCTGTAATCTGAAGACCTTGGCAGGAGGATCGAGACCCACCCAGCTATTAGACAAGCCCACCAGCCAGATCTCAGGGACCAGTGATCTCACCGAAGCTTGATGAACCAAGACAATGGAAACATGAAGATGGACCATCTTCACATGCTGCTGTGATGATGTGACCTGAGAGGACCAGAGAGGACCTGAGAAGAGCTGAGAGGACCAGAGAGGACCAGAGAGGACCTGAGAGGACCAGAGAGGACCAGAGAAGAGCTGAGAGGACCAGAGAGGACCAGAGAGGAGCTGAGAGGAGCTGAGAAGAGATGAGAGGACCTGAGAGGAGCTGAGAGGAGCTGAGAGGACCAGAGAGGAGCTGAGAGGAGCTGAGAAGAGCTGAGAGGACCTGAGAGGACCTGAGAGGACCAGAGAGGAGCTGAGAGGAGCTGAGAGGACCAGAGAGGAGCTGAGAGGACCTGAGAGGACCAGAGAGGACCAGAGAGGACCAGAGAGGAGCTGAGAGGACCTGAGAGGACCTGAAAGGAGCTGAGAGGACCAGAGAGGAGCTGAGAGGAGCTGAGAGGACCAGAGAGGACCAGAGAAGAGCTGAGAAGAGCTGAGAGGACCAGAGAGGAGCTGAGAGGACCTGAGAGGACCAGAGAGGAGCTGAGAGGACCAGAGAGGAGCTGAGAGGAGCTGAGAGGAGCTGAGAGGACCTGAGAGGACCAGAGAGGAGCTGAGAGGAGCTGAGAGGACCAGAGAGGAGCTGAGAGGACCTGAGAGGACCAGAGAGGACCAGAGAGGACCAGAGAGGACCAGAGAGGAGCTGAGAGGACCTGAGAGGAGCTGAGAGGAGCTGAGAGGAGCTGAGAGGACCAGAGAGGAGCTGAGAGGACCTGAGAGGAGCTGAGAGGACCAGAGAGGACCAGAGAGGACCAGAGAGGACCAGAGAGGAGCTGAGAGGACCAGAGAGGAGCTGAGAGGACCAGAGAGGAGCTGAGAGGACCTGAGAGGACCTGAGAGGAGCTGAGAGGAGCTGAGAGGAGCTGAGAGGACCAGAGAGGAGCTGAGAGGAGCTGAGAGGACCAGAGAGGACCAGAGAGGAGCTGAGAGGACCAGAGAGGAGCTGAGAGGAGCTGAGAAGAGCTGAGAGGACCTGAGAGGACCAGAGAGGAGCTGAGAGGAGCTGAGAGGACCAGAGAGGAGCTGAGAGGAGCTGAGAGGAGCTGAGAGGACCAGAGAGGACCAGAGAGGACCAGAGAGGAGCTGAGAGGAGCTGAGAGGACCTGAGAGGAGCTGAGAGGAGCTGAGAGGACCAGAGAGGAGCTGAGAGGAGCTGAGAGGAGCTGAGAGGACCAGAGAGGAGCTGAGAGGAGCTGAGAGGAGCTGAGAGGACCAGAGAGGACCTGAGAGGACGTCTCAACGTTGGCGTGAGCAAGAAGAGGGACAACGTCGACACAGCGACACAGTCAACACCGATTTCACTGACTTCTAAATATAGCAATGCTCTCTGGAAAAATGTCCTCTTCCAGTTTGACTCTGACCGTATCCGCCCAACAAGGGGAGTCAAACGATGACATGCGATGGGAGCTTCAGACTGAAAACTGAATACCAAGAGTAGAACAGAGTTTACTCAGTCTGACATGAGGCAATATGAGGACAATGGGATGAGGGGAAATCAGCCTCGTGTATTTGTGTTTCTTGTCATTGTGGTTTCTCTATTTTAAATTATTTGGGAGTTTTTATAAAATAAAAATCTCAGCAGGAACAGACAAAACATTTCTCCTCAAGCTTTTCAGAAGCTTTAGTCAGGACTCCAGACGGCTCAGGTCAACACTGACCTACTGAGGGGAAGATGAATGGAGAAGATGTATTTGAATATAAATCTGATATTATTAGTGAATTATTCAATCAAGTCAATTGAAAAAATAATAATGTAACTATTCTGATAACCGAGGAGGCTTCAGTCACACTTCTGGCTCCTCGGGTCGGATGTCTGGTGATTACGCTCAATTATAAGTTATTACACGTCCTAAATGCCTCATTAACTAATTAACTCATCCCATAGATTATAAAACATTTCTCCTAAACAGAAAGGTCATCATGGTGCTCGAGGAAAAGTCGATCACAAAAGTCATCAAAATTAATTCTTTGGACACCGCAGATTCTCTGTGACAGAAGATGTCAAACGTCCAGAAGAAGACATCAACCTCTCAGGGCGAGGAGGGAAGGAAGCAAGGAAAGAGGAAGGAGGGGAAGTCTGAGTCATAAGACGCTGCCAGAATAAGAAGTTCACACGATGAGCCACAGACACGATGAGCCACAGACACGAGGAGCCACAGACACGATGAGCTACAGACACGATGAGCTACAGACATGATGAGCCACAGACACGAGGAGCCACAGACACGATGAGCCACAGACACAAGGAGCCACAGACACGATGAGCCACAGACACGATGAGCCACAGACACGATGAGCCACAGACACAAGGAGCCACAGACACGATGAGCCACAGACACGATGAGCCACAGACACGAGGAGCCACAGACACGATGAGCCACAGACACAATGAGCCACAGACACGATGAGCCACAGACACGAGGAGCCACAGACACGATGAGCCACAGACACGATGAGCCACAGACACGTGAGCCACAGACACGAGGAGCCACAGACACGAGGAGCCACAGATGAGCCACAGACACGTGAGCCACAGACACGATTACTTACAGACACGAGGAGCCACATACACAAGGAGCCACAAACACGATGACCCACAGACACGAGGAGCCACAGATGAGCCACAGACACAAGGAGCCACATCCTCACTTTAAACAATGACAACCACTGTAGACGGAGAGGAATAAATACCCCCCCCCCTTCTTGTGCCGCTGATTCTTTCAGGAAAACTGATGGATTTATAGATTAGATTATAAATCCCTTAATTAGTTCCACAGTGGAGACATTTCAGGATCACAGCAGCGGGTACAAATAAATACTAAATACTAATACTAAAATATTAAATATACAGAGGAAACTAAATATATACACAAGGCAGAGACCAAAGTGAATTTCCAGCAGGTTAAAGTGAAAATAAAGATCTGTTATCTTATATCCTAAAGCACCAACATTCATGTTCCCAGTGATTATTTGTGGGGCCTGTATTCATTACTATGTGGATGGGCATGTTTTTAGACATTATCGTTGGATGAATGTGGTAAATAAGAGATTGACTTGAACAGGATGATTGTTATGTGCTTTTAGACACACTTCTAGAGAAGGAGGTGTGGGAAGTGAGTCACGTTCCACTTTCCCCAGAGGAGCAAAGATAAAGAAGCACGTGGAATGAAGGCTGTGGCTTTGGTGCCTTCGCATGCAGACGTGTCCACGGCGCGGAGAAGTCGGGAGATGAAACATCTCAAAGGCGTTTCCGCACTTATATTCACGCTCTGATATTTTTAAACCGTTGAGAACTTTTGATCTGGAGATCTCAGAAGTTCGAGGAGGAAACAGATTTCCAGGTTCAAAGGCGCCGCGCTCCGGCTGAGCGGGACGAGGTTCAGGAATGCAAGTCGACATCGAGCATGAGGGATTAAAAAAGACCTTAACATGGTTGTTGTCATCAATCATTGTTCGGGTCCCATTCACCCTTCTGCTGTGTAGTGGTCATTATGACCCGATTAATGTGTTAACCTCCTTTTACCTTTATATTTACTAACATATTTTAGGTGAGGTCATATATTTATATATAAAATCTCGAAAAAAATTATTAATATTGTTTGTTTTCCAAGTTTAAGTGTGAGGGCTTTTTATGTTTTTTGTGACTCCCGAAGAGAACCGAAACAAACATTGAATCGGGTCAAAATGACCCGAAGGCAACACAAGGGTTAAACACAGTCCCAGATAAGAACGTCTTATTCTGAGCATGTTCTCTCGTCTGTGGCCAAACATTCAACGAGTGCATTGAACCGGCGGTGCGTTGTTCTGACCGGAGCTTTTTCTCTGGATGTCCTGACAGGTTTCGTGCTGTTGATTGGACTCGTGACGTTCTACCGGATCGGGCCCTACACACACCTGTCCTACTCCTGCTACCTGGACATCGCCGCTTGCCTGCTGGCCACGTTGGCGGCGGTCATGCTCATCTGGAACATCTTACATCGCCGCGACGACTGCCTCGCACCTCGAGTGATAATCATCAGCCGCTCGCTGGCCTCGCCATTCCATCCGCGCCTCGACAACGACTACGTGGAGTCGCCCTGCTGACCGCGGGACCCGAGCAGGAAGTAAAAGACGCCGAGCCGCCGCTCCCATCCTCTCGTCTAACTCCGGAGTGACTCTCGAGAAGAGGGCCTTCCTGCGGCTCGCCCTCTTTCACTGCATTTGTGAAACTCTATATGTCACAACCTTTCCCACCATAAACAGCTTCAGATGATGTATAAATCAACCTAACATATCCAGACCGTATGACGGTTCATGTATTCATGCTCGGCTGAGCGCATGTGTGGCTAAACAAGGAATGTGGAGAGGAATGTCTCGGTGGAACAAACTGCTGGTGAAAAGATCAAGCTGGAACTTGACCTGTTTTCCTCTATGTGCTCTCATTAAATGGCCTCCTGCATCATTAGGAATTGGAAATTCTGAAAGCTGTTGAAAGTGTAATACCAGAATACCTCATATTTGTTTTCAGCATTTTAAAGCGTATTCATGTAAAACATAGTATTATGATTAATGACATGTGTTGTAAGTAAGTAAACAAGATAGAAGCAAAAGAGCCTGTCAAACATTTTGAGTGTGCGTAATCAAACATATTTCATTAGAAAACAGCCGATGAGAGGTGCTATGTTGATTAAATAAACAACAACAACCTACGGAAATGAGGGAATCATCTTACTCTCTCTGAATGCGTCATTATCACATTCATATTTTTACGATCGAAGATAGAAAAACACAAATTAACTGCCAATTAATGTATGGAAGTGATTTGGATTTTTAAAGCAGTAATTGTTAAATTGATGGGAACACATGTTTTGGCGAAGTGGATTTCACTTTTAAATAACACAGATTTAAAAATGCAACCGTCACGATGCCCTCCACACACACACCCTGCTCGCTCGTGGTACACACTGGATACTAAAATTAATATAATATGTCGGTATAAAGGATAATGCTATCATTCGTAGTAGAATTCTTGTGATCATATCATACTTCTGCCAATAACTTCAGGCTATCAGGGGTTCAAACATAGGAGCACATTAAAATAATAATATAACGTATAAATGTAATACATTTATTGGTAAATATTCAAACGGGTTGTTGTTGTTGTTGTTGTTGCTGTTTCGGTGTCCAACACCACACCTGACAAATGGACAACACAGAACGTTATTAATTAGAACATTTTAAATGACATAGAACATATAATTATTTAGCTTTTATTAACAGAATATTCTGAACTCAAGGTTCACCGACTAACTTTCTTTCTGGAGCTTTTGACCATATTATTATTATTATGGTTTTATTCAGCAACTAGTATCATGTGACCCAAGAACAGTACTATTCACAGAACGCATGTCAGATGATAACAAGTGGTTTATACAGTATATATATATATATATATTAGGGCTGTCAGCGTTAACGCGTTAATCTATGCGATTAATTTGGCCGCGTTAACGCACTAAAATATTTTAACGCAATTAACGCAAATGTTTTTTTTTTTTTTTTTTTAAACCGCGGCAGTACGGTTTGACACTGTTTCCGTTTTTAAAACAATCATTTCTCCGCGAAAATAAGGAGCATAAATGAGTTTAACTCGTGGATGAATCAGTCGGGTTTCCTCCTGCTCCTCCTTCCTCCGTCTCCCCCTCTGATACTCAGAGGAACGGAGGGGCGACGTGTCGGGTGACGCGGCGCGGAAAGAACGCGACACACGAAACCTTCAACGTGATTGGTCAATCCGTTTGTCTGTCAACATTTCGGGGGGAAAAAACAACCAATGAACACTCAGTAAATCACAAAGGACCTCCACAACACAGGTAAGGCTCATTTAGCAGCCTGTCAGTCAGAGAACCAGAGAACACGGCGCGAGGACAATGAGGCTCATTTCAGAGCTGAGATTGTTCTGGAATGTTTGATGTAGAACACGTGGGGATGTGTCACATGCAAAAGACTTTAAACGGTGAATTTAATTTATTTTGTAAAATGTATAAAATGCCCCCAGCCTCCAGAGGGTTAACGTGACATATGTGAATGTCAGTCAGTTATCAAGGCCACTGGTTCTGCTGTTCAGTGGTAAAGATGACAGGACCAATGGGGTCTCAATATACTTCTTTTTTTTTACTAATCTGATGTTTCACTGAAGAAACAATTGATCATCCACGATATTAAATACCTCGCTGGCACTGTATATGTAGGAGCCTCTTTGAAAACACAGCTCTGTGTGAAGTTTTGTCTTTAAAAAAAAGGGAAACACTTTTAACCCTAACCCTAACCCTAACCCTAACCCTAACCCTAAATATTTAACCCTCCCCCCGCCTTTGGGTCATTTTGACCTGATTCAATGTTTCACCCTCCTGTTACCTTTATATTTACTAACATATTTTACCCTTTGGGTTCAATTTGACGCCAGCAATTAAAACCTCCAGAAAATTATTAGAATTAATATTGTTTTCCAAGTTTAAGTGTGAGGCACTTTATGTTTGTTTGTTGACTACCGAAAGAACACCGACATTAAACATTGAATGGGGTCAAATTAACCCGAAGGCGGCAGGAGGGTGTAATATTGATTCGGGTCAAAATGACCCAAAGGCAACACAAGGGTTAAACGGTGAATTTAAATTTTTTTGTAAAATGTATAAAATGCCCCCAGCCTCCAGAGGGTTAACATGACATATGTGAATGTCAGTCAGTTACCAAGGCCACTGGTTCTGCTGTTGCTCAATGTTAAAGATGACAGGACCAATGGGGTCTCAATATACTTCTTTTTTTTTTACTAATCTGATGTTTCACTGAAGAAACAATTTATCATCCACAATATTAAATACCTCACTGGCACTTTATAGGTAGGAGCCTCTTTGAAAACACAGCTCTGTGTGAAGTTTGGTCTTTAAAAAGAATGAACTTTTAACTTTTAATTGCGATTAATCGCGATTAATCGCGATTAATTAATCGCAATTTCAAAATGTGCGATTAATTAGTTAATTTTTTTAAATCGATTGACAGCCCTAATATATATATATATATATATATACACACACACACATATATAAATATATATACATATATATAAAATTAATAATAAAATATATACACATATTTATATAAATACATATATATGTAAATATATATATATATATATAATTAGTAATAATAATAAAATATATACACATATTTTTATATATATATATATTTATATTCTCGAAGAGGACTGTGAGATATGATTGAAAGGTCAAGAAAAGGCTTCAGTAGTAAGTGAACATGGTCATGAATGAACCTCGAGATGAGTTCATTTATATGATCTATAGAACATCTATTGCAGACAGCGTGCTGCGCTTACTGCATATTGCTGTAGGTGTTGTGTGTTATCGCTATTGAACGCTAACACACTCGTATCTGGTCTCTTATCAGTTATCTGGTAGCATCATTTTAAATCACAATACCATCATTGAAGAACTCAAACCTGCCGGGTAGAAGATGATAAAAAACTGCTCCAACTATAAAGATAAATATAGACATCTACATTTGATCCGATTACAATTCTAGTGTTTGCTTCATGGAACGGAAATACCTTCTGAGAAGAATGAGTGAATGTGTTCATGCAGCGAGTTACATTCCCTGAAAAATGGCCCCAAACTGAGAGCATGAGGGTCACATGTACCTCAGCCAACTATGAGGATCTATCATCCATCAGTCTCCGCTTCACTCCTCTACACTTCCTTGGGTGTTATTGTTCCCGGTGGAAGGGGGGGGGGGGGAGGGATTTGCTTTTAAATAGCAAATGCAGTGGCAAAAATGACAGCGCGAGTACAGGGTTGCATTCATGTCGCAGATAACCCCGCAGCATGTCACCTGAAGTCAAGGACACCATGAATGAGAGGAAGCAGCTCAGTCTGGACTGAAAACAGACATTCCAACCTATCCGACTGTGGGAGGCAGGAGGAATGTCATGCTGAGAGGATGTGTTTGGGTTTTATATTTGATTCTCAGTCTCCATGGAAGAGACATGTACGAGAGGAAATAAGCCGGACTCGAGTCAATTCAGAAATCTGCCCCATTGAGACGAGTCCCAGGAGGTCCAGGCTCAGGAAATGCATATTCCTGTGGCTGGATGCGGGAATCCAACACAATGCTGACCTTTTTTTTCTTCTCTTTTTGTTTTTTTAAAAGAAGCAGCAGTAAAAATAGCCATCAATGAGCAACTTAGTAAAGCTGTCATCGTGCCTATTAAACTCTCTGGAATATCCGGCCAGTGTGATATGCTGTTTTCCCATTTGTTTGTTTTTATGTTATTTCCTCATTTGTGTTAGATGTGTGTGGCAAAGCACAAAGACAGCAGAATACAGACAGAGTGCCTCGAATCACGTACTCTGCTCAAGAGCATATCAAATCGGTTCTGAAATCACACACACACACACACACACACACACACACACACACACACACAGGAACACACATGCAGATCCTTCTAGTGGCCTGACTCAATGTTTGCAGGAATGGAAAGGGCACTCCTTTTGGACCAAGCTGGCAAGGGGGATCTACTGTGTGTGTGTGTGTGTCTGTGTGTGTGTGTCTGTGTGTCTGTGTGTGTGTTTAGAAAAGTACATCCCCTCTGAACACACCCGCACAGTAACAGAAACAGTCTCATCGCCCATAAACACAACAAGAGTTCCTTCCTGAAGCACAGACACAAAGTCCTTCATCATGTCCTGTGTTTAAAATATAATTTCATGTTGTTACATCATCAAATAAAAGCTATCCTCTGGTGGAAGTGATTTGATTATAGCATCCCGATATGATACACTGCCGGGTTTAGTTTGATGAAATGAGGAATTCTTTACATACGGTATTTAAAATGTGCACAAATACTGTGGTGTGGTATTTCTTTCCACACACTTTGTGTGTATGACACAGGGATAAGACAACGCTTTAAAGAATATCACTGGATAGATAGCCTGGATCACTTGTGTGATTTAGAGTATATCAAAATGAAGGTTACATAACTATTGAGGTAGTTTCCTCCGTGTTGACTTCTACAGTCTAAAGCTGTTGACTGGCACGAGGGGTTTGGAAAAGCCAGAGGCAACAATGACACATCCTCATGTCAGTCTAAAGCAGGTCGTGACTTTAGAGTCACGGACAGGTGAGGGCAACAAGGCTTTAGTGCCTTTGAGCTGGAGCCCCGTTGGAAAGGGATTGGATTCAATCTATTGTCATTGCTCAGAGGTACACAGGCAACGAAATGTGTTCTCTGCATTTAACTCCTCCTTAGTCATTAAGGAGCAGTGGGCTGCAGTGAAGCAACTGGGGGTTCAGTGCCTTGCTCATGGTCACTTAGACTTTCAACCAATGGGGAGAGCGGGGATCGAACCGATGACCTTGGGGTTGCAGGACGACCCCCTGACCCCCTGACCCCACTGAGCTACAGCCGCCCCAAGGGCTGCTGGGAGAGGTGATGACAGAACGCATGCCATCCTGCACGCCTCCTCTCTGGACTGACGCCGTACCTCTTGATGAGCTTGATGGATTTGAAGGCTTCGTCCATGTTGCCGATGGTCAGGTAGAAGCTGAAGTTGAGCATGGCGTCGCGAGTCGCCTTCTCACAGTTCTCCAGGCCCACGAAGTCTCTGAGAGCGCGCCGGGACACCGTGTGGGGGGGCGGGGCAGCGGCGCCGCCTGACGGCTGGCTCGGGGCTGCTGGTTCTGGGGAGGAAATCCCAGCCGGATCGCTCTCACCGGGCTGAGGGAGGGCAGTAACAGGTGGGAAAAGGTGGTGTTAAGATGTGGTTAACACGCAGTTTAAAGCCAGTGAATGAATGTAGCTGTGTGAGGTGGGATTATTATTAGTAATACAACATTCAATGGGGAAACCAAACAACAACAAAGCATCACACATCAAATCTACTCATCAAGACATGGTGGATGGGAAGTGGACACAGCACGGTGACGGGGATGCACTTGTGCTGCTGATCTTTGGAGAGCCAGAACTTAAACATTGGCATCAATGCAGCACAAAGCATACACAACCACAGCTGATGGGAGTCAAGAAGACGTGACGCTCTCTGTGAGGGACAGACACTTACTTCTGGTCGAAAGACACCCCCTCTCCGAAACAATAGCTCGGGGTGCGTAAGACCAAACACACGCTGTGAGTTTCACATGATGGTGCAAACAAGAACACGGTGGCAACGACTTTCCAGACGCCGCAGGAGAACAACGCACGAGCGGAACCGAGTGTTCTCGTTCCTCACCTTGCAGCTGAAATAATAGTAGGGCACGTCCAGAGCGAGGAGCGCCTGCAGGCCCGACGGCTGAGGGAAGCAGTCCTGGAGGAGGGGCCCGTGCTCTTGCGTACAGAAGAGTGTGACGACCAACACGTCCGCCTGAGCAGAAGGAAGCCAAGACACTGTCAAACACTCTGAATTACAATCGGTATCAAGCAGCTAAGAATTGCATCAAAATAAGCCTTTTGGTATCATTTTCTGCAGTCAAAACTCGAGCGAGCTGCACAGGACTACCTCAATGTCGGGGAGCAGTATTTACCCGATCCAAGAAACTAGTCGATGAGCATTCAGAACTGATCGGCACGGTCTCACAAACTAAAAGACGAGGTTCACTCTCGTCCCAGAAGTGAGACACAGGGCAGCGACCGGTGAGCTCCTGAGACGGCTGCCTGGAACACAGAACACGGACGCCGTGTGCGGCGAGTCGGTGAAGACGGCCAGGGGAGAAAACTACACGGGAAGAATGAAGACAGTCAAAGGCAACATCCGCTCCCTTCCACTTTACCTTTCACTTTCCTCGGACTGCGAGACACCGCTGGACGGTCTGCCGACAAAGAAGTCAAAGTGTGCCACAGTGTCCATCTCAACATCATAAAAGTACACTTTGTGATCCGGGCGCCCATTAACCTGAGAGGAAACGTTATCAACAGTTTAGAGGAATATTCACGTGAAAAGTCACATTTTAAGATCCTCTAATATTGAATGAGAGTATCGGCTCTTGAAAGCACACGCCTGTGATTGTTTTCACCTGGGCGATGAGGATGCTGACTTGGCTGCCGTTGGCGTTACACTTGACTGACGTCAGAGCTCCCAGATGAGCAATCTGGTCCGCCAGGTTCTTTGCACTGCAGAGAGCTTTGGCATCTCTATAAAGACAGACAGTCGGATTGGCATTGATCCGAGAAGTAGTCGATGAACAGAAACGTACAATACATGCACTTCTTTTATTCTCATTAACATCCTATACCTTCGGGAGAGGTCGAATACTCTGATGTGTGCCGTGTCTGTGCCGATCACCAGGTAAGACTGACACACACCGAGTAGCACAGGATTGCCCTCTGCCTTGGAAAAGGTCAGCTGTTGCTTCACGGTGCCCTAAAGAAGAGAAGAAAAGATGAGCAAACAATTCGACAATTTATAGTTAAACACCACTTTCCCGTGTGTTCACGCTCCTTTTAAATGAATTCAAATTCAGGAGTAAAACATCAACACAAAGTTTTTTGCATTTGTAAAATGTTGAAGCATTTGTCCCATCTCTGTGTTCAGAGATAGTTTTTGGAGTAGGACGACAGACCTGAGGCGTACGGATCTGAACCCTGTTGGGTTCCACCGTGTAGAGGTTCTCCCCATGCACAGCGACGACATGGGAGTCACACGGAAACGATCCTGGACAACCAGCAAGGGGGGAGGAGCAAGAAGAGAGTTCAGGAGAATGAAGGAGAAATGCAGAAGTTTACAAATGAGGGCAGTGGATGAAGACCACAGGAACCAGTCCCGTCCGTCAGAGGTTCGGTCTGTTCATGAGTTTTTGGTCTTGTACCTGTGTTGTGAAGAGCTGTCCCTGAGAGCTCATACACCGTGACCTGCTTGCCACTCCAGATGGTCACTGCATCCTGTTGGCGTGACAACACACATCCAGTTTAAATGATTTATATTACAATTTGTACTTGTCTTCACGAGACAACCTTTGTACAGGCGATCATCGTCTTTTCTTAAAGGTGCAATGTGTTCCAGCTAGCGGCGACATTACTGATTGTGAAACTTTAAACTACGATGGCCAAAGCAAAGACATCAAAGGCCCACCAGTGGTCGGTTTCCCCGTTCTGGGCTTGTGTAAAAATATGCAACATCGCTACGTGAAGATTACCCGCTCCGTGTGTAGATATACATGTCTCGTTCAAAGGGAACAAAAACACAACTATTCTTATTTGCAAGTGAGCATCAATTCTGCCAATAAGTCCCCAGAATTGCTCCAGGCTGGTCTCTTTAGCCACAGAGACGTACCTTCGTGACACAAACTCCTCTGATGTGCATGTCAGCCTGCAGAGCCAGCTGCCCCCCCGTGGTGAACAGGGTGACGCTGAGCTGGGTTGGGGTGAGCTGCACCGCTCCCACCTGCTGGCTGAAGTGGGCCGACATCACGCGCTCACACAGGATCCGCACCGTGTTCGAATTGTTGGCCGCCAGCAGATTCAGACTCGAGCCCCACTGAGAGGGAAGGCCCGGGAGAACTTTTACATTTTCACATGATTTCAAATGACTCATGTGTATGCGCTGACAGCACTGTGAGTAAAACATGAGAGTCCAGACAGTACCTGTAGCTGAATGACGTTTCCTTCTACTTCGGTGGGCGTCTGTAGCTTCCACTGGGCCTTATTGTCTCCTCTGCTGCCGCTGAGCTGCAGCACCATCTTCCACATCGCGATGCGGCCGTGGCTGGTACCAGCTGCCAAGATCGCTGGGGTGGCCAACAACATAATACAACAACAATAAGAGTATTTTAGGAGTTGTAATGTGTATTGATGTAATCAAGGGGATTGATTATGTGTTATCAGTCATAAAACATTGTGAAACTATCATATCCACAGGAATGTGAAGAAAAGAAACATAAAGCGTTCGCGCAAAGAGATGAAATGTCATCTTTTACCTTTTGCTGCACAATATGCAACACAGTTGATCACCTCTCCTCTCTCGAAGCCCAGAGTCTCGTTGAGGGACAACACATAGTTGTCGTCTCCGTCCAGGTCCCACAGCCTAAGAAGTTACAGATATTCAAGTTAAAAACTGGAATGTAAAGTGAGTGTGCAGAAACAGAACGTGTCCACTGACCTGATGACCTGTTCCCCCGTGGCTGTGATAAGGAGGCCGCTCTCTGTCCAGACAATGTCTACATTCTGCCCAGTCTTGCTGCTCAACTTCACCTATCAAGAAAAAAACATGTTCACAAAAGAAACTGATCTGAAGGGAAACTTGTGTAATCTTTGGTGTTTTTTTTTTTATACCTTCATAAATTCCTGGGCTCCTCCCTCTGATCCGAGAGTGTACTGTGACAACATCAGGGTCTCTGTGACCACAGCCAGTACCTCTCTTTTCTCAAGATAGAGCAGTTTCTTGATGGCGCCCTCCACACTGAGAAGTGCGCTGGTCTTACACTGCTCATCCACACTGTGGACCGTACCTATACACAAGGTACACGGGGTAAAAGAGGGAAAGAGGCAGATTGCCTCAAAGCATGAGTTTAATCCCAATAAAGATCTCAAAGATACTATGAGGTGTCTCATTGAAAGATAATTGGTCTGAATAATTGGTCACCGATAGAGATTGTAAAAGTCATGACAACGTGGCTTTGAGTAAACACAACAAAGAAAACAAAGACACACTCTCACCATCGGCGGTGCTGACGTAGAATGCGAGTCCCTCCTGCGGGCCCATCTTGAGAGGCGCTCCCTTCCAGCTGAACATGTCCAGAGCGCTCTCGTCTCCACGAACGGATGCCCGGGCGAGCATTGCCACATCGCTGGAACGGGAGTTAGGTTCTACTCTTAGCATGCGGCGTTCAGTCCAAGAGGGCCGAGTGATGTCACATCATGATGTCACATATGATCTCACTGGCAGAAGCTATGCATTCTGTCTACTTACTCCCCAGGCGAGGCCGGTCTGAAGATGCAGCAAGTCAGAGGTTTGTTGTACTCATGCTTCACAAGATGGTTTCCTTGAAGTCTCCCTCGAGCGTCTACCTTCCAGACTGCTAGTGCTCCAGTCTGTCATTAAGGAAGTAAACCATATTTATGTGGTTCTATATGTAAAAATAGTTTCCGATTGCATTTGGCACGCTAATTATGCAATTGGTAATCCAACCCTGGTCAGAGTATTCAAAGATAAAACCGCATGTTTATCATGTATGTAAAGCGGCCCAGAAGGCCATGCAATGACATGCACAGTGTCCCTGCATCACTCACCTGATCGCCGGTGACCAGGCGGCTGCCCGAGCTGCTCCACTCCAGCAGCGTGATGCAGGCTGCATGTGTGCTGGGAAGCAGCGTTTGCTCTCCAGAGGGGTGCGTCAGCAGCACCACCTCCCCGCTCCCCCAGCCCAGCGCCAACACGGGCTTCACGGGATGCCAGCGCAGCGCCGTGGGCTGGTGAGGCTGTTCTACATGGCAGCTGTGCACACACTCTCCCTGCAGACGGACAGGGAGACAGAACACACACGGTCAGGTACTTGAGGATATTCACAGGCAGTGAGTAGTAGTGGATACAACAGAGTGTCCCAGTGATCAGCAGGAAAGCCCCGGTGCTTACCTGCTGCAGGTAGAGGTCGACGTGGCCCCGAGTGGTGGGGCTGATGGAGGCCACAGCCAGGACGGGGAGAGACGAGTGCCAGGTCACCTGAGAGGGCACGTTGCTGCTGTCAGGGGCCTCGACACGGTGGTCAAAATACACCGCCATGTCCCCACTGCTCCTGCCTGAAGAAGGATGGAAACAGGGGGTGGAGCTGTGTGGAGCTGGATGGAGCTGGGTGGAGGTGGAGCTGTGTGGAGCTGTGTGGAGCTGGATGGAGCTGTGTGGAGCTGTGTGGAGGTGGAGCTGTGTGGAGGTGGGTGGAGGTGGAGCTGTGTGGAGCTGGATGGAGGTGGAGCTGGGTGGAGGTGGAGCTGTGTGGAGGTGGGTGGAGGTGGAGCTGTGTGGAGGTGGGTGGAGGTGGAGCTGTGTGGAGCTGGATGGAGGTGGAGCTGTGTGGAGGTGGGTGGAGGTGGAGCTGTGTGGAGGTGGAGCTGTGTGGAGGTGGGTGGAGGTGGAGCTGTGTGGAGCTGTGTGGAGGTGGAGCTGTGTGGAGGTGGATGGAGCTGTGTGGAGGTGGAGCTGTGTGAAGGTGGGTGGAGGTGGAGGTGGGTGGAGCTCTCACTGTGGCTCGCCAGGTTATTGGACTTCACAGCTGTTTGTGTTTGTTGTGCCGCTTCATGTCCAGCGACCTCGCTGCTCGGCTATGTCGTGATGTAAACAAAATGCTCGGTAACTTAATCACTAGTTAAGTCTTGACCTTGAATAGCATCCATTAATTCAACATGTAGAGTTTCACTGTACATGTTACGTGAACAGTCACGTTAGTTGACGTAGCTATCGTTAGTTAGATCACTAATAAGTACAGATACACATCAGACACTTCATTCACCAAACAGATTACTTACAGATGACTATGAGCTACCGTTCCCCTTCGTGCCATCATGCGACTCATGGTTAGGTTAGCTAGCGTTAGCTGCGAACAGGAGCTAAGCTAGCTAAGTTAGCATTCATTGCTATCTCTCGCTGCTGTCGAAGTGTCCCGCTCCGTTAACTTATCGTAAGACAAACCTCAGTGTCGCTTTCCTCCGGTTGCTGTCAGTTTGTTAGTTTATATCTCGACAGAACTTAAACCATCGAACTTTACTTGTGCTGTTGTTGTGCAGCCTCCAGTGAGTGAAGAGCGTCTCCCCCGGTTGCCCCTGACAACCCCGACGGCGGGTCAGGGGGAGGAGCTCCGGAACTCACCGAACAAACCCGAGTGTCCGTTTCACCAACGTCATCTCATTACGTGATCCCGTTTCTTGACAGTTCATTTAAATGGATTTTAATAAATAAATAAAATGAAAATCAGTTTAATCTACAAGCATATTCAGGGGAACTATTGATAATCAGAGTCGTCAGTTGTTGTATTAAATCAACATTCTGGAGTTGTGACAGTCAAAGAACTGTCCCTTATTATAAATAAAAAATATATTAACATTCACTAAGTTTCACCAAAACGCAAATTGATAACATGCAGATGGTTGTGTTTGATGTCACGTGGTTCTTTCTTGGTATTAAGATGTAGCTAAATATTTCTTAAATAATAAATCTGTTTCTGATCTGCATGTGGTTTTAATTTGAATGTAAACAATTATTTCAAATTTGTATTGATGTTTCGTGAACAACCTAAACTTATATATTATCTAATATTCTGTCCTGATCTACTCCCAGACTCAACACAAACAGGGAGGGATCGCATAAAGAAATACATTTAAAAAATCTGTATTGGTGGCAAATCAATGCAGATCTTCCTTCTAAATATGCCACGGTAATCAAGTCAACGTCATTATGAACACATTTATTAACTTTATATTTCAAAACGTTCCATTGTTTGTGAGAATAGAGATTAAGACAAATTATATATATATATACATATATATATATATACACATATATGCCTGGTCCCTGTCCCAAAGAAGTCAACACCATCTGGCCTCAACGACTACCGACCGGTCGCCCTCACCTCCCATGTGATGAAGGTGCTGCAGAGGCTGGTCTTGGCCCACCTCCGGCCGCAGGTGAAATCGTCGCTGGACCCTCTGCAATTTGCTTCCCAGCCTCATGTGGGAGTGGACGACGCCATCATCTACCTGCTGCAACGAGCTCAGTGGCACCTGGATGGAACCGGTGTCTCTGAGAGTCACTTCCTTTGACTTCTCCAGTGCATTTAACACCATCCAGCCACTGCTGCTGAGTGAGAAGCTGCGGGTGGTCGGTGTGGACGCGTCCACCATCTCCTGGATCACTGACTACCTCACAGGCAGACCACAGTTTGTCAGAATGGGGCGTGTGCTGAACGGGGGTCAGTGATGCTGGAGCCCCACAGGGAACTGTTCTGTCTCCCTTCCTCTTCACCCTGTACACCAGTGACTTCCAGTACAACACGGAGCCATGCCATCTGCAGAAGTACTCTGATGATTCTGCAGTGGTCGGGTGTATTAGGGATGGACGGGAGGAGGAGTACAGGGCAGTGGTGAGCGACTTTGTAAAGTGGGCCGATGAGAACCACCTGCGGCTGAACGTGGCCAAGACCAGAGAGATGGTGGTGGACTTCAGGAGGAAGGCGACAGCTCCTCCACCTCTGAGTGTCCTGGGCGTGGACGTGGACATGGTGGAGGAGGACCAGTACCTGGTGGAGGAGGACCAGTACCTGGTGGAGGAGGACCAGTACCTGGGCGTCTCCATCGACAGCCGACTGAACTGGAAGGCCAACATCAACGCTGTGTACAAGAAGGGGAGGAGTCGACTCTTTTTCCTGAGGAAGCTTCGATCCTTCAACGTGTGCAGCAAGATGCTGGAGTTATTCTACCAGTCGGTTGTCGCCAGTGTGCTGCACTTTGCCATTGTCTGCTGGGGGAGCAGCATCCGAGCCGGTGACACCAGCCGTCTCAACAAACTGGTTAGGAAGGCTGGCTCCATCATCGGCTGCCAGCTGGAGCACCTGGAACAGGTGGTGGAGAGGAGGACGTTGAAGAAACTGGTGTCCATATTGGACCACCCGGACCACCCTCTCCACCACCTCCTACAGGGACAGAGGAGGACTTTCTCCAGACGTCTCCTCACGCTCCGCTGCCACAAGGACAGATACAGGAGAACATTCCTGCCGGCGGCTATGAGGCTCTATAACAGATCACCTCTTGCCAGATCATAGTGCAATAACTACAACAATAACTGAATACTTACACTATGTTGATCTGCACTTCACACATCTCATTTGTTTGCACTACACACATACACACACATTTCATTTCATTTGCTCTGCACTCATACACACACTTTGCTTTTTGCACTCTGTCTATATTTAATATTTTTGTATTTGATTTGTCAGTGTTGTTGTGTGTTGTGTATGCATGTGTTGTATATTTACATATATATTTTGTTTTGTATTTTACTTGTATACTTCAATATCTTTCATCCCTGTTTCTTATATTTTGTGTTTTGTTTTTATTCTTGTGTGTTGCTGCTACTGTCACGACAAATTTCCCCTTGGGGATTAATAAAGTATATATCTATCTATCTATATAAATATTAATATGTATATATATATAATATATATAAATATATTTGTATGCACGTGGATATTCACAGGATGTCCTTTGCAAGCAAACAAACACAGACGTGCCAGAACAGGAAAGAGTTTGAAGAGGATATCCTTACAACTTAAATTTAATTGGTGGTCAAAATGGCATTCTATTCTCCATTCCATCAATATTGTCTTCGGTTCATACACGATGCACAATATGTCCAACAATAGTGTTGAACTGTTTGTGGGTGCATGATTTGGTCGTGCACAAAGACAAACATGTTCAAAGACGCGTGCCCTCCTTTTCCGCTGTGGGTTCCAGGATAGGAAAACCTGTCGGCAAATATCCGGAACATGACTTCCATCGACCGCCATCCTGCTTCTCCGAGGACGAGGCGGGGGTCGAGACGAGGCCCGGCCCACATCGGAGACCCATTCAGCATTTCACGGTTGGTTGTTGACGCTTGGATCATGACTCCGTGCTCAGTGCCTGTTGAGCTTGAAGCTGCTTCTTGAGGCTCTTATCCAGCAGCACCAAACTCTGTATCGCTAGATTTCGGCAATCTGCATCGGGGTCTTCTTCAGCCACATCTGTGGACATTAACAACACAAACAATGACTGTAGGCAGCTTCAGCAGTGGGGACACGGACGCCTCCGTCTCTCAGTATAAAAGCAAAAGCAATGAAATGCACATGATGCTGGCCTCTGCTTGACAATCCTGTCCTTTGTCCTCCGCTCCACGCCGCTCACTGCAACGTGGAACTACTCTGATCCTCGAGGGACAAAGAAACATCAAACTGGTGCTGAGCTCACGCCACGCACAGGACATCCTGGTTCCTCATCCACTTCCCAGAAATGCTCAGTCCAGCTGTGCATGTGTGTGTGTGTGTGTGTGTCACTGACGGGACATCCCTGGCAGCATCACATCCTGCAGGTTGTCATCATTCTCCTCGGCCCTCACTGCGTTTACGTGTTTTTCTGGGTTAATCTATTATTAGGAACACATAAACTATGCATCGCTGGGATAATGTGTACGTTCTAAATAAAATACAAACTGTATGTGTGACAGGGCGGCTCGGTAATAATAGAACTGGAGCAAATGCGTTGCCTCTCTTGAGGAGAGATCTGGTTCCTCTCTCTACCTGCCAGCCAGGTCCTGGTGTCAAACAGCCGGTCGCTGAGGTCCAGCAGGAGCTCACTGGGCATGCTCAGGAACACAGAGCACACCGCGAAGAGGACGCCTCGCCTCACCATCCTGTCAGACGGAGTGTAGGTTACAGCTCGGACGGAAACGATACCACGCGCTCTTCTGTCCGTCCCAACATACTCACTGGTCGGCATGGTAACGCACCGCCCACACAAAGTCCAGCAAAGCACAACCCATCTGTGCAGCTATCTACAGCGAAGGAAAGAGAGCGTTCCAATATAAAAGAGCTCAACGTGACATCGTGATGATTTGTCCCTATTCTGCCCACTGTGAATCCCATTATGCATTTTCACTTTTATAATACAGGATATGTATTAAACGACCGCATCAAGGTGACACAGCAAAAATCGGAGAACAAATATATGAATAAAAAACTCGACATTGTGATCATGTGGAGAAAATTACCGGTGCATTGACCGCTAGATGCATGAAGAGGCCCAAGGTGTGGACCAACCTGCCCAGTACGAGATGGTCACCACCCAACAGGTCAAAGGTCACTTGAGGCCTAGCAGAAAGGTATCACATTCCAGTTGGAAAATGTTCAATTGTACACAAAAGCTGTGAACCCCGTTCAGAGGAGCATTACTTACTTGTCATAGTTGCTGAGCAGAGGAAAAAAGAAGTGTCCGGCAACAGGGGCATAGCGGTTGGGGGCGGCCTGAGCCGGAGGCTGGGTGGCCCCCTGTGCACAGCAGAGATGACGGGAGAGATGAGAAGAAGAGCTCAGACACTAAGAAAGGAGAACATGTGGGTAACTACCTTCCTGAGGCGTCTCGTCTTGCTCTGAATCCGCTTCTCTACGACGTCTCGCCACTCAGCCGGGTCGTCTCCAGGGTACGGAGTCAAATCCGCGGCGGCAGCGGCACCCACAGCCGGGGTTCTCTCTCCAGTGATGGGCTTAGAGAGCTCCTGCGCTGCGAGAGTCAGGACCTGACAAAGCAAACACAAGAGCAGCCTCATGATGACACTGAAAGAGTCAGAGATCCATCACTGAGTATATCTGGTGAAGCCGCTCTGGAAAGTGGAGAAGCTGCCGTCTTCACCTCCAGGATGTCGAGTCGCTGGCGGAGACTGTAGTTCAGGGAGTAAAACTCTGTGGTCAAAAACTGGGTCGCCTGTCATGGAGAGCAAGAGAGGCAATTTACTGACATGCCAAGCAGAAACATAAAGAGGCTATGAAGATACATCTGATCAGAAAAGGTAAAGCATGGAGGAACTGAAGGGATGATCATACAGAGACGCAGTCTGTGACGACGAGCGCCACCATGGTCGCCTGCCTGAGCCTCGGGAAGCCCGTGATGCTGTATTTATCCTCCATGTGAAGAAGCACTTTGGTCAGCTGGACACTGACCTGGACAAACAAACAAACACGAACTGTAGCGTGAAAAGTGATCTGTAAGTACAACATATTCAAATTACACCCTGCGTCGCTGAATCAGTTTTATAATAAATGGACCAGAACATTCTGTAGGAGTGTGATTTAGGAATGAGTGGATCTGAAGCGGCGCCGTGCCGTCGTACCTCTCTGGCTGCAAAGACGTTCTTCCTCACCAAACCCTCAGCGACTCTCAAGCTGAGCTCCACGTGCAGCGGGTCCTCAGAGGAAATGAAGGCTGGTCGGGTAAAAAGATTAAAAGAAATATTAGCGCTAGGGATAGCAGAGCGTAATTTAAATAGGAAGTGACGGATGACCAGGTAGCCGTACTTTCCAGGCAGTCCCGTAGGTAGCGCGGCGGGGATGCTTTACTCATTTCCTGATCGCCAGACATATCGTACGGAGCGAGCTCATCGTCGCTGAATGAAAGACTCGGAGTAAAACACTTTGCACTCACACATGTAGGACAACAGAGAAGAGCGAATAAGACGTACCTGTCCAGGTCGGAGTCCGGAGCAGCTTTGGAATTATTTTGAGCGGATACATTCTGAGCGGATGGAGTCGTTTCACTCGTCTCTCGAGGAGAGTCAACTCTGCAGATGACAGACTTAACTTTAATACGAATATATATTGTGATTAAGTTTTATGGGACTTTTATTCAAACAGTCGCTAAATCATTTGAATATTGGCCACAAAGATAATTTATATTGTGTCATTGAGTTCATTTTCTCCATTGATCTGTTAAAACGCTATAAAACAAACAGCTCATCGTTTATTAAACAGACGTATTCTTCCAATTTACCATAACATATAAGTTAAAAAACAAAGCCAAAGATATATGTTTAGCTGTGCATATTGGCCACAACCTCTGGACATCGGGATGATAATGCTCAGTGGTTCATAACAGTTCATGACCGTTTCTTAGAATTTAAAGATACTATAAGTTTCCTTTTTTTAAATATTAAAACAATACTTCTAGGATCCTCAACGTAAGCACGGAACATTTAAGTGCAGCGGGGAGCATGAATGAGAGTGGACTACATCCGCTCGCAGGTATCATGACCAACAGGCCGAGCTCACGCGTGTTGAAGCGTAGAGTCACTCACCCGTTCACAGGCTCCGCCTCCTCTTCATCGCCGGTGACGGGGGTCATCAGAGCGAGCAGCTCCTGGGTCTCCTCGTCCTGCTCGTACTGCGACGCGACACAAACTCAGACACGGGCCAATGAAAGCTCACAGGCGTCGCAGCTCGCCACGAGCACACGGGACCGTACCTCAAACTGGAGCTTGGTTTGACTGAGATCCATCCGGGAGCTCAGGCACTCCCCCACCACCATGCCCATCCGCCTGATGCGCACCACGCTGCTGTCCAGGTGGCTCTGCATGCCGCCCAGCAGACACTGAAGTAACTCTGAGAGCGGAGGCACAGCAGAGAGGAGGGCTACTGCATCATCCCTCCATATGAGCATCTGAGACACGAGTGATAGAAAAGGATGCGGTCGCTTCTGGGTGGGCCGTGTGAGGCGTCGGGCCGCGAGTCGTACCTGAGCGGAGCGGCTGCAGCTCAGAGTCGCTCAGCAGGCTGACGCTCAGCAGCAAGGCCTTGCTGACGTACAGCTGCTGCTCCAGAGGCGTGTGCTTCACGGCACTGGGGTTAGCCCAGGTCTGAGACACAGACTGTAACACCTGACCACACACACACACATCTTTGATATATAAATAATGTGTATTTGTATATTTTATCTTATTCAGTCAATCAAATCAAATACAATATTATTCTATATAATATACAAAACAGAAAGACTGAAAAGGTATAGGTAGAAGCAAAAAATGCTTAGATATTCCTATCCTAAATTAATATCAAATAAATCAGAAAATGTATATAAAATAAAGAACAAAATAACAATATATACATACATACAAATATATATATATGTGTATACATATATACACACATACATACAGACATACTTCCACATACATCTTCCATATAAATACATTTCAATCACATTTATAACTCTCAAGAATTTTTTATAATTAATTCCCTTGAAAACCAAAAAGGAGTTCACCATTCTTACATCCATTTCAACATTATTCCATAGTTGGACCCCGACAGCAGAAACACATCTTCTTTCAATGTGACATCGTGGAGCTGCTGAACATCGACTCACCTGGATGAGCAGCGGCCTTCGCTCCCCGTCTGCTGCCAGGTAACCCAGGACAGTTCTCAAGACTCGGGTCTGGGAAAACAAACACATGCTTCATACATCAGATGATATAGTTCACTGTCAGGCTGCAAGGTTTCTTCTTACCTCATACTTGTACTGCAGTAACAGGAGTTTATGAGTGATGACAAACTGGGCCTTTTTATTTGTCAACACTAAATTCCCAATGATCCTGCCCAGGGCATCGGCTCTGGAAAAGAGGCGAGACGGCGGTGTCACGACAGGCAGAGAGAGGCCCGACGGCTGGAGGCCGTGGGGGCGGCGAGCGGTTTAAATGGCGGTTCCCGTCTGCGCCTCACCCGCTGACGGCCTGCACCAGCCCGGTGAGCACGCTCTCCATCCATCGCTGGGGAACGTTCTCCAGCAGCTTCCAGCAAACTCTCTGCCACGCCGCGTCGGAGCGTGTGCACACAGACAGCCGCGGAGCCATCACCGCCAGCACCAGACCTGGAGAGAGAAGACCACGTCAGCGAGGACATGAAGTGTGTTAGCGGCCACTAGGGGTCCATCATGTTCTATGGAGGGGAGGTGAACGGTGGATTAGATGGCTGAGAGCAATCCAAAGCTTCTTCAACTTTATTTGACATTTCACTAAACCTGCTGTGAGTCATGATCCATATGCTAATTTATCCCATTAACCAATTAAATGAAAACCATAAAGTCCAAGGTGACATGTACTACAAACCAAAGATATTAAATACAACAATACAGTAATAATGTAAAACAGAGAAAAGCAACATGTGAGAATCATTAACCTGCTTGATAAATAACTCAAACAGTTAAGTTATCAAAATGGTTGACATTTCATTTCTAATATAGGTATAGATGTGCTTAGATGTGCATTAAAAATTGGACTTAAAACTAACAGATAACTGTCGTTTCCACTGACTCACCGCTATGGCCCTGGATACAGACTTTCCCAAGTGTCTGAGCCACAAAGGTCAAAGAGCAGTCCGTGCCATCTGTTCAATATACAGATGGGAAGATGAGAAATGACCTTTTAAAATAAATATTTCACAATAATGCGACATGGTTGCAGTTTTAAAAGCGGTGTCCTCGCCTTGGAGCGCTCGACGGGTCCGCTCCAGGGCGGTGAGCATGTCTGCGGCCAGCCGTGGGTAGTACTGCTGGGGGAGGAAGAGAGGCCTGCTCTTCGGGTGCAGCCTGTTGGCGGTGACGTCCGGCAGCGCCGTGATCCGTGCCAGCAGCGCCTCCCGGAGCTGGGGGGAGTCGGGGGGGCCGGTCTGCAGGCAGGAGGCCCACAGCAGGTCGGCCAGCCGGCCTCTCTGAAGGAACCTCTCCGTGACGCGGACCACGTGGTCCAGCTGTGTGCCGGCTCTGCGACGGGAAGATCACAACAGAGCGATTACAGACGAGGCGGCGCGGTGACCTCGCCTCGCCCCCACGGTGACCTCGCCTCGCCTCCACGGTGACCTCGCCTCGCCCCCACGGTGACCTCGCCTCGCCTCCACGGTGACCTCGCCTCGCCCCCACGGTGACCTCGCCTCGCCTCCACGGTGACCTCGCCTCGCCCCCACGGTGACCTCGCCTCGCCTCCACGGTGACCTCGCCTCGCCCCCACGGTGACCTCGCCTCGCCTCCACGGTGACCTCGCCTCGCCCCCACGGTGACCTCGCCTCGCCTCGCCCCCACGGTGACCTCGCCTCGCCTCGCCCCCACGGTGACCTCGCCTCGCCTCGCCCCCACGCACCGCAGCTCTCCCATCGCCTCCATCAGCACCAGCAGCGCCTGCTCCGGAGGCCCTTTGAGGAACAAGCCGTCCCACAGCTCCGTCCGCCGGGCGGCCGCGAGGCCGGCCAGCCGCTCGGCCTGGCTGTCGCTCACGAGGAACTGAAGGGTCCGAGTGAAGTGAGCTCTCCTGAACTCCGCCCGCTGCGCCGAGGCGGCTCCACCCTCCGCTCCGTCATCCACGTAGAAGTGGAGCGTCTGCAGGGCGGCGACGGCGCTGTCGGTGTCTGTGGACGCGGCGAGGGTCCGGAGACACCGGGACACCGCCAGGCGGACCTCAGTGTCTGGGGCGAGGGTCTCCATCTTGGAAATGGTAACTTCCTTGTTTTACGTTCTGAATAAAGAGATTAAAGGACATCTCAGTCAAACAGACACACAGCAGCGCAGAGGAAACAGGCTCTGGGGGATTCTGTGTTTACAGATTGTAAAGCACTCTGAGACAAATGTGTAATTTGTGAAAATGGGCTATACAAATAAACTGAACTGAATTGAATAGAAAAATATAAAGTGCATTTCACATGTTGAGTTCTCATGACGGATGAAGCTACAGGTTGCATCAGAACACCAGAACAGAGATAATTAACCTGCTGCATCGGTTTGAGGTGAACCTTCACTTTAATGTCAGTTAGTCTTCAACCAAGGACCAGTAAGGCTTCAAAATACTCCGGTCAATGAAGATGGAAACACACATCTCACGATAACGACCTTTACGAGAGCAATAATGAACATCCGTGAGCTCGGTTACTAGCTTACGGCTCTTCGCCTCCAAACGGATACACATCTGAACATTTTAACAAACAAAGCAAATCATATGCGGACATGACTGTAATATATATATATATATATATGTTTCGAGGTGGTATATTTACAATTCCTGCTGCCTGTAACTGTGACGTTTTAACGTGAACATCCCGCCGCGGCGCTTCGCTGTGTGTGCTCCGTCATAATACGTCCGTGTTGAGCAAGGAGAGGGAAGGTTCCGGGGAGCGACTGGTGAGGCGTTCAAGAAGCCAAAGATTTCTGTAACAATTCCGGATGCTCGTTATGTCATCAGTTTATCACGTTATACAACAATTAACCAGCGAACTAATCAGTTAACTACTCTATTAATAAATGTATATTTGTTATTATATACTGATTACTGGGGGAAAGAATATCGTTATATAATTCATGCTTTACTTTTCAGGAATAACTAGATAATTGACAAATAGTGAAGATAAAGGGGATTTTCACATCTGAAATAAAGGGTTAATTAAGCTTTTCATAATACATCATAAGTATATACATCTGTGTTATTGCACACACTATATTCACCGGCACAGCGGCAGCATGGTCACACTACATGGGGACATAGTCTTCAGCCTGTCTTCTGACGTTGAAGGAGTTAATAGTTGATAACTGTGACAGGATTGTTCATTGTTTGTTCATTCCGTTAACTTAAAGTGTAACGTGTGGTTGCAGTGAAAGCCAGTCTGCAGGTGGGGCTGGTAGATTGGTTGCAGAGACTCAATATCAGGTCCCTGGTGACAATCTTATGGAGCTTTCAGATTATTGGGTATTTACAGATTGAAATGATCGAATTTTGTCAAATAATAATGTTAGGAATACATACACACCTGTGGTTCGATCTACATACTTCACCTTTGATTTATAGTGACTTACCATCCGAGCTGAAAACATGTGATGGCATCTGTCAGCATGCGGGTCGGATACCGTCTGTGTTACAATATATAGGATCAAACCTATAGCTGCTGCCATACTCTATACAGTGAATGCAAACACAGTACAATGTAAAAACAAACACAGGATGGTTTTATTCCATTTATTTTTCTAATCTTACTTTCACTGCCTTACCTCTAAATTGTTCTTTTTACAATGACTGAAATAATATTTCTCCATTAACATGATTAAATCATTTAGGAATCTTCAAAAATAATATACAGCTGTAACCAATATTGTTATAATTTATACATGTATCTTTGAAAATAGGAATACATTTAACTTTTGCAATTTCTCTATTCGACAATATTCTCTTTGCATCTCCCCGTGTCGCGTAATGAAGGGCAAGCCATGCACGCTCCAGTAGTGACGTCTGTGCCTTGAGCAAACTTTCTTTGGACACTGGAAGTGAGCGTGAGAGGAGGACAAGTTCACAGAAATGACAATTCATATTTACAGTTTAGTTCTATAATTATAATTTAATAAACTGACCCCGGGCTCATCGTCAGTTCGCATCGAGGCAAAGTTTGAGACGCAGAGGCACAGTGTTTGACTAGCAGAGGGTTCCTTCAGGGCGAGGAGTCTGGGGATGAATAAGAACCGGAGGACGTTATCAAGAGGTCACGAACCCCGACGGCTAAAACGACCAGTTCAAGCTGGAGCCTCTGTCTTTGGTCATTTTGAAAGCAGGAGTTACAATGGATGGGTGGTTAAAGTGCAGTCACCTTCAGCTCTGCAGCCAGAGGAATGTCTGGTCAGCTCTGGGGTCTCAAACCTCAGTTTTCTGTTTCGTTAGTCGTCAAAATATCTGCCGAACGCACCGAAATATGAAGTGGGGAGCGACTCACGAGAAGCCTGCTGTTTCCCGTTTCAGTGCCAAAAGGATTCGTGACTATAAAGACCGAAGATGTTGGGGAAACCGTGGCTCACACCTGAAGACAGGCAGCCGACGCAGCAGCGCGATGACGTCATGAGGCCTCACAACGAACCGAAACCACGGATGTGATGTCAGTCCAAACATCGGCCGCTGAACCAGAGCGGCGTCATGAGCATCTGTGTTTTCATGCAGGACCTGAGTCCAGCTGGGAAGACAACGGGAGGAACTGCAGACTCGGCCAAAAGTCACAACCCTGAGGAGGTCACGGCAACGCAGCGGGACGGAAGAGCGCCGCGACCTCGACGGGCGGCGGCGCGTTCAAGCTGCTCAGAACACGATGGAGTCACCAAAGACTTTGAGCAACTCTCTGAATTCAATAACGCTCCCCCCCAAAACAATGAATTTGCCGTGAATTTAAAAAATGTACAAAGATATATCGGGTGGACCCGATCACGCCGGGCGAGCCTCGTCATTTGTGGCGATGAATAAATATCTGATTCCCAAACGAGGAGAACAGAAACAACAGGAACTGTACACGCTACATGCGAGAGGAATACAGGCAGCTGTCTCTCTCAAGGAGAAGACATGTTCTCTTCTTCCCACTATAAAAATACCTACAATCTAGAATGAGTGTAGAAAAAACTTTACATGTACAATTCATTTACATCCAAGGCCATTTTTTTTCCACATGGAGTGGCAGGTGAAGAGAGTGACGTAGAGACGTGAACAGGGGGAGCAAGAGGAGTTATTCTGAGCATCTTGGTGCAGAATGCCATGCTGTCGGACGAAGAACAACCTCCCCACGAGGTCCGGGAGGTGGAACTCACGCCCGGATTCTGAGTCCAAAGTCCAGAAGCGACGGCGCTGCGGCACCGATGCGCCCGGCACCGGCCCGACGGCCGTCCGCACGCCTCTGAACGAGACGGTCAGCAGAGGAAGAAGAGCAGATCTGTGTCGTCTGCCCTCCACCAAGGTCCACATCTCTTCAGTAATATTTATATATATATAAATATATATATATATATGGTCTGGAAAACAATAAAACTGGCCAATAGCCAGAGAGAAAGCTCATCTGAACTGCTGACGGCTGATAATACAATATGTAACAGAAAATATAACTCGTCTTAAGACTGCTAAATGTAGTTGAGTCATATCTTGAACGTCTCCCTCTCAATCAGACTGAGTGAGACGCGTTGTCCGTCGCTGTGAGCGGGACGTCAACATCATCACCATTTAGATTTGATCCCTTCAATACAATAAACGTGTTTTCTTCTTTTCTATCATCTAAACAATCGTGAAATAAAATCAAAACTTAGTGCAAAGTACAACCATTTGATTATTCACATACAACTTGTCGAATGTCAGTATTCTTCAGTCTCAACAACATAAATCACTCGTGCCGGCCAAACAGAAGGTGTGTCACCTGGAGGAGCTCCGTTCACTCAGCAGGACACTGGGCTCAGAGGCGGGGCGCAAACACAGAACTACAACTCCCAGAATCCCTCATCAGCTTCCCTTCAGCGTGATTCAAGAGTTATATTTAGTCAGTTAGAGCATCTGTCTACACTTAGTGAGATCAGCTTGCTGTATTTCATCTGTTTTGCTGGGAGTGATGGGAAATGTAGTCTTTTGTTTCCGCTTGAGTTTCCCAGCCCACCTGAGCCCCGGGACCCCGTTTCATTGTGAAACACAAGATGAGACTAATTATAAACCACCTCCTTCATTTGGGACATTGAAGCTAAAACCTTCTGAGCTACAACCAACAAAACGGTCAAACACCTCACGCACACACGCACACACACACACACACACACACCCGGGCGTTCCTCGTCATCGACCCTGAGAAGCGTCCCTCACTTGGGTTTGATGGACAGTGGACAGGTGAACTTGAAGAGGAACCTGATGGCAGCGCTTCACGCGTGTTCCTCCCTTTGGGATACAACACGGCTCAGGAGCTCAGCGCCACACGCCACACGCCTCACGCCTCCACACGCCTCCACCACGCCTCCACCACGCCAGACTCAACCAACACCTTTCGGTACTGGAGAACTGTCTGATTGTGTTTTCTTAGCTCAAAAACATTGACAATTTTTTTTGGGGGGGGGGGTATTTTTGACCGTTTATGATACTGACCTCTTGCACACAATAATATATTCACACGCTCACCACCAGACTCAGGTCCCTCAAGCCAAATACATGGAGGTCACCAGAACCCAAGTGTATTCATGAGGGTTGACACACACACACACACACACACACACACACACACACACACACACACACACACACACACACACACACACACACACACACACACACACACACACACACACACACACACACACACACACACACACACACACACACACACACACACACACACACTTAAGGGATATCTAACTGAAAAATGCTTATTTGAACTGCCTTCTTAAAAATGTTAAATCCTTCTTATGGGGGTGGGGGGAGCTGGATGAGTTGAGTGCGTTGTTGTTGTTGTTGTTGATCCAGAAGGATGTTCCCATCCTCTCGTGGTCGTTTGTCTTTGAGGCCTATTTGACCTCCAGCATGGAGGGGTTGCACTCCATGATGGCCACGATGATCTTGTCGATGTAGTCCTGCAGTCTGAAGTTGATCTCCTCCTGTTTGTGGACGGCCTCCATCAACTAGAAACAGAGGCGCAGACGAGACAGTGGAGTAAACAGCCAGAACAGAGTCACCCCCCCCCTTCTGTTACAACCGACCTCCACGCGAGACACATTGTTGATCTCAGCCGCCAGCGAGTCGGAGAAGGAGGCCGACATCAGGTTCTTGGCTCCCTGGATGCTCAGGTTGATGATCTGGCCGTTCAACTCGTCGTTCTGCTCCTTCAGGCTGCGGTTGTCCTGGAGGGTCAAAGTCCGATGGAACACGTCACGCTAAGCGGTCCGGACCCGAAACCCTCCGTCCTTTTCTCAAAGGGAAAGGGGTGTGCGCGCTACCTGTTTGAGTCGTTTGATCTCTTGCTCCAGCTCGGCTTCGCGGGTCCGTGTCTGGTACTCCTGGAGCCCGGCGCCCGGCGTGCGCCCTCTCTTGGCCTCGGCCTCCAGCTTGTAGAGCTGCAGGTGCTCCAGCTGTTTACGCAGGTCCTCGATGAGCTGAGGAGCATCAAGAGATGCCAGTTAGTCCAGTTATTGGGAGTCTTCTAAACAGTTGATTATTGAGTCCAGGAACATTTCACACAGGACAAAGATGTTGATGGAGAGCCGTCCCACCTCCTGAGTGCACTCCTTTTCTTTCTGGCTCCGGTGGCGCTCGTGGCTCAGCTTGTCGGCCATCTTCCTGCGGGACTCCGTCTCCTCCTGCAGCCTGCCGGCCATGACGTCGGTCTCATCCTGCAGCTTCCTCTTCTCCTGGACGACAGAGAAACAACCACGACAAACAAAGGGAGCATTGAGGAGCGCTAAGCCCGGCAAGAGATGGAACAACGACGGCAAAACAAGCCACCAGATGGGACATCGTTGCTCTCACCTCCTCGAGTCGCTCGATGTTTGCTCGGAGACACGGGACACATGACCTCAGATCGCTGTTCTCCTCGTCCAGCTGCTGCAGCCTGAGAAACAAACACGATCCACTTCAGACACCGACATCACACGACACGATGCTCCACTACCCGTCAGCAGCTTACGTTCAGTGGCAGATCAGTGCCACAGGGGGGCAGCGTAGAGCCACTGAACACACCAGTTGTTTCATAATAAATCACAACATGTACAAACTTCTCCGGGTATTGAACTCTGTGAAATCGATCACAACGTTAAAAAAATATCTAAATATCTGGTGGCTTATTTTGAACTCAATACACACAGGTGTTGAATCAAGCAGGTAGCATGACTTCATCCGGGAGATAAACACCAGTCTGGTCCCCAGTAAACATGTACAGGTAGCCACTGGTATGGTCAACACGTCTGCTCGGCTCACCTGGCCTGCAGGTTCTCCAGCTCCAGCCCCCGCTCCCTCTCCAGCTTGATCAGCGCCTCCTTGTGCCGCCGGGTCTCCTGCTGCAGCTGCTCGTCGGCCTGGAGCTCCGTCTCCTTCAGCTGCTCCTCCAGGGCGTTGGCTCGGTGCACCAGGTGAAGGTTCTCCTGGCGCAGCCGCGTGTGCTGCTCCCCGGACGACTCCGACTCCTTCTCCAGCTCCGCCACTCGACGCTCGAGGAGCAGCACCTGGGGGAAAGTGCATGTTGTCCATCAGAATGCGAAGAGCGCTCGACTATCACGCATTCACGACATCGATGCATCTGATTATCGGCCTTTTTGAAACGCTCCTTCCGAGGCCGAGCGACCGATCAGCTGAACGAGGTCTCACCTTGTCGGTGATGTCGTTGTCCGCGAGCTCCAGGATGTCCCGCGTCAAGTCGCTCATGGTGTCCAGAGTCATCGAGCTGTTCTGGAGGAGATTTCTGTACCCGGAGAAACAAACATCAATCCCTGGAGCCAGTTCACGTTGGAAACGACTGACTTTGTAAAAATGAGCTTTAACAATCGCAGCAGAAATATAAACGCACTGACACCAGTAAACTGGTTGGCTTACCGTGCGACTTTCTTACTGGACAGCCTCTTGCCTGAGCTGGATGGGGGGACAAAACAGCAGGAACAAAGGTCAGGAAGAGACACGGACAAAGGGAAGAGACACCGTCTCCTGGTATTCGTCCTATCCAACCCCCGCCCCGCTTTCTGCGGGCAGAGGGGCCGAGTATCTTTGTTTTTATTAACTTAAGCCACAAGATAATCACACAACACAGCAGTATTAACAGAGTCTGACTGGTGCTGTTGAGGATGTGTGTTGACCTACCTGGGACCGTATTACAGAAAGAAACAACTAATTACAAATATTTCTATAAATTCCTGAAAAATTAATTCTCAAGCTCAGAATCTTGCAAATTCAGTTGCTGAGATCAAACAGGATTTCAGTTTTACCAACTTTCTGTAATAGAGCTACCGGTCAGTAATACTGCATCAGCAAGTCTGAAAAGCTTTACGGTCATTATGCAACGACGAATGGAGCATGAGGGCGAATGACAACGAGAGCAGGAACGACTGGACACGACTCACCTGTGAGACCCGTCATCACTTCACACATCAATTCATTCAGCTCATGTTCAGGTGAGCTCGAGTCACACACTCATAAAGCCATGTAAAGAGGAGAGAGCAGGGCGGCCACTGGAAGACCTTCAGGGAGTTTACCAATCAATAAACACTGAATGAGAAAGATGAACACACACACACACACACACACACACAGAGGCTTGAGCAGTTGCTTCATACACGGCCATGAAGTGAACCACGGTGACCGTGTGAGACACGCCATGCCGGCAGCAGCATGCACACGTGACGGGAACATGCACGGCGCTGCGTCTCATCTGCACCGCAAACACGATCACACGGCGGCGCGACCGAGCGGGTCGGAGCGACGCGTTACCTCGTCATCTCGAGGAAATTGAGGCGCGTGGAGAGGTCCTCGAGACGACTTATTTGTTTGTGACACTGGCTACAGTAAAAGTCCAGCGCCTCCTCCCTGAGGAAGCTCTGAAAGCAGTCAGGGAGAGGAGCAGGTGCACTGGAGAGAGGAAACAGGGAGGAAGAGGAGGAGGAAGAGGTGAGTGACGAGGAGGGGTGCACAGGTACGCTCTGGGCGACTGGCGGGGAGGTGATGGTGAGGTGAGAGTCCAGTGGGAGGAGCAGCAGGAGGGAGGCGGCGGCTTGGTGAGGAGACCAAACATACGAGAGACAATCCGTTGACCTCTACCTCCACCTGAGGGATGGTGGAGGTCTGGATGGTGGAATATGCCGACTACCAACTCTTCATCCACTCTGTCATCTTCATTGTGTTGTTCCTGTGTTTTAATGTGTGTGTAATGATTCCTTCTGGTCACATGACATCTATGACACCTGTCCATCCTGGAGAGGGATCCTCCTCTGTTCTCTCCTCAAGGGTTCTGACCTTTTACGGATTTTATGTCCCTGCTGCCAGACATTGTTGTCTTTTCACTCCTCCACCAACGCTGCTGTGAGATGAGAGAACCCGCAGAACGGTCGCAATTAAGTAAGAAGAAAGAAACACAAATCTAAACCACATAAGTCCCCATCATGGACCCGATGGTGTTATTGTCTGGAGTCGGCGCCGCTCTCCTCACGTGACTCGACCAGCGGTGGTTCTTTAGGGGAGTGATGCAACACTCTGGCCCTGGTTCCTGTTGGCGGGGGCAGAAACATGGCGTGGCCCTCTGAGGGTCCCGTGATGGTCATGTGACGATCGCCCTGAAACATTCACAGCCTCAAGGTGAGATGGTTCACTCAGCTGAGAGCGCCGCGTCTGTTTGTTGAAGAACAGACTGAGAGGCCCGGCAGTGTGTAGCCACGAGCTGCGAGATGTAGGTGTGTGTGTGTGTGTAGCCACGAGCTGCGAGATGTAGGTGTGTGTGTGTGTGTGTGTGTGTGTGTGTAGCCAACGAGCTGTGATATGTAGAGACATGTAGATGTGTGTGTGTGTGTAAGCAAAGAGCTGTGTTATGTGTGTGTGTGTGTGTGTGTGTGTGTGTAGCCACGAGCTGTGAGATGTAGGTGTGTGTGTGTGTGTGTGTGTGTGTGTGTAGCCAACGAGCTGTGATATGTAGAGACATGTAGATGTGTGTGTGTGTGTAAGCAAAGAGCTGTGTGTGTGTGTGTGTGTGTGTGTGTGTGTGTGTAGGCAGCGCTGCTACATGCGCCAACAATGAGCACCAAAGGCCCAAAACACGTGACGCATTCAGTGGGATGAAGTTTCTTTTGGCCTCAGCGACGCCTGTGCCTCACTGCAGTTCATTGATTTATTATTTGTGGTTCTCAACTAGCATTCAAGGATATTCATAATCGACCTATACTTGTATTTGGTACGTCCTTTTTTACAACTTTGATGTAACCTAAAAAATCTAACAAACAGATAAAAATAATACAAGAGGTTGTTCCTCTGGTGTTCAATGAGATGCAAGAACCGTGAGGGGTCAAGAGCTTCCTGGCAAATCAATGAAATATCAACCGACCGGGAATCACGCATTATCCGGCTTCTGGTCTCTGATGAAAACAGAGGAGGAGGAGGAGCAGGAGGAGGAGCAGGAGGAGGAGGAAGAGGAGCAGGAGGAGCAGGAGCAGGAGCAGGAGGAGGAAGAGGAAGAGGAGCAGGAGGAGGAGGAGGAGCAGGAGGAGGAAGAGGAGGAGGAGGAGGAGGAGGAGGAGGAGGAGGAGGAAGAGGAGCAGGAGGAGGAGGAAGAGGAGGAAGAGCAGGAGGAGGAGGAAGAGGAGCAGGACTGTGAAAAGGCTCCAAAGCCAATGAGCAGCAGTGTGTTTGTTGTCACTGAGTTCTGCCCTGAGAGCCCTGAGCTCTGAGCCTGATTTCACTTGAGTTAGAAGCATCGTGAAATGAGCTAAAAACACAGAAAGTCTGAGTTTAGCTTTATTCAGGCTGTGATCTGTTTATATTGTCTGTCACTGGTTTATGTTGTATTGTCTGTCACTGGTTTATGTTGTATTGTCTGTCACTGGTTTATGTTGTATTGTCTGTCACTGGTTTATGTTGTATTGTCTGTCACTGGTTTATGTTGTATTGTCTGACACTGTGTGCCGTGCTGCTGCTGCGGTCCTGGCCAGGGCGCTCTTGTAAAGGAGCTTTTCCTGGCTAAATAATTTTTTTACTAACTAAAAAAACACTTTGCGAGTGCAAAACATTTCCTCAGACTCCTCAGGATCACAGCAGGGCAAATGAAAGGAGTTAGACTCAGAGCAGGATTCAGCCCAATATCCCCAGAGTCAGAGCGGTGGAGGGAACTCTGTGCACGCCTCGTTTATACTCGCCCTTCGCAAAAAGAAAAGGAGGCAGATAAGAGTGGAAGGCGTCTCCAGAGAGCCGCTATCATCGTCTGACCTCAGGGACTTTGTTGAAAGAGAAACATTTGGCCGTTAAAACCTGGACGGCGCAGCTGAGAATGCATCACTGACGCCTCTTATCACGAGGGGTGGAGACAAAAGAAAGTCTGGTGAGAGTTAGAACGACTTCCGCATTGTTTGAATACTATTCGGACGCATGTACTTCACGCAGCACGAGACGTGTAAACCGTGTTCGTCGGAGGCGCTCTGGTTAGATTATTAGATCGTGGCTTTACTTATTATACGTAAGGATTACAAACACACACCGACTCGTACCTGGGGGAGAGCGGGACGGAGCCGGTGACTTGCTCGGGCGGCGGCCCGGGGGGGGGGGCGGGCCCCTCGGCGCTGCTCTCCAGGAGCAGCTCGGAGGTGTTGCTCTCCCCAAAGTCCTCAAAGTGCTCCTCCTCGCCACCGACGACCGGCACCAGCGAGTGGTCGTGTAGCTCAGAGTTCAGGGAAAACCTGAGGGGCACATGACATCGGATTCATGTTAGTGTGTGTGTGTGTGTCAACAACAACAGAGGAGTTTACTTTAGATCTGAGCCGAAAATAGAGGGACATATAAAACTGGAGGTCTGACTGGCTGTGAACAGACACAGAACCACAGCCAACCCGGCTCCATCTCTTTGACACGCCGCGGTTCGAGTCGCTCGGCCTGCTGTGAATCCCAAACATCGATCGACGCCCCCGAAGAAGAGCGCAGCGGTCCAGTTCCACGATCACTCGTCTTCAGAAGGTAATCTGATGACATTAATCCCACAGTCTGCGTTGGTGGCGTGAGAGGAACACGGCGGCGGCTCGAGCGTAAAAGATGTTCTTCCCTGCGCTGACAGGAAGGAGCCGTGACCGCGGCTTTCGGGAATTGTTGGTTGTTTTACCGACTCGACCGAACTCCAAGCGGCCGCTGCAGAGAGGCTGTAAATAAACTCCTCTCACACTCCTTTAACAGGAAAGCTGGAGAGCCGGCGTATCCCGCTGCTCAACAGGAAGCGACGCCTGCGGCGCACGCGGGACGAGGATGTCCGAATCAGCAGAAACACGTTGTGCCTCCTCAGCAAAGAGGACAGACCCCATGTTGCTTGTTGAAAGACAGATGACCGTCCATCGGTCAACTCACAGCTGCAGAGTGAAACCCTCACATCATTTACACACATTGTGTTTGAGGCCGTCAGGCTGCAGCTGCCGACTCGTCCTCCTCTTCTGTCCGTTGAACAGACGATGCCCCGTGCAAACATGTCGGAGTCACTCACCCTTTCCTCCGGCTCCGTGGCCCCAGACCGAGGTCCCTCACACAGAGGTACGGCGAGGAGAGGGAACGCATCTCTGACCGGCCTCCGCCGCCCCGGCCTGAGCGCCGCGGAGCAGCTGGAGTCACAACGCCAGACAGCCACAGAGGAATTCTGAAGTTTCACAGGTTACACCGATTTAAAACCCGCCGGCGACTCTCAAAAGGGCTTTAGAAAAAAACGGCAACGAGATGCCAATCAGAGCCACGCGCCGGCTGCTGCCACCCAGACGAGCCGAGGCGGCGAGGAAGGCTGCGGACCGCGAGCGGCTCAATCAGATCTGAGGCTCAGCGACGGCCTGCTGAGGACAGAGGAGGGCGGGGGAGGCTAATCCCGTGAGCTTCTTAATCCCCCAGAGCAGCGACTCCGACCCTGAACACGGCTCAGTTAGCTGGGAGAACATCGGCAACAATCTCAGTTCACTTGTTGACCTTTTATGTTGCATTCACTCAACATGAGGATGTGTCAGGAGCTGATTGGTTTGTGATTTTAAAATCCCTTTAAAGTGTTTGGGTATTAAGGAACATGCTCGTACTTTCTATAAAAGCTTATCTCCATAAAAGGGAGGTGAGTTAGCGAAGAGTCTCCAACCGACCGGCAGACGGAACCTAAAGGTCATAGAGATGGAATATAAAGGTCATAGAGATGGAATCTAAAGGTCATAGAGACGGAATATAAAGGTCATAGAGACGGAACCTAAAGGTCATGGAGACGGAACCTAAAGGTCATAGAGACTGAATATAAAGGTCATAGAGATGGAATCTAAAGGTCATAGAGACTGAATATAAAGGTCATAGAGACTGAATCTAAAGGTCATAGAGACGGAACCTAAAGGTCATAGAGACGGAACCTAAAGGTCATGGAGCGTTGTTGTTCCTGTCAGCAGAGGGTCGAGCAGGGCAACGGCGTGAATGAACGCGTGGAGGGGGGAGAATGAGATTTGTCAAAGAAAGAAAAAAAAGGTGGGAAGAAAAAGAGCTAACTCAACATTTCCTGGAATTCGAGGCTCAGTCCTGGAAGAGGAAGTCCCCTCCGAGCCGGACAGATGGGCCGTCAGCAGATAAGGCCTCAGCGCTCTGCACTTCCTCCCGTGTGTTTGTCCCCAGAACTTTATCAGCAAGAAGGTTCATGCACAGGCACACCGACTTCAGCTGAGAAACGACTCGTGCTCCCCAGCCAGAGAGGACGCCTCAAACTCAGACCGAGATCAAGTTGCAAAATTCTTTTTAAAAAATGTGATTGATCTGCAGCCAAAAATAAATAATATCTCCAACTCATCCAACTGGCCGTATGCATGTCAGACTGCATTCACATGACACGCCTTCACAATCATTCTGATGTTTGGCTCAGAGCAGAGTTTTGTTTTTGTTCCAACATCGGCCTCCGGTGGTGATTCAGAATCCACCCACAGGCACAAAAACAACAACAACAACATCGTCACGCTGAGAACACGGAGGCCCTGGAGTCAGCGCAGTGGAAGGATGAAGGTTTGTGAGCAGATGATGACGAGGAGAAGACACGATGGCTTCTCCTTCGGAGCCAGGAGGTGGGATCGAGGTGAACGTGAGTCTGACTGACTGACTGTGACTGTTCAGATCCAGGTTGCAAAACAACAACAACACCTGCATCAGATTTAGGACCACATATAAAAGGAATATAAGGATTTATTGGAGGAATCACTTTTGCTAAAGACTCAATACTAAAGTCAAAATAACGCCAACCCATTTTCAAAAGACTTGTGACACAGACAGTGTGTCAGAACCTCATCACATCCGCCCATGAGCAAACCCTCCAGAATGCAGTCCAGAGCATCGAGCCGTTTCTATGTTGACTGCTTGGGCAGTGCTGGTGTCGATGATAACTGGGGACTTTACAGTTCACAAAGTTTATTATATTAACTAGACATTATAAGAAAACAGTGAAAGACTCCGACTCCAGTCCAGAGCCAACGTAAACCCATGAACGTAATAGAAATACAGGAACTATAACCAAACCAGCCAAACTTTACTTTGTGGGATATTGAGCACGTTGCGAAATTCATACCGACCTGTTCCCGGCGTCTTCGGGGTCGTGCAGCGCGGCCTCGATGCCGCTGTCCGTCTCCACCTCCTCGTGCATCTCGGGGGGCGCCAGGGCCGCCGTGTCCTCATCGGTGAAGGTCTCACACTCGCTGTACGTGCTCTCGGAGCCCAGGTACGCGCTGTCCGTCACCTCGTTCTGCTGGAGCCAAACAGAGCGGAGAACAACAAACAGTTTGACACCTGGCGGTCAGCGGGCCGACGGACTGATGCTCACCGGGGCGACCTCCGGTCCACAAGGTGTTCTGATTTAAAGACCGCCGGTCCACAAGGTGTTCTGACTTAAAGACCTCCGGTCCACACGCTGTTCTGACTTAAAGACCTCCGGTCCACACGCTGTTCTGACTTAAAGACCGCCGGTCCACAAGGTGTTCTGACTTAAAGACCTCCGGTCCACACGCTGTTCTGACTTAAAGACCTCCGGTCCACACGCTGTTCTGACTTAAAGACCTCCGGTCCACAAGGTGTTCTGACTTAAAGACCTCCGGTCCACAAGGTGTTCTGACTTAAAGACCTCCGGTCCACAAGCTGTTCTGACTTAAAGACCTCCGGTCCACACGCTGTTCTGACTTAAAGACCTCCGGTCCACAAGGTGTTCTGACTTAAAGACCGCCGGTCCACAAGGTGTTCTGACTTAAAGACCGCCGGTCCACAAGGTGTTCTGATTTAAAGACCTCCGGTCAACACGATGTTCTGACTTAAAGACCGCCGGTCCACAAGGTGTTCTGACTTAAAGACCTCCGGTCCACAAGGTGTTCTGACTTAAAGACCTCCGGTCCACAAGGTGTTCTGACTTAAAGACCGCCGGTCCACAAGGTGTTCTGATTTAAAGACCCACACGGCGGAGCAGACCTCGCTCGCTGCACCATGAGGTGGAGCCCATGAAGCGCTTCAGAAGGTGGATTTATAATCAAGATCATTTATTTATGTGAAGCAACCTGCAGGTTGATCAAACTATGTGAACAAAACAGTCATTTTAAAGATGCTCTGTTGTGAATCTTTGGGTCGAGCCAGTCGTCACGACGACAAACAACAAGCAGACAGGGTTCATACATGTTGACCGATGGATCTACAGGACTTTTCCAGGACTTTAAAGCAGATGTCCATGACCAAACTGACATCTGGGTATAAGCATTAAACATGTAGAACATGTTGCGTATTGAGAGCGTATGCCGGCTGATATGTTGAGCGCCTTTCTTTAAAAAACAAATTAATTATTGTAAACTTGGCGTAAATGAACTTTTCCAAAACTTTTATGATTTAAGTTTTTTCCATGACTTTTCCAGGCCTGGAAATGACCATTTAAAAACTCCATGACTCCTCCAGGTTTTCCATGGCCGTGCGGACCCTGGACAGCCGTCAGACGCAGTCCGCTGGGGTTCAGGATGTTCAGAGCTGAAGCAACGAGCGCCGGCTCTCAACAAACTGCTCGACACGAAGCCCACGCATGCCAGAAGAGAACATCTGAAGCTGCGAGCCGACCGGAGACGCGCTATCAGACGACCGAGCCGTGAAGCGGCGTGAAGGCGGTGGCGTCGGAGAGCGTAACGTACCGTTGGAAACGCAGCGTGGAGACGAGGAGCGGCGCCCGGGGGGCTACCGGCACGCCCAGAGCCCTCTGCCCGCGGCTCGCTGACAGGGAGGCCGGCCGGCCATGAGAGGCAACAACTACAAACGCCTGCTGACCTTCACTGAGCAGAGCGAGAGCACATTTGAGAAAAAAAAAGGAAACTACTGTGACACCTGGGTGAGCTCCGCTGGTCAGGGGGGAGGAGCCAGAGACAAAGTCCAGAGACGAGCACGAGGCAGCCGGAGGGCTCTCCCTCCCCGGCCGGCTGGCGTCAGAGCGTTGAAGTGTTGCTGCCCTCTTAAGATGCACTGAACATGTTCACGAGTTCAGAGAGGTTATGTTTATATCTCTTCATCCGTCTACTGTCTTAACTTCTTACCAAGAGCACAGGTCAGGCCCTCTTGTACAGCGCTTTATTTACTGTCATCTGTATATCCTGGAGTTATTATCATACTTTCTGTTGTACTTCTGGTTGGATGCCAAACTGCATTTCGTTGCTCTGTACTTGTACATGTGTCAAGACAATAAAGTTTAATCTAATCTAATCTAAAGCCACACGATCGGCCGGATAGCCATTTCACCTCTCCTGGCCCCTGGGGGCCTCCCCTGTCCCCGGTGTGACCGTCTACCTCGTGAAGCCGACGGCCCGGTGGCTGAGGGCGTCGCAACCACCGGGTTCTACCGGCCGGCCTGTGCGCCAGGAGAGCGCTCCCGTGCTCGTGGAGCTGTGGAACGCTCCGGCGGGCAGCGGCGGCGCGTCACGCCCGTGTTGCCGTTCGGGATCCCGGTTGTTGTTTGGTTCCATTTAAAGACTCAAAATGTGAGATGGAAATGTGAAATATAGCAACGACAGAAAATATTTAGAGAAGGAAAAGCGTGGAGGACGGGGCGTTGCTTTTCTGTCATGCCGGGCTGAACAGCCTCACCTCTCCTGTTATGAAAGCAAACAGGGCCAGAACAGCGCCGCCATTCAGAGCGGGGGGGGGGGGGGTCTCCTTCAAACATAAACACAAACTTCCCCCTAAACTCCACTGATGGGTTGCAGTAAACAGCAAACGAACTCTAAACTGGACCGTACACATTGTTAGTGCCCATTTCCATTCATATATAAATATACATAACACTGACAATTAGACCTCAATAGAATAAAACTAACCCCGATAGACGCATCATTCGGGAACTATAAGAAACACAGGAGAGGAAGCTCTATTTCTTAGTTTACTATTTGGAACAAATCTAATGTTATATTAAAGATCATTTCACATTTACTGGAACTCAAATGATCCCACCATAAACTTAGTGGTACTCGATCCAGATGAAAGCTCTCCATGCTCCATGTCAGACGACTTCCTTGTGTTCGGGATCCTAAATACAACGAGACTGTGTGAGTGTCTCTTTTATTCAATTTAATAAGCTCAACACAAAATCCACAAGGATGCAATGTTTGTTCTGCCAAAGTAGGTCAGACAAACACCTGATTTCATCTCACGAAGCCCATGAAGTGGACTGAAGAGGAGGGAACTCTTCACTCGGGTCCACAGGCCTGCACTTCTAACCCAGACCAACAGAGGGCGCCGCTACCGTTCAATGTATCACCACTGAAACAACAGCCTGACCCTGCAGCTCAAAGTGCACACAACAGCAGACACATTAACATTCTGTGGAGCGCGGCAACAAAGACGGTTAAATATACAAGTTCTGTGCAGAAGAGAAAGCAGGAATCCCAGATATGTTAACCGCAGCTATAAAAACACGAGTCAACCAACATGTAAAACTGGCACATTCCAGCTACTTCAATATTTGTCAAAGAATACTGGGAATCCTCGAAAGCCTGGCCAGCCAGATGCTACTGAGCGTCAGCCAAACCAGGGTGTTCGGCCTGTGGAACGTTCCCAGAGCGGTAATGACAGCTCTGCGAGCCGCTCACAGAGCTGCAGAAGAAGAGTGAGAAGAGTGAGAGTGCACATGGAGTTCAGTCCTTCACACGCCGCACCGACGGGAACGCGACGCGCGACCGGACCACGTGCGCAACGAGAGCCTCACCTCGTCGTAGTCCTCGGGGCAGCCCACGGCTCCATCGCCTGGGCTGTAGCTCACGCCGTAGAGCGGCGGCTCCGGACCTGTGCGGAGACGAGAGGAAGAACAAACAGATCAAGTCAAACAGCAACAGAGCTCCACAAACACGAGTCACGAAGACCAACGTGCAAACGGACATGAAGAAGAAGGGTCACGGCAGGTCATGATGGAGTTGATCAGATGTACCATGCTACTCCTAATAGACTGGAAACCCACTGTTACTGTGACTTAGTTACTTCTTTCTTAAACATTTAACAAAAATAAGTTATGAAATGGGCTTTCTGTATCGTGAACCAGTTCAGAATAAAATGTATAGGAGTAAACAGATTGATAATGAGACAGCTGGGATATGGCTTTTGTTCCTGCCTAAAAGTATTTAAATGTTCATCTAAATGTCTGTCAAGATCGATGAAGGTAAACTCAGAATGAGCCGACACATACAGGATGATACTCATATACCGTGTCATGTAATCGCATTATCACAAATGTTTGACACATTAATCTAATAATAGATTACAATGTGTTTGTGTTTTATAACTTTCTAATCTACATTTACGCTTCACCATGAAATGAGGACATTCTATCTGAGAACAAAACACATTTCTCTTTGTTCTGCAAAGGAATAACTAACTCCGCTCTGAACTGGGGTTGATAGTAAATATCTAGATTTGACAACCTGGTATTTCTGCCTGTAGTGTGTTTGCTCAAGAGCACAATCAGCACATTTTAGAGAGCGAGTCCAAACGGCCCGACTGGCATATTTACAGTCGGCACACTGAGCGGATGTGACCGTAAACATTATGCAACGTTTACACTCGCGTTTCAAGGGCTGTAGAATGTCACGTAAGAGGTGTTGGGGCAAAATACAACAATAAAGACAAGGAGCCAGATCCATTTCAAAACGGGTCAACACAGGCCTCTGGACAGAGCGCCTGCAGACCAGCGATGCAACCAGAGCCGGACGAGGCGGAGCCGCCCGGCTCGGGTGTCTGGTAAACAGAGCATAAGACCCAGTTGCATAAGGCCCAGTTGCTCTTGGAGACTCACACACACCACGAGGCCGTTAAAGTGAAATGAGTCTTCACCCAATGGGAAGCTGGCTCCTGTGTGACCAACACACCTGCAGGCTTTTGGCGTGGGGTCAAGATGTTCTGTTGCTCCAGACATGCCACAGCAGGGGGCGAGGCCCGTCCACGGCAGAGGCATGTCCACGGCCCGCGGGCCCGTCTTTATTGAGGCGCAGAAAATCACATTCCAAAGAAGGTGGAATGCAATTAAGTGAATATTTAGACCGGATAGGGTGGTGGCTGGAAGAGCAGGTTTGTGCCCTGCGATCGCAGCGTAGGAGGTGGAGAATAAACCGGTTTACGGATCTCGAATAAACTGTCAAACAAACGATGCATCGTCTCTCCGCCGTCACAAGCAGAGTGGAATTCTGGCGGCATCGTGCGAGCGACCGGGGGAAGTCACACGTCTGTTCTTCACACACGAATGGGAAAATGTCTCCCAGCTAAAAAGATATCTGCACCGCTCTCCACAGAACAACAGAGTGAAAAGGAGCCCGACCGATGACATCACGGCGACACGATGTGCGAGTTCGCCAAACAAACCAAAACACTACTTTAATGACACATGACCACAATTCACGCATGACAGACGGCCGTCCACCGCCGTCCTTCAGATCGATGATGCTTCTCACAGCTCGTGTTTTACATGCCCAAACAGGCAGGTCTGTGTCGTCCGATGAAACGACGCGGCGCTGCAACCCGTGAAACGTGTGAAGCGGAGAGGACGTGAATTATTGAGGTGAATCGGACTCTGTGCCGAACCCCATCCCGTCGCCACTCGGCCCGCGTGCTTCTCATGCTTTCCAGCGCATGACTTATTCATGGCAAGAGGAACCGGAGCTGTGCAACCCAGAGAGAGTGGGAATGCTGCCTCCGATCAGTCGGCCGGGTGGATCGAGGGAAGAGGCGCGCACTACTGCGACGACGTCACCGCAACCCGAGCATCGTGTCAACGCGCCGGTGCCGTCAGCGGCGGCCGACACTCTCGTTAAGGAAATGACGACCCTAACAACGTCCCTCTGGGGTGGCGGATCCATCGGTCCACTCACCGTTACGATCGCTGAGCTCAACCTTAAAGTCAAGAGTTGGATGAGATTATATTTACGGCGGAGGAGACCTGGAGACACGACCGCAAGACAGGCTTCTGCAACGTATTCATTTTAGGGGCGAACTCCAGAATATGAGACCTTCCAACATGCAGCCTGTACTGCCGAGCCTGTAAAGTGGAACAGGAGGGCAGTAAAGTGAGACAGAATGAGAGCCGTTGGGTCCAGTTAGAGAGACATTGGGTCAGTCTCCTGCCTTTGCTTTCTAAAGCCTCCCGGCAGCGGAGCGATGGAGGTGAACTGTGTTGACAACGATATTTAGCGCCATGGGGGGCAGAGAGACGACGCCAGATGCTGGAGACTAAAGCTAGGTGCACCAGTTTGCAGCTGAGGTTGTTGTTGTTGTTGTTGTTCTCCCGGTCAAGAACAGGATGGACTTCAAACACCTACTCATCACCTACAAAGACAGCCTGGCCCCTCCCCCTCTCTCTGACTCCTCCCCCTCCACGCTCCAACTCGTTGCCTCAGGTCCGCCGGCACAACCGCTCTGAAGACCATCAGGACCAAGCGCCGGACCTGGTGGACCGGGCCTTCTCAGCACCCCCCCCTCTGGAACTCTCTCCCCATCCACATCAGTCAGGCTCCCACCCCCCCATCATTTAAGCCCTCAAAACACACCTCTTCAACTCTTTCCCCTGCTGACCCCTGACCCCGATCCGACCCACACAGCTCCTCCAGTCTGCTTCCCTTCTCATTGTTACCACACGTCCTGTTAGTTACCTTCGCATTGAAAATGCGGAAGGTTATGTTTTGATCGCCGTGTATTTATTTATTTATTTGTATGCGTGTTATTCGCAAAACTCAAAAAGTATTGAACCGAATCGCATGAAATTTGGTGGGATGATTGGTTATTATCCGGGGACCAGTTGATTACATTTTGGGATCGATCGGGTCAAAGTTCAAGGTCAAAGGTCATGAACAGGTCAAAATCTTCTTGAATCGCATGCAATTTGGTGGGATGATTGGTTATTATCCGGGGACCATTTGATTAGATTTTGGGATCAATCGGGTCAAAGGTCAAGGTCAAGGTCATGGAAAGGTCAACATCTTTTTTTTACCATAGCACGATACATTTTTGTCCAATTGGCATTGCCCAATCTTGTGATATGTGAAGGTATGCGCTCTACCGAGTGCCCGTTCTAGTTTATTTATTTATTTATTTATTTGTATGCGTGTTATTCGCATAACAAAAAAAGTTTTTAACCGAATCGCATGAAATTTGGTGGGATGATTGGTTATTATCCGGGGACCATTTGATTAGATTTTGGGATCAATCGGGTCAAAGGTCAAGGATAGGTCAAAATCTTCTTTTTACCATAGTGCGGTCAATTCTTATACAATTGGCATGCAACTAATGCCAACATTTTCATAATTCAATGCCCAATCTTATGATATGCGAAGGTATGCGCTCTACCGAGTGCCCATTCTAGTTTGTTTTGTCTGCTTCCTTTTTGTTTGGTTCTGTTTGCCTCTTGTCCCCATGTGAAGCGTCTTTGTGTACTAGAAAAGCGCTATTCAATTCTAAATTATTATTATTATTATTATTATTATTGTAGAATTGTGTCAGCAGCAGGTTAGTCAAACAATCTCTCGAAATGTAATAATAAATACATTTAGTAGGTACGTTCCACAGATCATTCACTATAGTCTTCACAGGCCAATAGTCAATACGAGTGAGAACACGATGTGACACGCGCCCCTGACCACAGGAATAGAGGAGTGATAGATAGATAGATAGATAGATAGAATAGAGGAGTGATAGATAGATAGAATAGAGGAGTGATAGATAGATAGAATAGAGGAGTGATAGATAGATAGATAGAATAGAGGAGTGATAGATAGATAGAATAGAGGAGTGATAGATAGATAGAATAGAGGAGTGATAGATAGATAGAATAGAGGAGTGTTACAACGTGACTGACCTCCATTGCTGATGGCAGAGATTCCTCGGTGGAAGTCTTCAAAGCTGATCACTCCCAGTCCACTGGGGTCCAGAAACTTGGCCAGATCCTTCACCTGAAAGACAAAACACGACGTTCAGATCTTTAGTTTCACCGCAGCAACAAAAGAAAATCCCTTTCTCAGAACCGGATCATTTGTTCTGTTGCTTCAAGATGATGTCATCAATTGAGTAAGAAGAGGAGGAGGAGGAGGGGGGGGGGGGGGAACGACGACTACTACTTTACTGCAATGTTTACATACTGACTTTAACGGAAAAACACATCCAGTCAATAATTGAGCTGAAGATAAGAAACGCAAAACTACTGCAGTAGTTCCTAAAGGAACTCTTCCTTCGGGTCATTTCACTGTCATGACAGTTTTACTGCGGAATTATGTCATTTACAAGGTTTTGATTACGGGAGAAAACAGTCAATAAAACAACTTCTGACCTCCTAAAGAAAATCTTCTTTTGCTATCACAAGTGTTTCTGGCTTTATTGGAGTCATGAGTTTAAAGTGTGCAAAGGCTAATAAAATATAAAAAATAAAAGTATCCTTTAAAGGCTTTCCAGTTGCAGACAACTCGTCATCACCAGGGACTCTTTAAGGTAAGACATAAACAATGGCTTGGAGAATCATTCTTACATGGAAAGTCAAACCCACGTTTATTTAAATGCATGTGTCTATAAATGAAGCGATGTCGCCTTTGGTTATTATCCAAGATGGCGCCGCGGATGGCTGCCTCGGTGGTGCGCTCTCTCGTGTTTTTTATGTTTTTGTTTATTTGCATGGTTTTCAGCACTCCCTCTACGATTACTTTTTCTTGAGAAGAACTCATGAATGTTCGACTTTCCATTCCTCAAACCCTTTCACCGGACTTTACAGACCCAGAAACTTGTTTGGAGATATTGGTTGGAGGAGCAGCTGCTCTCTGTGGAGCGCTGGTTCGACTGCGAGAGCGCGGGTTCCCAACTCCGCTCCCCTCGCTACACCTGGCTAACGTCCGCTCTCTGCCCAACAGAATGGACGAGCTGCTGCTCCTCAACAAAACAAACAGGGATTCATCAGGATCTTCTGCCCTGTGTTTCACTGAAACATGGCTCGGTGAGTACATCCCAGACAGCATCCTCCACCTGCCTCCACCTCCACCGCGCGGACCGCGTTAAGGAATTAACGGGGAAAACAAGGGGAGGAGTCTGCTTTTATATAAACGAAAGTTGGTGTACAGATGCCACAGCGCTATGGAAAATATGCACTCCTCACCTAGAATCCATATCTATAAACTGCAAGCTGTTTTATTCACCGCGGGAGTTTTCCTCCTTTATTCTTGTCGGTGTCTACATCCCACCTCAAGCCTGCGTTAGCAAAGCACTCCGGCACCTCGCTGACCAGAGAACCAGCACGGAGCGAAAACACCCAGACTCTCTTCTGATTATCCTTGGGGATTTCAACCAAGCAAAACTCAGCCGCGAACTTCCGAAATACAGGCAGCACATTAAGTGTCCCACCAGGGACAAAAACACACTCGACCACTGCTACACAATCCTGAAGAACGGATACCGCTCGGTTTCCCGTGCAGCTTTGGGACTCTCTGATCACTGCCTGGTTCATCTCCTCCCAAGCTACAGGCAGAAACTTAAATCTGCAAAGCCTGTGGTGAAAACCGTGAAGAAATGGACCAACGAGTCGAAGCTGGAGCTACAGGCCTGCTGTGACTGCACTGACTGGAGTGTCTTTGAGGCTGCATCCACATCACTTGAGGAACTCACTGAAACTGTGACGTCATATATCAGTTTCTGTGAAGACATGTGTGTACCCACCAAAACGTACTGCATCTTTAATAACAATAAACCGTGGTTCACAGCAGGGCTCAGGCGGCTTCGTCAAGACAAAGAGGAGGCCTTCATGAGTGGGGACAGGATCCTGTACAACCAGGCCAGAAACACATTGACTCAGGAGATCAGAGGAGCAAAGAGAAGCTACTCTGAAACGACCCAGCGTCAGTGTGGAGAGGCCTGCGGGACATCACCAACTATAGGAAACCCTCCCCCCACTCCATGGAGAGACGATCTGAATGTGTTTTACTGCAGGTTTGATCACCCCACATTCACACCCCTCACCCGCTCCAACTCAGACCTCACACAGTCATCTGCATCCCCTGGTATCACCTCCCCCCTCCCCCTGACCCCCCACTGACGGTCTGTGAAGAGGATGTGAGACAGAAGACGAGGAAGGCAGCAGGCCCAGACGGTGTGTCACCCTCCTGTCTGATCAGCTGGCCCCCATCTTCACACGGATCTTCAACAGATCTCTGGAGCTTCAAGATGTCCACCATTGTGCCTGTCCCCAAACACCCCAAGGTAACCTGCCTGAATGACTGGTGGAGGAGGAACTGAAATTGAAATTGTGAAGTTCCTCGCTCCACCATCATCCCGGTTCCCAAAACATCCTCCATCCCTGGGCTGAATGACTACAGGCCCGTCGTCTGTGGTCATGAAGTCCTTGGAGAGACTGGTCTTGACCTATCTGAAGGGCATCACAGGCCCCCTGCTGGACCCTCTGCAGTTTGCCTCCCGGGCAAACAGGTCAGTGGATGATGCAGTGAACATGGGGCTGCACTCCATCCTGCAACACCTCCACTCCCCAGGGACCGATGAGGATGCTGTGGACTTCAGCTCAGCGTTCAACACCATCATCCCAGAAGTCCTCCTCACCAAACTCACCCAGCTCACTGTGCCTGCCTCCACCTGTCAGTGGATTACAAACTTCCTGATGGACAGGAAGCAGCAGGTGAGGCTGGGAGAAACAACATCCAGCTCCCGGTCAGTCAGCACTGGTGCTCCTCAGGGAGGCGTGCTCTCCCCACTGCTCTTCTCCCTCTACACGAACGACTGCACCTCAGGAGACCCATCTGTTCAACTCCTACAATGTGCAGACGACACATCAGTCATCGGCCTCATCCGTGATGATGACGAGTCTGCATATAGGCGGGAAGTTGAGCAGCTGGTCCTGTGGTGCGGTCGCAACAACCTGGAGCTGAACACGCTTCAGACTGTGGAGATGACAGTGGACTTCAGGAGGAGCCCCCCAGCCACCCCTCACCATCCTCAATAACACTGTGTTGGCTGTGGAATCCTTCAGGTTTCTGGGATCCACAATCTCCCGGAACCTGAAGTGGGAACCTAACGTCAACACAATCATCAAGAAGGCCCAGCAGAGGATCTACTTCCTGCTCCAGCTTAGGAAGTACAACCTGCCTCAGGAGCTGCTGATCATGTTCTACACCGCAGTTATAGAGTCTGTTCTGTGCACTTCAATCACTGTCTGGTTTGGATCGGCCACCAAACTGGATCAGAACCGACTCCAACGGACAGTCAGGTCTGCAGAGAAGATCATCGGTGCCAACCTGCCCACCATCCAAGACCTGTACACCTCCAGAGTCAGGAAACGGGCAGGAAACATCACTGCAGACCCCTCCCACCCCGGACACTAACTATTCAAACTCCTCCCCTCTGGTAGACGCTACAGATCACTGCTCGCGAAAACCTCCAGACACAAAAACAGTTTCTTCCCCCTCGCCGTCTCACAACTAAACAATAACCCACTGGAGCATATATATATATATATATTTATCCCTGCACTTCTCACACTCTCCACTTCTTCTGGCACTACTGTTTCACAGCTACTGTATATAGCCATTCCTCTTGTATATACTTTAAGTCACTTTCTAAAACTTCTTAGACCGTTGCACTGTTTGTTCTGTACTGCACTGTTTGTTTGTTCTGTATTGTTTTGTGTTGTAATGTATATTTTGTGTAAGCACTGAGACACTTTACCAAGTCAAATTCCTTGTTTGTGCAAACTAATTGGCCAATAAAACTGATTCTGATTTCATGCACAGAACCGCTGCTGCACTGTTGGACGATTACATAAGTTCACCTGCAGCCGGTATATTCCTACAGTCGGTAACCTGGCAACAGGCGGACCTGCACTTCAGTAACTACAGGACATCAGAGCAGAAAGAACAACAACAGGGCACCTGAGTTCACCTGTTACCCCATTCAATGCTTACTATTACTATCTGGTTCCCAATGAGCTGACCTGGGTGATATGCGCCTGCGGAGCTATTCATGCCGAGCAATCCCAATCTATTGTCAGAATTAATAGACCAAGTCAAATGTCATCTCTCAGGCTCCATCCCAGCATGACACTAACCTATTATTACCGTCATTTAAGGCGTGCAGTCCTTGGCAGAACGAGCTGGGGAGGAGCCAGAGCACGTGGAGCGAGGCTCCTGTGCTTCCAGCTCGCTCTTTACTCCTCCATAAAGCCACCGGGTGAACATGGCCGCTCCCCATGACCTCCATTCTGTCTTCAGCGCCTTTTTATACATCAGTTACACGTGAAAACAAGATGATCTGTCGGGATGCCGAGGTGTGGCTCAGGAGGCTCATGAAGCCGACGCTCCCAATGAACTCGCTCCAACAACCGGCTTATGATCTGGGTTTGGTGAATTCCGCCCGGCCGCACCGAGAGGGGGGCGTGGCCTATCTGACCGCGGTGGCTCGCGCTGCAACGACACGTTAGCATCCGGCTGCTCGTCCCACGGCTCGACCTCTCCATGCAGCAGAAGTGTTTCAACTTGTGAAACTCGACTTGGCTGAGGTCAGCTGGTGGGCGGTAGAACACAGCTTTTAGTTTCCCCGTTTCTTCTCAATGGAACATCGCCGCTCGCAGAACACGAGGTTGTTCCATGAGGTTGTTCAGAAACACCTCGACACAAAGAGATGAATCACGAGCGCCTGAGCGCCTGTGATCGGTTTACATAACTTCTATCATAACCAGTGAATTATTATTAGATCTTGCGTGTGCAGTAAGTAGGGCAGTGTTCCATCGTACCGTCCGCTTCGACACTCGCTGGAGGAGCCGCTGGACGAGGCGGCCGACATCAGACCGGTTCAGCGGCGCCGGGCCCCTCGGGTCCTGCGAGCCGAGCCCGTTGGCTATTCCTAGGTCCAACCTCAAAACTGGAGGCGAGTGTGAATTCAGTCCGGTTGTATTTCGGCCCCCAGACCCCGAAGAAGCCTCTCCACAGCTGTTTAAGGGCCCCATGTGCACCAGGTCAATGTGATGGTGTTGTGTTGCGTCATGATCTCTGGTCCCTGGTTGTCTTGACTGCGTCTGGCCTGCTGTCTGACTGCCTCTACGATGGTCTTGTATGGTTCTCTCAACATGATATATAATTACTGTTACACAGTTTACTGGCATGACGTTTTGGCAGGCTAAAAATGTTTTTCATTAAAAAAAAAGTTGTATAATGGTACTTTGTGGATACGTCTCAATTTAAATACCTCATATTTCAAGGTTTCAAGTTAGTTTTTTTTCCATTTGTGCAGAGACCAGCAGTCCAGACACATTGGAACTGTGTTGCAGGACTCTGAGTCCACAGAGGTACAAAAACACGAATAAAAAGAACAAATATACATAAAGGTGGTAGAATATATCTGTCACTTTGACTTTTGTTGTTTTGAAGAAAATGCAATTAAACAGTGTTATATAGATAATGTATTGTGGAATAATGTGCATTGTTACAGCTAACAAGCACGGCCCTGAGAGAGTGAACACAAACAAACCAAAGGAAACTCAGCCGAGAAGGCACTCTGCCCCCCCCCCCCGAGGGGATTTCACGATATAGTTCTGAAACAAAACTCTGATAGCCGTGCTCAGAGGCCTCGTGGGTTGGCAGTAGATGCTAAAAAGAAAAAAGGCAGAATGATCTTAGGATATAAAACACACTAAAGTGAACTCCAGAGAGGTTCAGGCCATGGGACATTCCACTGTGGATTAGAGGGTCAGGGCATAAAGCAGCGGGTGAGGGGAGGCAGGCCGGTCGGGAGTCGACTGACGAGAGCGCCGCCACCACAATGCAGCTCAACGCGGCTTTTGTGCAGAATCAGGGTCGAAAGCAGCGAGCGGAGCCGATGCGCGGCGGGCAGAATGATCTGTTCAGGAACGGAATTCGAAGATGTGGCACAGCCTGCGGGACAGTTCCCATTGGAGGCCAATGTCTTTCTTTCCAGGTACTAAAACTACAGTAGATCAGATGGTTTCACGACACAGACTTGACAACCACGGCCTTTAAATCAGGCGTTCTTCTCATAGCGGTCGGTAAATAATGTAGAAACTGGTCTGCTGAGAAAGAGATCTTCTTGCATGATTGCTGTTGAAATGTGATTAAACGTTGATGTACAACAGACTTTGTTTCTCCACCACATAAAACTCACATTCGAGCCACAGTGACGCTCGTGTGTGTCGTATGCACGTGGTCACGCTACCATACGAGTTCTGGGGGAAACATTTGCGTCCGACCTCACGAGCAAACACACATGCAAATCCCTCATGAAGCTCCTGCTGTGTCTGGCATATTTGCAAAGTGGCGCACAATAGTTCATATGCAAGGCCTGCTCCTCGCCCGCAACCCTGACAGAGTAAATATGAAAACTCAATCTTTCTGAAGAACGCCTCTTTTAGACCGCTTTAGCTAGAAAGCTCCCCGTCACGCCCCGAGTGTGACCATTAACATTTACACTGGGCTTACAGGCACTTTACCATTCTGATTGCTTTAAAGTGTTACTTATGAATGTTCTTAGAACCTATTTCCTTGTGGTTTCCTCAACCACACGGCTAAAATACTTGTTTTACCACCACGGTCCACAATATATTTCTCTAATCTGCAGGCGGGGAAGTTATTCAAACCACTTCCACCTCCAGATACTGAACTACATGGACACCGCAGGGCAGAGCGTACTCAGATATGAGAAGCACACATGTATTGCAAACTGATATCAGAAGAGTGACCCTCTGCTCCCTCAGAGAAGAAACATCGGCTCTCTGACTTTGGCTGCTGGTCGGCCGTGTTGGATCAGACCCGACTCCCCACTGGTCCTTGAGTTCAGCTAATGAATCCCAAATCCACGGAAAAGTTACATGCATTATATAACATTCCACAAATTCTAAAGATAAGTCTGCTTTCTTATTGTAAATGAGAACAGGCCAAAGCCTCCGTCTCTCTCTCTGATCACGAAAGGAGGAAATGTGAGCGGAGTTTCTTGGAAGAGCACCACATAGCTCTGGGAAACCAGATATTCGATAGCAGGGAGAATAAAAAAGGCAGGCAGGTAATCAATCTGCACAATCAGGTTAGCGGTCCGCGGGAAAAAACTTGAAGAAACGAAAGATCCAAAGGAAACGGCTGCAATCTGGATAGTCGGGAGGTTTAGCAAGAGAACCCAAACGGTACGGAGTCACAGGGAAACGGATCATGAAATAACTCCCAGTGTCAGGTAAATGTCTCACCTTTAGCCTGCCAGGCAAAACAACAGGTGGAAATGACTTACATTAAACTAACATGACAAAGCTCTGCTCCTCTATCCCTAAAACCAGGCCGTGGGCGGCTGGTGGCGGCACACAAACCACGGACTCCCTCTGACTCAGGAGAATACGTTTGACTCCTAATCCGTCACAGTTCCTGCCTGGAGAGCCACAGAAACCGACGCGCCACACGGGGCGGGTCAGGGGCCCCAGGGCGCTCGGACCCGGAGAGAAGGGATTAAAGAGCATTAGTGAGCCAGCACTGTGTGTGGAGGACCAGCCACCAGACACCCAGAAGCCTCGCTCACAAGAAGAGTTGCATTCAAGCTGGTGAATGTATTGCATAAATAAATATGTTGCCTGAATCAGCCCCGCGGCCAGAAATCAACAAATATAAAAACAAAAAGGGACATACAGGACTGTCTCAGAAAATTAGAATATTGTGATGAAGTTCTTTATTTTCTGTAATGCAATTAAAAAAACAAAAATGTCATGCATTCTGGATTCATTACAAATCAACTGAAATATTGCAAGCCTTTTATTCTGATTTATTGCTGATTATGGCTTACAGCTTAAGAAAACTCAAATATCCTATCTCTAAATATTAGAATATCATGAAAAAGTATACTAGTAGGGTATTAAACAAATCACTTGAATTGTCTAATTAACTCGAAACACCTGCAAGGGTTTCCTGAGCCTTGACAAACACTCAGCTGTTATAAATCTTTTTTTACTTGGTCTGAGGAAATATTAAAATTTTATGAGATAGGATTTTAGAGTTTTCTTAAGCTGTAAGCCATAATCAGCAATATTAAAAGAATAAAAGGCTTGCAATATTTCAGTTGATTTGTAATGAATCCAGAATGCATGACATTTTTGTTTTTTTAATTGCATTACAGAAAATAAAGAACTTTATCACAATATTCTAATTTTCTGAGACAGTCCTGTATATTCAAATGGATTATCGATACTGCGAGTGACACTAGATTAGTGTTCTTGCGTCATGAGGAAACCGAGATGAATGAGTTTATGAAGGTATATCGTGCTCATCAGGGCACACTTGACGGGTCGGTTACCTCGGCGGCCGGTCGGGTGACATCATTGTTTGCAAATGGTGTGATCACTTGCCGGAGCTCAGTCTGATTCTCGTGAACAGACGAGCCCGTCTGACAGGAAGAGAAACGCACGGCATTCTTACTCCGAGTAAAACGGTTTAGTTAATAACTTTAAATAGATTATGTGGTGACTTATTTTAATGAAGCAAACAGCTTCTCTTCTCTCGTCATTTCGTAACGCATCGAATAATGTATGACATTTGAATTTGAGGAGTTGTTAGCGTTTCCAGTAATGGTGAAACTATTTCACGGGAGGGCCCTGAGCAACACAAGGGGGAGGGGCCTGTGCAACACAAGGGGGAGGGGCCTGGCGGGGTGACGTCTCCAGAGAGCATTCCCAAACTGCAGGATATGCAAATGAGACAAGGAGTGTTTTAGGAGAGAATTAATTACAGCCAAGATGCTTGACAGACTTATCCGGATGCAAACCCAAATCCTGACCAAATATAGCTGACCCACTAATCCATGCATGGCTGTCATGGTGTGCAGGAGCCACATCGATAACACTGAATGTAAGGAGCTGCTTTGTTGTGTTAACTCTGCGACACAATATCAATAGAGTTCATTAAAACATTCAAACTCATAATCAGGGCCCAGATTTCGTAACGACACAAAAAACATATAAATTGCACCAAATAAAAAACAATTATCACCAAAAAAACACACTTTTAAAGAAAAGTGACTTGCAAATAGATGGAGATCCTAAACAAGTTGAAAAGCTGTTAGCAAAGGAACGTCATTGAATTAAGCAGCTTTTTTGAAAGAGGTTCAGCAGAAACATCCATTATAAATCATTTATGTCTGGAGTAGGTTCACAGAGCGGCAGTCGGCAGGCGTTACCCCGCAGCAGCCGACTGAAGAGGCCTCACCTGATCGGCCCCGTAGGCGGCAGCAAACTCCATGAACTCCTCAATGCGGACGAAGCCGTCTCCATCTTGGTCTAAAGCATCGAACACAGCTTTCAGCGGGGAGACGTCCTCCTCCCCCGGAGTGACGGCCGAGACCATCGGCAGCGAGTCATCTGCCTCCATCTGAAACAGAGAAGTGCTCTCCCCGGTTGGCTCTCGAGTCCGGCCGGCCTCAGGAGAAGTCGTGTGTAAATCCTGAACTGAGAGGTCAAAAGAAGCCCCTCGGTGACGATCTGTTCCTGCGAGCCGGCCGCCGTCCGTCGCCCTCTCCTCTTCCCTCCGTCCGGCCGCCGGGTCGGGAACACGTCCGCCCGGGACCCCCGCCCGGGGTTTCGCGCCCAGAGTCTCCTCGCCGTGGACCTCGCCGGCAGCCGCACAGATCCAACGCCATCGTCCGATTCCCTTGATTTGTGTCCCCGGAACAAATATCGTCCTCCATCAAATGCGTGGACTCTGTTTCCCCAGAGCAGGTCTCCGGGAGCAGAGCTCCCTCCTGGGCGAAGACATCGTCAGCCAGAGTCAGCGATGGAGCTTCGGCCGACAGACGCAGAGCGCACGAGTCATTCCCCCCCCGTTGCTCCGGAGTCACACTTCTGTTCACAGTCGCTCCTGCATGTTCCACCCCCGACTCCTCCGCCGATGAATCCGACGGAACGGGTCTATCTGCGCGGATACCGGCGGGAGGAATGTCCGGACGCAGACTCAGACTGCCGTCGCAGTCCGGAACCTCTGAATCCAACAAAGGCACGGATCCCTCGCTGCGCTCCGGTGGCTCGTGGACTTTGTTTGGTGGGAGGCGGTTCTCAGGTAAACCTGGCAGGGCCGAGCTCAAGGCGAGAGGCAGATCGGTCACTTGATCGGGGAATAAACCTTTGTCTCTGGTTTCAAGTGACAAAGTCTCCCTGCCTTCGCCCTCCCCCCCGGCCTCCTCCTCCTGGGACAGGTCCACCAGCTCCTCGCTGACACCCTGTGGGTTCAACTCGCCCGGGGACTCTGGAGGGAGACAAGAGAACCCATTTGAGAGGTCCACCAACAAAAACGGATCCCCCGTGTCGGTATCGGAATGCCCGTCTGAAATCTTTGATGGAGAGGCCGGTGGACTGAGGCGTGTTGACTCAGGCTGACGACTGAGGGCCCGCGAGCTCTCCAGACGGGCCTCCTGCGTCCGGCTCGGCTCCTCGTGGGCACAGCTTCGTTCAACCACATCACGGAGTTTGGGAGGAAGAAGCCACGACAGAGTGAAGTCACTCAGTTCATCGGGTCTCTTTTCTGTGAAGGACTCTATGTGAGAAGTACCACGAAGAGGAGCTTTGGAATCACCGAACTGATCTCCATCAAACGGCAAACCTCCGCCGGGGAAATCAGCGATATTTATTAGGTTGTCAAACTCGACTGGTTTGTCCAGGTGAAAGTTGTCTCTCTCTCTTTGTTGTAAAGTCTGATCCTGGTCGTCGTTTCTGAAATCCAAACCAGTCTGGCCACCTTTGTTTTGGCAGAGCTCGCCTCTATTGTCTGAATCCAGTGGGTGAGATCCGAGAGGAAGCGCGTGTTCTGACTCCCACTGTGTGGGCCCCAGAGGGCCCGGCAGGGCCGGCTGCTCCATGTAGATCTGTGTGTTCCGCTTCACAGGAGCCGCTGTATCATCTCACTGCGGCGGGCGATCCACCTCTTCAGCTTCAACGCCATGTTCTCAGACGGCACTGCACGCCTCCAATGAAGTAGCGTAATGGATGTGTGCGGTTCCGACAAACATCGGCGAACGTCACCTCTGACATTAAAAAAACAAAACAAACAAAAACACGTTTCAAATAGTAGTGTAACGTTGTAGGGATACCATTAGTAGCCGTAGGCGGGTTTATGAACCACGTCAGGAAAGGGATTCACACATAATGTGTGGTTTTAACCTCAGTAGCTGACTTCTTGGCAACAACGCAACCGGTAGTCAAAGTGACTCTGACCTGCGCCTCCGGCCGGCATGGCGGCCAGAGAGCTGGCGAGGCGCCGCCATGAAGACTCAGCGGGAAACCGACGAGGCGCGCGCGCATCTTCTGCTCGCGAGACAATTCAACGAAATACAAACGTGCTCGTTAAGACGCCCCCCGGTGTTTTGTCAACATGAGCTCTCCCTCCCTCTCTCTCTCTCCCCCTATCTCCCCCCTCTCTCTCTCAACCAGATTATCCAATCTTATCCCGCGAGGTAAACCGGCGTCGCCAGAGCCCTCGCGCCTCAATAGAACCTCGAGTCATACGACGTTACATCTCTCATCACAACACCGACAGTGACGTCACGGTAGCAGCCGACGTTAGCTCCTCCCCCTCCCCACGAGCATCCCACTTCCTCCGAGCCAGAGGAGCTGCTAACTGATTTAGCTCGCGAAATTAGCCTATTGGCTAAGCTAACGCGCGCGCCCGGTCCGGCTGAAGGCGATCAAAGAGCAGCCGCGGTGTTCCGCAGTTTGACGCGTCGTCAAGGAAACGGTCTCCTCCGCGACAGTCCGAGATTACGTCTTCATTTAGATTCTTCTTCTTCTCCTTCTTCTTCTCTTCCCAGCGGCGGTAATCCACCTGTGTGCCTCTCGACAGGCCAGACGAGTGACGAGCCGAAAACAGTCCGTTCCTCTTCAAAATGTCGTCGTTATCCCCAGAGACCCGTCAGGCCCGGCGCCCCTCGGCCGGCGGAGGGGCTGAAGGAGGCCGACATGACACCGAGCAGCTCGTCGCCTGGTCGTTAGTCCTCCGAGTGTTGATCACAGACAGCGAAGCTCTCGCATCAGCATCAGCAGTGTCCCATCCTCCCCCTCCCCCTCCCCCTCCTCCTCCAGCCGCATACACAGCGCTGACGTTTCACGCAAGCGTACAAACCACCCCGCAGTATCGGGCTTCATAACAGCTACCAAATAGTATTTATTTTGGGTTTGCATTCAAATCAAAACAACGCCCTGCACTCATGTAGACTCGCTTTAAGTCAGCAGCCCTTCACACAGGTTAAAGTTCAGCTTCAGAGGTGAGGGGTCTGTCTGCTCAATGACGTCAGCATGGCGGATGTTTACATTTCTGGAAGCATTAATATTCAAAAGTTTATAACACACACACAGTAACAAATATTAAATAGATATTTATTTTGAGAAAAGTGACTGTTGAATGGTTGCAATTCTAATGTGTTGGCGCCCCCTTCTGGCCGACAGAGGGATTTTCTTTCTCCGGTTTGCAATTGCGGAGTCTCATTTCTGGTCATAAAATCCCTCAGAGCAGTCTAATAAACATAACCATCTATCGTTAATGTGAATCAGTAATGTGTATTTTAGTCTACTTATGTAGGGAACCATAAATTCAATCTACTGGATTTGGATTACAGTCGACTCCTCTACAGGTATAATTCAAGCTTCGAGAACGATGCATCCTTCTGCCAGTCGAACAGCAACCAGAGGACAAGATGTATGTACGTGCAAAAAACTAATGTCAGAGTAAACTGTAATTATACACGATTTTATTAATAAATGAGGTATTGAAAATCAAATTAAATGGTATGTGATTAACATAATTATACATGAAATGCATGATGACAATACACAGCAGTGTAATGGCTGAACAATCCCCAAATTCTTCTTTAAATTGATCCATTAGTATGATTCTAAGCACATAATACAGTAAGTATACAGTACATTAATGTTCAACTCCTCCTGCCACTTAGTAAGACACGCTGGAAGCAACTGGGCGATAAACCACCAATACTGAACCTGTAGCATAAGTTCTACAGAAGGCCTAAAATACTCGTTTGTTTTCAGTATTTATTTGTCTACTTTCTTTTCAGATGACCAATAACCTGAAAGAAAACAAGAGAGACAAGTGAATTAATAGAGGTTTTACTGTCATGTATACAATATATTTGACATTTCCAAACACATTCTCAGTCATGTTGTCTCGACATGGACCTCAAGCTGCTCCTCCTCCTACACACCTGGGTCAGGAGGAGGACCAAAGAGCCCCCCCGTTCAGAGTTTAGCAGATTTAGAGGAGGCTATACCCAACAGCATGGAGACGTCGTTGGCCGAGGTCAGCCACGACCCGCCGTCCGCCACCAGGATGGCTCCGGTCACATAGGAGGAGGCCCGGCTGGCCAGGAACAGGGTGCAGTGGGCCATCTCCGTCTTGTTGCCGGCCCGCTGCAGAGGGATGGACCGGAACGCACCCACAAGCTCCGCTGTGGGGCCGCCTGAGGCATTCAGAGGAGAAGGAAACTCATGCTGTGAGTCGTTTCACATACATGTTACACACGTTTCATCAGCTCCCCCTTATGGCCCAAACATGTCCTTATGGGTGGAACATTACCATATTATTGAACACTATTAATTATAGAAAGTGGTTATGTCCCCCTGAGATGGACTGGCGGCCTGTCCAGGTGACCCTGCCTTCGCCCTATGACAGCTGGGATCGGCTCCAGCGCCCCGCGACCCGAATGAGGATGAAGCGGTATTGATAATGGATGGATGGTTATGTCCCCCCATATATTTAAACTCGCATGTCATCATCATTCGTACAACTACCACTGAGAGGTAGCTGGACAACTCAAGTTATCATGTACTCAATACTTTCTATTAACATTTTAACTATTAACTGACAATTTAAACTTGTATTCATTAGATTTTCTGGCACATTAGTTTATTGCTATTTAGTCGAGATAATTGAGTTTAGAGTCAAGAGCATACATAATAATAAAAGTATTATAAAAGCCATGTAACAATTGTAAGACTTTGGTATTATCAGCCGATAACAAAAGCCCAAAAACACAAGTTTCTGAGGGTTGTGTGTTTGACTGTTTCTTACTGTAAAGAGATCAAAACATCGTTAATAAAAAAAGAATGCTTGTTAAGTGTATAATCTATAAATTAGCCACGTTGTCAGTATTTGGTTGAATCTTTACCGAGTCTGCGGAAGCCCTCCGTGCCGGAGACGGGACCTGGAGCCACAGTGTTCACCCTCACCCCACTGGGCCCCCACTCCACCGCCAGGTGCTTGGTCATGGCATCTGGGGACAGCAGAGGCAGCACTGAGTCCCCCATTGGAGTTTAGATAGAACTGCAGTCACAGGAGGAACCCTCTTACCATTTGCAGCCTTCGCAGAGCCAGCATGCACCTGGAGGCCCTGGCCCCTGTACCCGAGCGTCGCTGAGATGTTCACGATGTTGCCGCCGTGCGCCTGCATACAGAAGGGGGATGGGTGCGTCATCAACCGGCTTCAGAGTGCAGCCACAAAGTATTCAGTCATCGTTGCTCTTTCCTGGCCTCTAGCCAGAGAGAAGTGCAGAGAGCCAAGACTATGGGAAATGATTGATGGATAACCTAGTTGTGTTCTGTAAGATACCGCATTATCATCATTTCAGCGCAATGAGATAATAAAACAAGGAAGGGAGACCTCTCGGAGTGGACTGTACCTGGAACCACTTCTCATAAACCACCTTGCTGGTGTTGAAGGTGCCCATCGTGTCGATCTCCAGGACGGTCTTGAAGGCATTGAAGGAGAGGGAGCTAGCCGGGCAGAGGAAATTTCCAGCAGCATCTGTCAACAACAACAACATTAACCAAAGCCATGAAATCTAGAAATGCATGAATGATGTTGCACACATTCAGGCCATGTTATATCTTGACGTAACAGTTTGTAGATGGGACTAGAGTGCAAAGACAGAAGATAAAGACAGATACAGCATCAGCAAAGTTGATGATTAGACTAAAACCTTTCACACTTGACCTCGTGCTCAAAGTAGGCGTGTGCATATTCACCCTCCAGACACTTTGCAAGGTGTTTACACGCATGTCGGCAGGATGCATTGTAAACACGCGTGTGAGGGGGAGAGACCGCGTGGGAACCACAAACACAGGGATCATTAGCAACAGAAATCTAGATGTATTTTAGCCTGGTCACTAAGAGGTGACGTACTGTTCACGAGGATGTCTATGCGTCCCAGTTCCTTCAGCGTCTCGTCCACGGCGGCGGCGATGCTCTCCGGCCGCCTCACGTCCAGACACAGCGGGAGGCAGCGGCGCCCTGACGCTGCACACAGCTTCTTAGCTGCCTGCACGGTCATTTTAATACATTAGCTCTTTACAGCGGGAGCTAAATCATGGAGGGTTGTGGACATTATGTTTCAGAAGAATCACCTCTTTGAGCTTGTCCAAGTTCCGGCTTGCAATCACCGTGTCGCAGCCATGCCTGAAGGAAAAGAAAGATGTATAGCTGATGGTCACCGGACCTCCGCTCATCCTTCACACGCAGATGGCAGAGGCGACCATGAGGTGCAGCCGGCTCTTATCATCGATACCCAATTACACACCACAGGCACCGCTTAAGGGACCACTTTTGGAGATAAGTGTCTTGCCCAAGGACACATGGGCTAGCGGAGCGGGGCATCGAACCGCCGAGCCCTTGATTGAAGAACGACCCCTGCTCTGCCACGAGTCCCCGAATGTCAAGACTGATGACCGCATGGTGTATCGTGTTGATGAGAACACGGATAATGAAATAAGGCTGATGAGGAGACAGAGGGCTGAGCTGTGGGATGTTAGGGTGAAGGTCAAACATGTGATGAGGTCCCACACACAACATGTGAGAGGAGACAGTGGCTTCACCTTGGGGTTCGTCTGACTGTTGGCCCACTACACAGATGCAGTAACAATGTGTGTTGCTGATTTTGATAAAGTGCATCCTTTTCTGCCACATGAGTCCATTATTAAACTATTTAAACTTTATGCACAAGGAACATGATGAAAGTCTGACTGTCAGATAACAAAACCAGAAGGTTTAAAGTGCACCTCCTATCTCACTCACACTTATAGTAATGACATAATGGTGACGGAGCATTGATTCTACATGCATATATTGTGTATCCTATACAGGCAACAATAATGTGAATATAAGGAGAACACTTTGATTAAATACAGGATGATATTACTGCAAGATCTGGGCATGTTTTGGAGAGACAATCCTCTCACCTCATGAAGATTTCAGCTATCCGGAGTCCAATGCCAGATCCACCACCTGTAATAAAAGCAACCTGATCTCTGGAAAATAAAGTGCAAACCCTCATAAGGTCATAAGGTCACTTCATCACGGTGGCAAGCGTCAACAAAGTCGAGTTCAGCGTATGTCCGTACGTACTTGAGCAAGTCTGGACTGTAGATGTGCGTGTACGACGTCAGACAGTCGTCTGTGCCGACGTCTTCGGGCAGCGGCTCTCCTTTCCTCTCCGCCATGCTGATGAATAATCACGTGAACTCAATGCAGTCAGTGGCATCGTCATCATCACGATGCCGTCAACCACCTGCAACCTCACAGAGCAACACACACACTGGAGGGGGGAGCGGGGTCATGTGAGACAACAGAACACATGTGTGGTCATGTGATCATTATGTGTTCAAGCCCCTCCCATCCCCCTTGCCATGAACAAGAAGTGCTAAGTAGGTTTTTTCCACAAAAATGTGTTTGTTGCATGTCAAATTAAATGTTCTTGCTGTAAACTAAATCAACTGTTGTGTCAAAACAAATTGATTTATGTCGAAACACGTATATGTTGTTATGGTAGTTTTAAAGTGGAACAGGAAGTGGATCCCTTTACCCCCCTGATGGCTCAGGTGTGTCTCACTTTACCCCGGCTCAGGGCTAAAGTGAGACACACGACCTCTTGTTTTGAAACTATCATATGTTCACTGCCCTTTGTCCGAAAGACATTCTGAAAACGTACATTGCTAAATAACATTCTGCATTAATGGGACATGTGTACATGTCCCTGATCGATGATGTCAGCTCGCCTAGAGGAGCTCATGTCAAAGTGTCCCGAGTCTTCTGCAGCGCTCTGTGGAGCTAATGGCCGCTGTGAGGTCAGTGTGTGTGCGCGCGTGCGTGTGTGTGTGTGTGCGTGTGTGTGCGCATCCCCCGGTAACGGACTCGTTAAGCAGGTCTCAGCACAGCTGCGCACCAACAGCCTGTACCGTCGGGCTCGCGCAGTTCGGTTGCCGTGCACGTTACCGATCGCTCCCGTCTCGTTACCTGGAGAAAGCAGCTCGTCGCACCGTGCAGCTCCTCCGGGGGTCACGACCTCCACACGAAGCCCCAACACACACCTGGACCAGCCGCCTCACGCGCAGACCTGTGTCTCTGCACTCGGAACTAGTTGTACTTTGGACGCTAACTTTTTTTCGCCATCCTTTAGCAATGCATTGTGGGCAATGAAGTCCGGTCGAGGTGCGTTCAAGAACGCAAATATCTTCCACTCCCTAACTTATTCTCGTTTATTTAATACATAATGTATTATTATAGGCAGGCACGTGCACAGACATGTTGGGGGGCACGTGCTCAAACCAGAGAGAAGACCATCGCCAAATGAGTATCTATTGATCACTGCAACTGGAAGTGAGCAACACCTGAAACACATCGTGTCCTGAGACATGAGAGCTGAACACAATGACATGTTTGATTAACAATTACAATTTATTTTCATTTACAAAATGATAGGAGCGAAAATGCCATATAATAAACTGGGGGGGGGGGTTCTCACAATAACTCAAATAAATGCCGTCAGATATTAAAACACATTTGGGGGGAATTGATGACAGTCATTTTTATTCTTCAATACTTATTAATGAAGAACAAATGTGTCTCCAGCAGAAGGGGCCCTTTTCTCCTCCAGGGCCAAAGGGGAGGAGCTGGAGCACCACATGGGGTCTGTCTGTGCACGTGCCTGATTATAGGGGTTCACACTTTTAATACTGGTCTTTAGAGGTCAGGATTGCTTTGATTCATGCAGGAAAGAGAAAGTATCTCGGCCGCATGTTGCTCCGGGGTCTGGGAGGTCTTGATAATCTGGAGAGCAAAGGAGAAGCCGGTGATTCTGTTGTTCTACAATAATAGCATCTTCTCGGATGGCACCGGCGAGGGACTTCACTGGTAAACCAACACTGAATAAACGATTCCTGGTTTCCAGTTTCAGGCCTGATCGGGTGCATTAGTGTGAGAGTGGCCCTTATTGATCCATGCTGTGGGAGTTACTGTTGGGAAAGCCCTGCGCAATGGAGCCCTCCGACTGGTGGGATATTCGTCTTTACCCTGAGAGGTCTGAGAGGATCAAACTTGCAGGATGAGTGCTTTGGTAACTTGATTTGTTTTTCAGATGGCGTAAACAACCAAAGCAGAACAGGAGAAGAGATGCTATTGGATGCTAATGCTTTTTACACCAGACAGTTTTAACAGGGTGGGTTTCCCTCAAATGACCTTCCAGTGTTGACCTTTTTCAAAGCAGACGTGTTTGGATGTGTTTGTCTATCTTCATAATATTAGCTTGCATTAATCTAATCTCATATAGTATGCAAGGTTGATCAAATGCTTCTAATATAAAGAAAAACTTCACACATTTGAAAAGAATCGGAATAAGTAGTTATGTACACATGTCTAAAAAATATAAAAGTTTACTCGTCTGTAATTCGACATCCAGATGGCGCCATTTGTCTTTTCTGCTTGAATCCACTGATAAAACCATTAGCAGTACTCTTAATATGAGCCTGCAGTAAACATGCACGAGAATGCCTCTCTCCAATTAATATATATATATATAACCCTCCTTTTATTTATGTTCTTTTCTCCAAGTTTCTCCAACTCAACGACTGTATACAACACTATTTAAAAAAAATCTTTGTAAGCACTGTCCAACTGTGTAAACACATTCTTGATACGATGAAACACGAGCAAATGACAAGTTAGTACAACGTGTAAATCATACTTTAGTGTTACTAAGCATTACTCGTAAGAAATAAACAAAGACTAAACATGTTTATTTCTTAAGTAAAGAAGTAGAAATGAAACCCAATTTTTTGCAGCCCTGTTTATATAATTTTCCAAAATCTTTGAAGGAATACAAATAACTTAAAGTAAGATGAAATAACTTTTTACTGGTAAATGCTGAATGCTTTTTCTAACAGTAGCGCAAGTAGAAGAGTCATAAAGTCAACAAAACAACTTCTACCGTGAGGCTATATCTGCTCCAACACGTTTCCTTAGTTACGCAGCAATATCTATTAAAAGAACACTGGCCACCACCGTGAGTCTGCAGCAGTGACACCCCGGAGGGTATTAAAGTGAGTAAGTGTGGAAACTAGTGTGACTTTTTTCTTCCAAATTAAAGTCTCGCTCAAAAAAGTCATCTTAAAAGGGTGTTTTTGTTGAGCACGTTTTAGAGAAACTCTCCTGATGCAGGAACATCACGGCATGTACAAAAGACGGTCTTTATTCAGACAACCAGACTAACTGACAGTTCATTGTTTTACGAGCCAGACGCAGCTTAAGCAATAAAAGGTCCATCATCCCCCGCCGGCCTCCAGCCGCGCCGCATCGACAGCTGCTCCTGGGCTCGGTCCGGGTCTCTGCTCTCCAGCAGTCTGTGGAGCTCTGCTCTGGACTTCTGCTGGTGGGTTGGACTCCTCCAGACCCTCCAGACCCACCAGCCTGCTGCTGACCTCCCACAGCTGGCGGGCTGCCTCCTCATCCAGGGCTTGGGGCGCCGGTTCCTTCTCCGTCATCACGTCGTAGTACCTCCCCGTCACCCCTTCCATCTCCTCGGACACGGCCAGGTAGACGCTGGGCTGGGCCCCCATGTCTGGGCTCTTTACCAGCATGGAGAAAAAGGGACCTGGAGGGGGGGGTTGGTGGAGAGCACATGTTTGCTGGTTAAAACTCAGCATGAATACCATGTTTTACATTTTTAGATCTCATCCTTTTTTAGATGTATTGGTCAACGCCAAGAACTGTATTCCTGTTCTCCGTGATATATGACATGCACATACATGAATGTGCAACAAGTATGTTTGTTTATATCTGTCTCATGTTGCACTGTGGATTATATTATTCTTTAAATGATGAGAGGATCTTTATTACCTTTGAGTGCATGCATTAAAACAAATGTGTTTAAACATGTGCATTCACTGATGTCCAGTAAAAGTAAAGAACATCAGCCACAACATGGGTAACACCCACAGGCTGTGGCAGGAGGTGTTAGAGGTTAGAATAGAACATTCACTGTAGCCCAATGCCATGTGGAGCCACGAGCTCATACGGCTCAGCTAACTAAGCATTAATTGATTTCTCTAAATCCAGAATCCAGTTAGAAAGCAGGATCCTCACTGAGCACAGAGCTGGAGAACTGCGACTGGTGGAGACCCGTGTGCCTCCCGAGATCCGTGGCAACAACGCCTGGGTGTGTCGCGTTCACTGTGACTCCTGTGCCTGTTACACACATTTAAAAATACACACCCAATGGCCAATTACAAACGAGGACAGAGGCCGAACTCCCTCCCACACGCCCACTCGTGCGTCCGCCTGCAGACTTGCCTCGTAAGCGCTTGGCGAGCTCTCTGGTGAACAGCACGTTGGCGAGCTTGCTCTGACAGTACGCCTGCTTGGTATCAAACTTTCTCTTCTCCCAGTTCAAGTCCACAAAGTCCATCTTTCCAACGACGTGGGCGAGGGAGGTCAGGTTGATCACTCTGCTGGGGGCGGACGCCTTCAACTTGTCCAGCAGGAGGTTTGTCAACAAGAAGTGGCCTGGAGGAAGACGGACATGTCGTCGGGGTCGGATGGAGACAGCGAGGCTTTATTAGAATTTAAATATACTTTTGAGACATTTTCTCACAGAAGTTTAGAGGAACAGACACCAGCCTCCATCTTTGTTGGTTCAGTTGAAGTCCGTACCCAAGTGGTTGACTCCAAACTGCATGTCAAAGCCGTCTTCTGTCCTCCCTGCTGGACATCTCATGACTCCAGCATTGTTGATGAGCACATCCACACGCTGCTGCTCTACAAGACAACCACCTTGTTATTTCATGTTGTTCCCGAGTCGGCTTGACTCCGGTAAGCGAACACAGAACTGGAGAAGCGATGCGCTTTGTTTTCTCACCTCGTTTCATTCGCTCTGCAAACTCCCGAATGGACTTCCCGGAGGCCAGGTCGAGGCGGCACGCGTAAACCTGAGGATTCAGAGTCGTCCCCCTAATTTCCTTTGCAGCCTCCTCGCACTTCTCCATGTCCCGACATCCCATAATGATCCGACCCCCTGAAGATGCCAAAATGGGGGGGGGGGGATTGTGTCATTGTGAGCAAAAGAACAGCTGAAGATACTGTGTGTGTGGTTTGTTGTTGCATCATTATTTCCTCTCACCTCTCTTGGCCAGTTCCCGGGCCGTCTCCTTCCCGATGCCCGTGTTGGCTCCCGTGACGATCACAGTCTTCCCCCTAATGGTCGCCTTACTGGGACACCGGCCTCCAGTCACATGGTTCCTGTGAGAATCATTAAAGTGCAGGGCCACATCTTATTCAAGCGCACCTCCTCGTTCAGCCTCACGGGTCGCATGGAGTTCTCAGATGAGCAGCACAGTGCCGTCTCTGTTGCCCGGCCGACTGAACCCGGCCATTTGTCCAAATAAATCAAATAAAACTATAAATCTAATGGCCACCGACGCATCGTGGCTTTTTGAGTTGACGCAGCCAAAAGAAAGTAATGTCCATTTCCGTACTTCATTATTCAAACAACAAAAAATGTCCTTAAGTTCTCACTATAGCCTCATGAACTGTGAATGAATCAAAAGAATAAACACAGAGCGAGCCGCCGTCGTTCCCACCACTCTTCTATTGTTCGGCTGTGTATCCTTCGTCCCGCCACTCATTTGGTGAAAGTCCAGGATTATAGCTTTTTTATTTATTGAATTGATTTGAGGACAAATCTAATGTAGATGTGCTTGTCATGTTGTCCATCCGGCAGTAATTGAAGCTTCTTGTGGGTCAAGTGTGATAAGTGCCTTGTCCCAGCAGAGCGGTGAGCCAGGCCTGAGTCGCGTTGAGACCAACAGGTCTCAGAGCTGGATGTCAATGTCACTAAAGTACCCATCAGTGCATATTAATGAGTGCATTATGCAATTTTGAAGCAGTGGTCTCTCAACAAACAAAAGAAGTAAAAGGCACGCTTTCCCCTGGAACTGCACACATGTTCATGTCCCTCTCTCCAGCAGGAACAGGCAGAACCCTCCCGGGTCGCGCTGCCTGTGTGAGGCGCCCCGCTGGGCCGAGGGGCTGCTGGACCGGCTCGGATAAGAAGCGTAATACTAACGTTCCTTACGTAACACCTTGACGGAGACGTTACATTCAGCTGTAACGCGTTACCTGACACATGCAGTACATTCACAGCTGCATTATGACATGGCCTATAACGACTCACTTCAGTAAAGCAGCGGCTCCGAGCGCCGTCCCGAACACCGAGACCGGGAGGACGTATTTGTTCATTCCTCCAGAGGAACGCGGCGGCATGGATGGACCCGAAACACAGGTGACAGGTCACAGGTCACAGGTCACAGGTCACCGGTTACAGCCCCGTTTACACGGGTTGGTTTGACAACACGCTCGAGCCACAAGGTTAAGCGCGCATGTTTTTAGCGTCACCAGCCGAGCGTAAAGCCGAATGGAATTGTGGGAAATGTAGTGCCAAATGTAGCGTGCGTCCAAAACAAGCAGTAAACGACTTTTTTGTGTTTTGCAACATTATTCATACTCTGTCATATTCATTGAATGTGTTTTAACTCTAAATCTGTCCTTCTGGTCACATGACATCTATGACACCTGTCCATCCTGGAGAGGGATCCTCCTCTGTTCTCTCCTCAAGGGTTCTGACCTTTTACCCTGAAGGGTTGTTTGGGAGTTGCTCCTGATCCGATGCGAGGTCAAAGGTCAGGGATGTCTATGTGTACAGATTGTAAAGCACTCTGAGGGGAGTTTGTAATTTGTGAAAATGGGCTATACAAATAAACTGAATTGAATTTTTAAATAGCGTAAGACACTAAAGAATGTGAGTGTTTGTGTATCTAGAGAACACTTTGTGTGTTTTGTGTTCGTCTTTATGAAACTATCTTTACTCATTCTGGCCTTGTACTTGAAGTGCATGCAGTGAGTTCAAAATGTTGATAACTCAGGGAAACCAAAGTAATCCCTCCATTGCATTTAAATTTGTTCTTGTCGTCACATAAAAATGTCATGAGAACAAAATGAAATTGTGGGATTATCGGGAGGATTTTGAGTCAGTAGAGAAGAACTGTGTAATACTTTTAGGACTTGTTTCAAATATTCCTTTTTTATTACAGTTTTAACTACTGGCTCTGTGGCACTGAGATTCTTGGATGAAGAGTGCGTTACAAATGGAATCCATTAATATTAATATTATTCAGAGTGATGTGGTTGTAAATTGCTTTTTTCCCCCCTTTTGTTTTGTGATTGTGAAAAACGATGTGAAATGCCTTTGCTGTTCTGTGGGGAGCCAGGTGAGACTGAAGGAGAGGAAGAGGGAAGAGAGCTCTATGAGACGGAGAGGGTCCGCTGTGGAGGGTCACGCTAATGCCTGTGAGCGCTATCCGCATGCAGCATCCATTTGAATTCAATACTTCTCTAAAGTTAAACTAAATCTTTCTTCTTTATTTTAATATTTTTTTCTGATTTTTTTCAAAGAGTTTTTGATGTAAATCCTGCTCATCTAAGACACTCAACTGTGTCTCCTGTGCCCCGCGTCTACTCTCAGACATATTCAGTGTGGTTTGTGGAGGCATACACTTTCATGGTTTTAAATGCGCACGATCATTTGATTTCGTCTACCCATGAAGAAGAGCACAACAACGTTCCTCTTGTTTCTTCCTGCCTGCTGTAGATATAAAATTGTTCTAAAAACAGAACATATAATATACCATTTAGCTTGAGGGCCTGTGTCAACATCCCTCCACGATGACGCTGCCGTTTCTAGAGCAGCTCAGACACAAAGTAAACCGTTCATGAAGAAAGATTTGAGAACGGTGAAAAAAACAAGGCCACCCCCTTTGCAACGAGACGTGGCGAACTCGAGGTGACACATAAAAAGTCCAAACTAGGACGTGAGTCTGGTGCCTGAAAGAAGAGAGGGAGGAGCAGCCCTGCTCTATTTGTTCACAGAGGTGTGTATCCCTGGTGGGTTCGACCCGGTGTGCTCTCTGCTGTCAGCCCATGTGTGCTCTGACCTCCACTGTGATTTATGAAGATGCAGCTATTCAATATGCACATCTCACCAAATAAAACACTTTAGCGCCTGTTTCCTCCTCAACGGCTTCATGCTTTCCCCCTGATCCGCATACTGCTGAACACAGTTTATCTTTCACTCTTCTCAGCATGAGCCTTGAGCTTTGACAAGATGCAGCTCAGGACCTGCAATGTTTCAATGCAAATCTGGCCTGGGAGAAGGGAAAAAAGCAAAAAAATATATATGCATTGATGTGAAATCAATAACTATAGCAATAAAAAAGAAGTTGCTCATAAACGTAAAGACATGTATAAGGGCCTGAGGGGAAATCAAGTACAATTTGTATATCTCTTCATGAGCAGAAGCCATCAACCCATCTGATCGGTGGTATTTGATGATGATGATTCATGTTATCCCTGTTATGCTGATGCTGTTCTCTCAGTCCAATCTGCCCGTTGTTGAACATGTAAGTAAAGATAGAGGGGAGCTGCCAGGCTCTGAGTTAATTGAGAGTCTTGTCTCACTGTTACCTCATAATGACAGTTGGCAAAGGCGCCGCGTGAAGAACTTGAGGCCATAAACTGTTGAATTATGCAAGAGAGGAGCAGCTTGTTGTGTTCCTTCAAAGCTTGAATCAAAAGGAGAAGCCCGTGGACTCACTGGGGTCTGGACAGCGGGAATGGTGCATCCCGGCGCTAGGACCCGGGACACGTGAGACTATTAGTTTGCCAGAGGGTGGAGACGGCGAACAATGAGGGAGCTGACTGGTCGGACCAGCAGAGGAGCCAGATCCCCCCCACCCTCTCCACACACACCCCCAGAGTTCCGCTGGACAGACGGAGCAGACTGAGAGCAGGACGCAGAGCTGAAGACGGGTCCATGCGCGCTGCAGAGAGAGGAGGTTTGCTGAGCCCCGGCGTGCACGTGCGTGAATGGGATCGCCTGTGTGTGTGTGCGTGTGTGTGCGTGTGTGTGCGTGTGTGCGTGGTGCTGAACTGGGTCATGCGGACCACCGGTGGAGCGAAAGATAAACACGCAGCCTCCTCCTCCTCCTCCCGCTGTTGGCAGGTTGAGGCGCTCCGAGGAGGGATCCGTGCAGCCGCTGTCCTCATCTCAGCCTCCAGCAGCAGATGATGCTCTGAATTATTCCGCCTCCGAAGAAAGTCACGAAAGTGAAGCGGCTCCTCGGGAGCACCGGGTCTTCTGGGCGGGCAGCGGACGCAGCAGCACCACGGCGAGGGATCTCGTCGGAGACTTTCCTCATCTGTGGAACTGAACCCCTTCGAGGTTCTGATGGACCTGCGCGCGCCTTTAAGCGCCTGACTGATAACTTTCAACCGAGGAGACCCGTCGATCGGTTCCGTGCAGAGCTCTGCGGACCGGAGCGCGCGCAGCTGCAGCTCTGCTCCCCGGGCGGATGCAGGACCATGGAGGAGAGAGACAGGTCGCCAGCAGGTGAGTGAGGGATCTAGATGGCACCCTGGGGTGCCTGCAACCGAAAGCCAACGATAAAGATGGAACAAATATTGCCTTTTTAAAATTGTAATTACAATTTCAGATTTGTATATGTGGATTTTAATTGTTTTCAACTTTGTGTTGCCTGAACTTTGACTCATCCATGGACAATATTCATATATGAATAATATATGAGCCTATACTGCCCGATGTAGAGTATTATAATAATAATAAAAACATACCAGCAGTAATACAGCTGCATTAACCACAAGGATTAACTCCAACTCGAGTTAATGCTTAAGCTGCGTGTCCTCACCCACATTCCTCGTGAAACTTTTGGGATTGGGTCGAGATGGAGGCGAGGGCGTCCGGGGGGAATCCACCTTTAATGACCCTTTTATACTTTGCAAAGCGTGGACAGGTTGCATCTCATCGTTAATGCCGGCTAATGCAGTGAGATGAGCAGCTGCCTCATAGAGCACTGCAGACGGACTGAGCAACGGACTCTCAATGAAGGGCAGCTGATGGATGTGGTCACATTGTGTGACTGAGAAGCAGTGACGGATCATGGCTCTACTTTCTACTGAACTTTAGACTTTAAAGTTGCTTTACCAGGAGCAGGTATTCATATTTTGGCCCAAACATGTAGAAACCGTCCAAACATCATAATTTACATGATGGGATAAATGCTGTACTTTACAAATACACAAACACCGTATTAAAGAGCAGATAGAAGCGTGGGGTCATACCATTAAAGTCAATGACAAAAATCTTTCCTCAAATTATCCTTTCGAATTATTTGCAAACCTCCTGTGGGTGTCGTCCCAACCCACCTGCAGCCTGAACTACCTGTCTCATGCCTACCTGCCTATACCCATGTCTACCTGCCTACCTGTCTACCTGTCTACACACACACACACACACACACACACACACACCAGTTAAAGCCATGCCCGCCCCTCACACACACACACACACACTGGCAACATGGTGTTAAAACCTCGTACCAACGTGTAATGAGTTAAATAAAGGGAACGAGCCTCAGCTGCTGAACGGAGAGCAGAACATCGGGACATGTGGAGGACGTTTGTTCTGAGGTCTGTGCCTTGCTGGGAGGATTAAAGAAACATCCCATAATATCTGCACATTACATCCTAACCAGGAATTATTAATGAGAAAACAGTCTTTCATGTACATTACGCTCTTGTTTTTAATTGTCTTGTACATTCTGTGCTCTTTACAAGCAATGACTTATCGTCTCGCAATTAAAGCACGGATGGATTTTAATTTGTGAGGGAGAGCGAGGGAGAGTTCACTGCAGCCTCAGCGACCACCATTAGTGCATTGGTCCTGGCTAGGAGGTGTTGTGTGTGAGGATCACACATCTCAACAGACTGGAGTTTGCCTTGAAGTGGAGGGGAAGAGGAGCTGTGTCCTCCTTAGAGATGCTCTTACATCATTTAGCCACACCCCCTTTTAGACCACATTTTGTGGGCTCATAATAGAGTCACATTTCCCCATGTATTTGGCATCAAAGGAACAGAGTCTCCCTTCACCCATGCTCTCTCTCTCTCTCCCTCCCTCTCTCTCTGTTGTCACATGGAGCCTCCCTTTAGAACTGGAGGCTGTTGGATTGTGAGAGAGGGGAAGGTACATTATTCCTCTATTGCAGTGACATTTCACTGTGAAAAGATGTTCTACAGGACATGATTATGATCACACATGTCCTCGTGTTCCGACAATATTGATTTATTCTGCATTGGCTTTTTTTGCGGGGTTTATCAATGTGCCTTTTCTTCTTCTTCTTCTTCCTCCTCTTTTGTGTCACTGCACAGTCCTAGAGCCCAGAGCACTCCACCTCCCGGAGCTCACGTCCACTCACTTCCTTGGATCCCTTTGACCTTGGATTATCCCTTTCCAGGCCTCAGCTCCTCCCAGCAGGGGGCCGATGGCCGGCGGTGTTTTCGGGCGCATGGGATGTGTGGCGTACAGTGGAGAGAGAGAGAGGTGATTGGAAGGTAGAGTCGAGTCGGGGACGGGTTGCAGCACTCGGGCCTAGCAGGGGTTCTCCGTATGTGAGCAGCCGGGCCAAACTTGAGAGCAAGTGATTTGTCAAAGTGAGAGTCCGTGGCCCCGGCCGCCGGTTCACCTATCACGGCCCAGCGGGGGGGGGCACTAAACCCACCTGCTCACCACGGTGTCCTGTGTGACGTGATTCAGTGATTCAGGAGCAGAGCGTCCTGACAGCAACACGCTCCTTTGGGTTCTCATCGATTGACAGATCGCTTTGGATCCCAGTCGTCTTGTTTTCATTCCACACGACGGACGAGGAGCGGCTCAGACGGACACGTCCGTGTGTCCGTGCACGCAGTTAGTTTTCTCTCAGTCCGTGGGAGAAACCACATCACTCACAAAGTCCTTCGCTCACGGTTTTCTCTTTGGCCCCGAGGCGAAGCACGTTGGGCGTTCTGACAGTCCACTGGACTCAGGAGACCAGCTTCACCCTCAGGACTCGGCGTGTCCATTAGGGATGGAGAGAGGTCGCAATGGGAAGCAGCCGCAGTCCATTTATTTATTACATTAGTCCCTTGTTTACATTTTCTAGAACAGACAAGAGAGAAGTGGGAGAGGAGGACGGATGGAAGGAAGGCAAACAGCGCGTGTAAAGATGCTGATGTATGCTGTGTGTCCAGCGAAAGACACGTTTTAAAGATAGAGATACGACTCTATTGGACAATTTCTTAGCGTTCTCCTCATATATTGTCCATCTGCAGGTTTCTGCTTCCTATGTTAATGATTTGTTGAAGTTATTACAGTTAATCTCTGGAGGAACACATCGCTCCATGTTGAACGTTTAGTAAATACATCTGAAACAAGCTGAGAGTCGGTATGTAAGCACAGCGGTGCTGAGCGACGTCAACACAGAAGGATTGGACGAATGGGAGTTGTGGCTCCATGACGTCGCTAGATATTAATCGTTCATCCTGAAAACATGATCGTGTGTGCCTTATGTCATGGCAGTCCATCCAATAGTTGATGCAACACGGAATATTTGAGTTTGGATCAAATAGGTGGACAGATTGGCCGAGCAGCATCGCAGCTTTGTCATCACGGCTAAAAATAAAGCTGGTCTCTGAGATCAGTTGAAACTCGCTGCCACCTGAAGTCCACATTGAGACCGTCTCACGCGTGACCCTCAGAGGTCAGAGGCGAGGTCACCGCCCGGCCGCCAGGAGACGGTCGTCAGCTGCTCCACAGGATAAATCTCTGTTCTCATCTCCGCCACGTGTTCAGAGAACAGAAGGTCGCGTCTGAAGTGTGACACTCCGGTCAGACACAGCAGGTCATCACAACGTGGAACTGGATGGGTTTTTTTCTGGGAACAACCTTGTTTTTTTTCAGAGGGTTATACTGCGAACGCACTCAGCACTGTTTGAGTAATTGCTAAATGGACTGAGATTATTCAATATGCGTCTGAGGGGAAATTAGTGGCAGGAAAACAGATCACCAATCTCTCACTTCTACACTTTTTTAATGGAAAAATAGGCTTGTTTTCAGGCTGTCCTTTGTTGTTTGTTTCCTGAGATTTTATCAAACGCTCACATCTTAGATCAGTGGTCGCCAACCCGTCGATCGCGATCGACCGGTCGATCTCGAAGACGTTCCCTGTCGATCTCCAAAATAAAATGAAAATAAAATCAGAAACACATTGTTCCTCATTCTCGAACATTTTCTGAAGTGTCTTCTGAAACGTTTTCTTCCTGACTGGAAGATCGACGTCAGAAAAGATCTCCACCTGATTTTAATGAACGCCTGAAAGCGGGTTCTCTGACAGCCGTGTTGTCAGCTGTGCTCCTGAAAGAGGGGTACCACAAGTGAGGCGCAGGGGAAATGCAGAAAGACCTTTATTCATAACTTTACATATTACACAAGTTCAAAGTACAAGGACATACAACTACGTCATCAATAAATAAATGTTGTAATGCTGAGATCGGCTTTTTTTTTTGTCCTTCAAAACAAAAGCTCAACATTGAGCTTTTTATCTTGTCTGATGGAGCAATTTGGTTTACTTGAAAGTGATTGCAATTATATTTATTCTATTATTTGAAAAAGCACAGATGCAGGAGTCACAAATGGTGATTCTCATATTTATTATTATTATAATTATTTAAATCTGAGGATGTCTTTAGAGCTGATGTGAATGCTGACTTCAGAACCAGTCCCAGATGATAAAACTTTCATACCTTGCCCGAAAAAAACTCCACGTGAGTGAAAGAAAATCAAACCAAAGACCAGGAGCTGGGGCTGATTAGCAGCAGCAGCTCACAGCCCTCAGACTGTCTGTCTCAAGCTCACAGACAGAGTTCAGTCACAGCCATCACACTGACTGGAGTCACATGACTTGATGGCATTATGATGAGAGCTGAACTAAATAAATACAACATTTATATTGGTAGTTCATCCAGCTGCTCATTGAAATGTGTTTTTTCTTGTTCATATTGTGTGTGGTGAACAAATATCTTACTTTTTATATTGCACTTAAATTCTGTGTTGCTGGTCTCATCAATTTGAAAGCTGGACCAAAGTGTTTTGATTTCATTCAATTAGAATTAGGCCAAATAAAAAGCCTCAAGTCATAAGTCCAGTCTGGACAGTCGTTTTCTCTCAACGCCTCAATAGGTAGATCTTGCCGGTCATGAAGGTGGAGGTCAGTGATCTTGGGCTCAAAAAGGTTGGTGACCACTGTCTTAGAGGATGTTTTTTCATCGCAATTAAACCATTGATGCATCGAGGTTCAACCTGAGTAGTAAGGAGCAGCCGAGGCTCACAGATGACTGACAGCGAGTGGGACACACAGGAGACATTTAAATGAGCCTCCAGCCAAATCCTCATCTGCATGTTGAGTGTGTTGCTGTCGCCTTGTCTTTCGCCGCGAGAGAGGACAACACAGGAGCAGAGTGCATCATGGGAGTTCGGCGGGGCGTGCGGCTGTGGCCGAGCACGACCGCCGAGTCGCGCTCACAGCTGCTGCTCTCAGCCGGAGGAGCACAAAAGGCCTTTTGAGTGTCACTGAGCGACTGATACACCGGACCTCCACACACACACACACACACACCATAATCTCCATAGACCATATCACTGTATCACCCCCCACCTCCAGCACCTCACTGCAGTTTCTGATTCATGTGTTCACAGCGTCACCGGCAGCCCCGTCTCCCCGAGCGCGCACCACATTCTAGAACTCTAAATTCAGTTCTGCAAAAGGAAATGAGAGCAGAGCATCCCACACTGGGGGGGTCTTTGTGGGAGCTGAGTGATGTGATTAAGATCTAGTGCTGCACATTGTGCCCGTGGAGCTGTCTGGAAGAAGAAGAAGAAGAAGAAGAAGAAGAAGAAGAGATCCAGGGGCACGAGTGCAATACTCACGTCTCTTATATAAACATCAAGAAGCTGTTATTTGCAGAGAGACGTACGCAGGGCAGTTTCTATTTTCGGACTTTTCTTCTTCGGCAAAGAGCGACGAGCCGAGAACACGCGGCGGCACATGGTTGCATCCTCTTTGAGTTTTCGCTGTAATAATCTATATTTATCTCTCTTCCCTTCAGAACAAAACCTCCTGAGCCATGTTTTCATCTACTGTACATTTGCTATACTGTGCAATACTTCATGCCCCCCCCGTCAACACAGACACACGCACAACGCTCTGTTTGAAGCTGCTGCTGCAGGGAGAACAAAGTGCAAAGCAGTTGCCTTTGAATGGTGGATGAAAAAGGCCACGGGCAAAACAGTTTGTGCTGATTTGAAGCCCATTAGTGGGCCTGTGTGTGTGCGTACTCTGCATGATTGGATGATTACATTTGTGTGTGTATGGAGAGAGACAATGGGTACGATCATCAGTTTGATCCACTTCATCACCTCAGAGGTCCATTGTGTACAGTCTGCTTCATCGTTGTATTGTCTGCTCAGCAGCGTGACAGCAGCTCACCTGCACAGACACTAACCTCTGATGTTTAATGTGTTGTCTGCTGGTACATTTAGTGTGAAGCTGTATTTCTCCTCCTGGGATCAGTTTGACCGATTTCAAACTTGGCAAATAAGTCAGCGTAACTTTTCTTTTGCAGTTTCTTCCATTTTTTCAGCTTTATAAATTTGACTGAAATACAAACTGGAGCAACCGCTGTGCAAACCAAATGTGTTCACAAGCAACCGCTTTCCTCACGGCACATCTGGCTATCTAATGATGGAAAACACACGTGTGTGAATCCCTCAGTGGTCACAGATGATCTACGGCAGCCGCACCGCCTGTATGCACCGCCTGTATACACCGCCTGGATGCACCGCCTGTATGCACCGCCTGTATGCACCGCCTGTATGCACACCGCCTGTATGCACCGCCTGTATGCACACCGCCTGTATGCACACCGCCTGTATGCACCGCCTGTATGCACCGCCTGTATGCACCGCCTGTATGCACCGCCTGTATGCACCGCCTGTATGCACACCGCCTGTATGCACACCGCCTGTATACACCGCCTGTATGCACACTGCCTGTATGCACCGCCTGTATGCACAGCCTGTATACACCGCCTGTATGCACCGCCTGTATGCACAGCCTGTATACACCGCCTGTATGCACCGCCTGTATGCACCGCCTGTATGCACCGCCTGTATGCACCGCCTGTATGCACACCGCCTGTATGCACCGCGGCGCTGGCAGCTCTCCATTTGTTTCCATTTGTTTGTCCTTCTACCTGGTCGTATTGATTTTCCCATCGCCGCCTGCCAGTAAGTGCTGTCTGAGTCCAGCCATATCTGAAAGCTGGCCAGAGTGATCTGGAGGGACAGCAGGGAGTCCGATGCATTTACTGAAAGCACTTCCCATGTGGATGCCTTCCTGAATTGATTGTATGGAAATGAAGGTCTGTTAAAGCCTTCTTGATTTAACCACCCTGTGGGACGCCATGTGCAGACTAGGATATACAGATGTGTGCCAAGAATGCAAAATATACCTGAGAGCATTCTGTCATAAACACAGTCAGGCATAACGTTCATATCGCCTTTTGTTAATTGTCATTTAATTTGTTATTTATTTATCATTGTCACATTTTGTTCAGCAAATGAAATGACTCATATATACAGAAATATATATATATATATATACAGAGATATATATATACAGAAATATAAATATATATATACAATCCCTGCAACCCTAATGAGGATAAGCGGTATGGATAATGGAATGGAATATATACAGAAATATGTATACATAGAAATATATATATACATATAGAAATAGAAATATATATACAAAAAAATAATATATATATACATAAATATATATACAGAAATATATATATAATGATCAAATACCTCCCCTAAAAACCATAAATCAAATACATTCCTACATTAATCTGCACGTTACATGGTGTGCCATCATCATATGAAAACCTGACTAAGTAGTGTTCTTTCCTTCTTCCATGTTGTCTTCCCCACAGCGTCAAGGCGAGCCTGTCCCTCTCTCCATCTGGTCCGGGGCGGGTGGGCAACGGCGGGGGCTCGCCCACATCAAAGATGGGCTACTGCGGAGGGGTCCCGGTGGAGGACATGCAGGCCCTGGCCATCACCTCCCTGTCGGCAGCCGACGTAGCCAAACAATACGAGCACATCCGTGAGCTGGGGAAGGGCACGTACGGCAAGGTGGACCTGGTGGCCCACCGGACTCAGGGTGAGTCGCTTACGTCTTCTCCCTCATAGACTAAAGCGTGACAACTAAACAAAAGACATTCTGGGCGGCAGATTGTTCAGATCCTCACAAGGTGCCAGCTTTTCTCACAGCTGAAGATAACCAGCTTAGGCAGACAGCACGTTATAATGGCTCAGCGCTGAGACATTCATTTCCACAGTTAATGGGTTTGTGAAGGATTTGTTCGGGCTGCTGTTCACGCCTTGTTTTAAGAAGTCTAAGGTTATGGAGCTGGAGCAGCGTGAAGTATTGCAGAGTGAAGCTGACAGGGAGGCACAGATTTAAAATGCTCCGTGCAAAGAGCCTCTGTCTTTCTGCAGCTGGTTGAATGTGTGTCATGGAGATGCATTTCATTCTCTGTGCATGTTTAAATGACGCTAGCAGCTGTCATTAAAACAGGGTTTGGGAGTTGGAAACCTCTCCACTCCCTTTGAGTGTCAGGTGACACTTCCAAATTCACTTTAGGTCCTTTGGATCACACACATGTTGACAATAGTTCTTAACTTTGTCCACATTTTTTGTTTTAGGCACCAAAATGGCGCTCAAGTTTGTCACCAAGAACAAGACGAAGCTCAGGAGCTTCGTGCGGGAGTACAGCCTCACGGGCTCGCTCAGCTGCAGCCCGTTCATCATCAAGGTCCTGGACGTCCTCTTTGAGACGGAGGACAGCTATGTGTTCGGACAGGAGTACGCCCCCGCCGGGGACCTCTTCGACATCATCCCCCCACAGGTGAGCGATCGCTCCTCCTCTCACCAATCAGCCCCGTGTTCCAACAGGGCCGTTTCACAAGTTCTCCTGGGATCGGAGCCTGCTCTTTTTTCCCGGTTTTCTCTGGGCCAGAACTCTCCCTTCACTTTAGTGCTATTCCATTTGATGCGCTGGGTGCTCGACTTCAAGGCTCTTCTAAAGAGTCGTTACAAATGGTTGCAAAGGAACTCAAAACTTCACTCAACTGTATCGTTTCAGTTTCTTCTTTCTTTTTCAATATCAACTGTTCTGTAACCTCCCCACCACAGAGTGTTTTCTTCTGGTATCACCTCTCATCGTCTCACCTCCTCCACAATGTACTGTAGATATGATATATATTAACTGTGATCATCCTTCCTCCCTCTCAGGTGGGTCTTCCCGAGGAAATGGTCAAGCGCTGCATGCAGCAGCTGGGCCTGGCCCTGGACTTCATGCACAGTAAGAGCCTGGTGCATCGGGACGTGAAGCCGGAGAACGTGCTCCTATTTGACCGCGAGTGCCGGCGCATCAAGCTGGCTGACTTTGGTATGACGAGACGCGTGGGATGCCGCGTGAAACGGGTGAGTGGGACCATCCCCTACACGGCGCCGGAGGTGTGCCGCGCGAGCCGCGCCGAGGGTTTCCTCGTGACCACCGGTCTGGATGTTTGGGCCTTTGGCGTTCTGATCTTCTGTATGCTGACAGGCAACTTCCCCTGGGAGGCGGCGCTGGCGGCCGACGCCTTCTATGAGGAGTTTTGTCGCTGGCAGAAAGCGGGGTGCCCCGCGGGGACCTACCCGTCTCAGTGGCGGCGCTTCACCGACGACGCCTTGCGCATGTTTCAGCGGCTGCTTTCTCCCGAGCCGGAGAAACGCTGCGGCGTCAAGGACGTCTTCTGCTTCGTCAAGTACGAGCTGGTGAGCGAGCTGCGGCGCCGAGCCTCCTGCCGGGCCAAGAGAGGCGAGCGGTCGAGCTCGGGAGCGTGCGCCGGCTCTTGCACTTCCTCCGCGACCTCCACTTCCTCACGACCCTCGCACAGACACCCCGAGCCCTCCACGCCTCCGGGGACATCCTGCCTGCGCCCGGCGCCGCTCAAACGCAGCGTGCTGTCCGACCCGCTGTCTCCCAGAGAGGAGTCTGGACAACACCAGGCTCCGGGCCGAGACAAGAACAAAAGCCAGATGGTGATGGCGACCGCCATCGAGATCTGCGTGTGACCGCGCGAGCGTGAGCGGTGGAGACCGGACGGCTTTTCACAGCGAGAAGAAGCCGTGAAGAGGCGTCACTGGAAGAGAATACGCCCCCTTTAACCACGATAGAGAAGCTCAGGATCACATCCCCAGCTGTGGAAATGGACGCCATCAATTAGCAGCACATACTTGGACAGCGTGCCACTGGCACACGCCGCTTGGGCTGCTTCCAGAGCTGAGGAGCTGCTCCAGAGCCCCGTGATGTCGCTGCCCTCAGGCTCCTCCTGCCATCCACACACGTGTGTTCTGCCCATCCAGACGTGTGTGTTCCATACACACACGTGTGTGGATGGGCAGAACACACACGTGTGTGTATGGAACACACACGTGTGTGTTCTGCCCATCCAGACATGTGTGTTCCATACACACACGTGTGTGTTCCATCCAGACACCGTGGCGGTGCTAACAATTCTATCATTAGACACTTTTCCCACTCATCACTCAGCGTCTCTTCACTTGAGCTTCTGTGACGTCTCCTCACCAGTGAGTCTTCATCTCAGAGTCGACGCTCCGGGAGGCCAAAGCCCCGTCCGACCCGGCGTGAGGCCGGTGGTCCGAGGGGAATCTACGCAACCTGCCGTTTCCAGACTTCCTGCCAACTTCCAATGCATCCAATGTTGTCTTTCTCAAGAGAAAAGTGTTAAAAAGAAAAGAAACCTTTATGTAGCAGTTTGTGTGAGACGTCTTCTTCGTGTAGGCGACTTGGAGAAAGAGATCGGCGTCACCTCAGGACACTTCAGGGGGTCCCTTCCCGCTTTATTATGGATGCAAACCCATCGACTCGCTCATCGGTCGCTTGTGAACTGCCCTCACTGAGATGAATGTCAGTGTAACTGGATACAGGGGTTGTACACATGTTGTCAACAACAAACAAAGAAGAGGTGTAGCAATGTCTTTTTATTGTTTCTTTTCTACCTGCCTCGCGTGTTTGGATGTGTATCTTAATGCGTCTCAAATCTTAAAGCACAAGACTTTTGTCAGGGAGGAGAGCTCTACGACTCTCTGCTGTAAACAACTTGATGTTTGTAGGAGTGAATATATTATCAGGTAGTTCAACTATGTAGCGGGACTCATTTTCTATGACGGGTTTTAGGGTGTTCTGTCGGGGCAATGCATTGTATGTAGCAGCACATTATTACATAATGTACAGTATATCACAACAAATTAAATATATACAGATATGATCAAGAGCCTTTCACAATGTGTCACATGGTAGCAGCAGTTCCTTTTCTTATTTCCTTCTTTGGGGGTTTAGTGTCTGATTGAAGTTTCCTTGAAGCAGGTACAACACTCAGTGGTGAATAGACACCATTCGTTTCTACATGTTCCTGTCACTATCATCTTTTCAACCATTTCCTGTGTAAAATGAATCGTGCTTCCTGACTCTTAATAGGTAGAGCTTATTCTTCTTATTCCATCCAGCCTTCATTCAATCAGCGAGAGGTCAACACCTTCACCAATGAATTTGCCATCGTCACAAAAGGTTTTCCAATATGTGATCATCAACCGGCAACACGCTGCTCAGGATGTGTGGTTGCTTCCCGTATGCTCCCCTTTCATTGAATCGGCCCCTCTCTCTCTGGGAATTCATCCAAGTCCCTTGAATAGCGGCGCCCAGGTGTTTGTTGTCGGTGGGCTTGACCTCTGTGGGCTTGACCTCCGTCAGCGAGAGATGTTCCGCGAGCCGACGGCCGACGCCGAGTGGCGCTCTGCTTCCAGAGAGACGCCGAGAATTACAGAAGCATCTAAAGAGCAGACGCAGTCAACGCGAACGCTTCAACACGTTCTCATTACCATCATTTACTTTGCTTACTTTACATTACTGCCATGTGTGTGTGTGTGTGCGTGTGCGTGTGTGTGTGTGTGTGTGTGTGTGTGTGTGTCTTCTCTCGCCTTATTTCTCCAGTCCTCCCATGACAGCCCATCAGCTCTGTCGCCATGGTGACAGTGCCAGTGCTCTCCTGGTTCGCTTTCTGTCCTCTTCTTGAAAATCAAGTCTAATTGAGCTCAAATGAAACAACTGGTCTCCGCCTCCCCCCCCCCCCCTCCCACTCACCCTCAGCTCCTCATGACAGTTGCTTGGCTTATTATAGTGAATGACACATTTTCCTGTATTTGATGAGCCAGTTCACAGACACAGGTCTTTATCCAGTCTCCATAGTCTAAGCTGTTGATGACCCCCATCCTTTTCTTTGTCTCTCTCCATTCGTGCTCTTGATTCTGCAGAAGGTGTCTGACCCGTCAAAGGGATGTAATGTATGCTGAGATGTTGGCTGCCTCAGAGGATCTGTCAAAGGTAATCAATCAGCATATTGTAGTGGAATATCAGCTCTACGTGTTGCTATTCGGTTCGTGTGACAATGTAGAATCTACAAAGTGGAAACAGGAATTAGATGGATGGTGTGTCAAAGGTTTCATAAAGTGAAGACACTCAACGCAACGCAAGTCAACACAACTTGATGCAAGTTGAAGTAACTTAATGTAACATCACATGACATCATGTGACGAGACATAACGCATCATGTGCTTCGCTGTTTCTCACGGACTGTTAATGACGGGGATTGTCGAGTTTATTGACGAGTTGTGCAGTAATTTCCAGTGTTGCTGAAGCGCGAGAGCAGCCTCCGTTTACCCAGTTTACTCTGATCCGGGATCAATGAACTGTTTCCTGCCAGCAAGTGTTGTCGTAGAATCTCATGTAAATACTGTATGTACTGTGTCTTTAACAAAATACAAAAGGATTAAACAGAATATTCACATGTTGAAATAAATGTATGCACCACATCTAATGACTCTGGGGTATTTCTGCAGGTATTTAGAAGTACTGTGGTGGTATTTTCTTCTGCCAGTGTAGGCAAAGCTCATTCAGCCCCACTTTGTATGTTCCCCAGACTCCGTATTTGATGAAGGTCAGCTGGAACCACATGTGATTTCCCGAGGCTTTGGTCTGAGTCCCAGAGTATTTTAATATGCCGACTTCCTTCTGAAAGCCCAATTAACACGTCTGTAGATAGGAGTTATCTGCAGCCCTCAAAGAGCAAACGAGTTCAAGGGCGGTGGGAATGTGGCGCCGAAGACGAGGACAGCGGTCGGCCCGCCGCCCGTACTCTGATGTTGTGTCATCAGAGAGGAACGCTTTGCTCATCTTGTTATCAGACTGACTCACGGCGGCGGCGGGAAGCCGTGGTGCATCTGTCACTGAGAACAACTAATCAGTTCAGACAATGCAAGAGAAACAAAAAGGTCAACCATGACACAGGGCTTGTGCAGTGAGGGGAAGCGTGTCCTTTGTGAGAGCCTCTGCCCTCAAGGTACAGCAGCCTGGTGTCAGTGGAAGAATCCTCATTGTGTTCGCTGAACGCACATCGGAGAAGATGGAGAATGATGACAAATGGAGGCCGCTAGTGGAGTCAACGCTGATATGTTCTGGTGAAACTCAAGAGCAACTTCTCTCTTATTTCACAGGATAATTTAGAGAAGTATACTGACAGGGTTAAGAAGGAAAATGTGTTTTTTCCTCGACCAAATGGGCTGACATGACCTTATAAAAGGTTAATTTAGCTGCAGCTTTCAAAAGACCATCAGCTAAACCAAATAGTTCCCAGGACCGGAGGAAGCTGGACGTTAAGCCTGTAGTAGCTCAAGAGCAGCGGCTCAGAAAGGGATCTGCTGGATGCAGTAACTCCTCTTCAGTCATGCCCTCTCAGCGAGAGCGATGTCGGGGACACGAGGCGACCGGACGGTGGACGCTCTCACCGACTTGTGTCACGGTGATCTCTGTAATGTATGACTTGGACAAATATCACAACATTTTAATTTAGTCAGCCTCACCCAAAAAAAGGATGTTATCTCAACATGGCATGTTTTGACAGAAAGAAGAGGCTATCGAATCAAGGGAACTCAAGGAAACATCGATCACACGAGCTTCATGTGAAGCTGAATTGATGAACATTTGAAAGAAAATCTCATGGAAACAAATTCATAAACAAAATGTTTATGCAGCTTTTGACCTTGTCCAGCTGTGTGCACATACTGCGGCGTGTACCACCTCCAAATCCTGCCAGGCAATACTTGAAATACTGTGTTTCTTTTCCAAAGCTCTTTCACACGGGAAGATAAGGAAGATGTGTAAACAGAGGCATGTAATGACTGAACAATACAAAGAGGCAGCTGCTGTGTGCTTCACACCACCTTCAGCTGTGTCCGGGAGGAAACATGGATCTGCGGAGCATTCTTCTGGAGGCCGAATGTATTTTTGTGTTCCCTAAGCTGCATTCTGCAGAGTAATGCTATTTTCTGCTAATTTTAACACCAAAGGGAACACACGTGCAGTATTAAACCTCCTTCGTCACCTCATCTTCCTGCCTCTGCAGCTCCAGATGAATCACCATGAAACCATCGAACGCACCCTGAACTATATTCTTCTGCCGCTGATGTATTTTGAAAAACAGCTGCAGGCGTGATGCTGGAAACGCAGCCGAGGATTTGAAAGGAACCGGCATAGTGAAGGTGATCTCTGCAGGGGAGACGGTGAGGGATGTTCCCCGCTCCCTCAGATGTAGAATCTGGCATCATGCAAAATAAAGTGTCTGATCTCAGCTGGAGAGCAGAGGAAGAGAAAAGGAAAAGAGAGGCGATGAATGGCAGAGCATGTCGTTACGCGTCAAGGGGGATAAGCGTGTCTGTTGGAGTCACACGAGGACATCGAGAGGACACCAGATGTTCCAGAGAATAACCTCGTGTCCACAGAATGTGTCCTTATTTTAGGATGCTGAAGTCTCGTCTGCCATCAGAAGCCCTTTGTGTGCGTGTGCTGCCTGACACTCACTGTTGTCAGTGCCATACATAAACTCTCAGACAGTGTGTGGTCTTCTGCCAGCATTGCTATACAACTGAGAAAATCTCATAGAAGAGCTCCAAAAATGTTGTTTTAGAAACCGGCACCGGACTCCTATGAACACTTCCTGAGTCTTTGTGTGTTTCTGTTGTGCAGAAACATGTTGTTCTTTAGGTTGGAGTGGGCGTTCTGTCTGCAGCACGGACGGCTCGTTAAGTCGGAGGATGCCGGTTTGACTCTTTTCTCTTCGTCTTGTCCATCAAAACCCAACTGGCAGACTGCAAAGGCCAGCGGCCAACACCATGCAGAGATGCGTCCTCCAAGCTTGGTTAATTTAATAGTTCCAATGATATCTTAAACATCCAGATAACCACTGAGCCCGTTGCCACATGTCAGTGGCCTTGACTCCCAGTGATGAGACACAATGCATCTGATGACCCTGCTGTGGATGTTCCTGGTCCAGAGAGTTTGAGTCCTCTAGTGCCACAATAAAATATGTAAAGAATAATCTAAATCGTATCGGAAGATTGCCGAACACTTTACGGATAACATTCATACTCTCCCAAAGCTAAAACCTTTGCATCTTCAATCATCATCGATGAACTTTCCTCTTGTGCCTCAGGCCAAACATTTAATTAAACATACAATTTAATTAAACATACGAGATATAATTTTTTTAGCATTTCAGATGCACTCTGGACGCCTACTGCTGAGTATTTATAGGGATCTTAAAATAAGCACAATATAAAACCACAACATGTCTGGATAGACGTGTTTATGCGAGCCCAGAGACGTAACGTTGCAAGATATAAAGGTCATTTCACGAGGCGGCTACGCTTAGTTAAAATGTCACGTTTATGCTTCAATGTTTTACTGCTTGAATTCAGAAGTGACATTTGTATTCCGTCAATAATGAAGAATACTGTTGGAGATTGTTGTGCCGCCAATTAAGTCAGGAAACTTTGAATTCATTAATATTCATGCCATCGTCACTCAGGGCAGAAAGTATCCCCGACTTCTGTCCTCTCACATGTTCCAATTCCTCCAGGTCTTCACCTCCATCTTAAAGGACAGATCCACCACCTTCTATTGCATCAGCTGTGAGGCTCATGATGCTCCTCTACCTGCACCGCACCACGGCAGGTTGGCAAACAGTCACACCATCAGATTTGTAGCTTTTGTGTACATGAATTGTCTGTGTGTGTGTGTGTGTGTGTGTCTGTGTGTGTGTGTGTGTGTTGCTCAGCACCAAAACAAAGCAAATGAAAAGTCAACGAGGATCCTTTTTACGAGGTGACAAAGCGCATGCAGCGATTGGCGTAGTGTTAATTATTAAAAGACGCTGGAGTTGCATCTGTCCAGTAAACACAGGTCTTTCACCTCGGGGCCAGTTTTCCACACTGTGACGTTTTGTTGGAAATAGATGGAATTTTGTTGTTGTTATAAATTGTTATAATCTGGATCAACTGGATCTGGGAACAGGATGCAATAAAGCAAATGCAGAAAGAGGAAGGATATTTACATATTATACATGTATTAATGCATTGTCTTTTATTGAATTAATGCCAATATTAGCTAATATGGCTCTCACTATGGAAACAGGTTACACATATGGGATCATGGGATCCTCAGTAATCAAATATAATTTAGCATAAAGAGTATAGAAGTAGTAAAGAATCCTAAAGTTTACAACCTGATGCATTAATGTCAGTTATACAGCAATTTCCATGTATAATTCTACTGAACTGGTTATGAGTCTGGAAGATAATAATTAGCTATTTCTTCTTTGAGAAAATGACGTGGTCTGAGTTGAAAAGTGAGATGGGAACCACTCTGCTTCATAGGAGGCTACCAGCGGCCTGATGGCTTAGCTTAAACTACTTTAGCTTGGTTTAGCTTAGTGTGAAGACTAAACATCATCTGAGAAGCGGCTAACTGTGCGCTATCTGAAGGCAACAGGATGTCGGTCAGGTTAGCCTGTTTGCTAAGCTAAGCCTAGCTTACGGCTAACTGTGCGCTATCTGAAGGCAACAGGATGTCGGTCAGGTTAGCCTGTTTGCTAAGCTAAGCCTAGCTTACGGCTAACTGTGCGCTATCTGAAGGCAACAGGATGTCGGTCAGGTTAGCCTGTTTGCTAAGCCTAGCTTACGGCTAACTGTAGCGTAACATGTCGGCTCCCCTTTAGATACGAGATTCAAATCAATCCTCTTGAAATATTTCTTTCAACATTTTAGCTTGTATGCTGGAAATAGACAAATTACATTGACCCAAGACAACGATGTGAGTTTTCTGAAGGGTAATGAACGTCTACAGGAGTTTCTTTCCTTGAAGAGGCCTCTGCTTGTTTTCTATATCTGGTTTTTTCACCCAGGGAGAAGGAAAGCTCCACGGCTCATCTCGGAGGTCAGCGTCGGTCACTTTGAGAAACACATCAGAGTTAACACAAGACAGAACGTTTCCCTTCTTGCCTCCACGAGTCCCTTCTGGACGGAGCGTGACGACAGCATCGTCCACATGTCATTGCCACCTTGTAAATTGCAAAGACCCCTGGGAATCTGCTCGAGCGCTTCTCACAATCAGTGTCGTTACTTTCAATGATCTGCTCATGAGTTCCGGTAACAAGTGGGAAACGAGCTGCAGCTGTGAAGAAGCGTTCGGGCTGGCGGCTCCGAGATGAGCCGCCGCCTCCCGCTCAGAGGGAACGGCTTCCTGCATGGGCTTGACTGGAGGATTTAAATGGATCTTATTTGGCAAAGACAAGCCGAGGTTCATCATTTCCCCCGATGACAAACGGACCCGAGCTAGATTTACTTCCTGCGAGGAAGCCGACAACGACAAACCGGAGGAAACGCTTTCCATCGCCGACGTCAGCAGCCCGTTCAGCGACTCGGCCCCCAGTCTGCCTCTCCATTAGAGAGAGGAAAGAAGACACCTGTTGGCCAGGAGCGTCCCCTGTGTGAGGCCCCTCATGCAGGTGTGTCCCCTCTGTGAGGCCCCTCATGCAGGAGCGTCCCCTCTGTGAGGCCCCCTCATGCAGGAGCGTCCCCTCTGTGAGGCCCCTCATGCAGGAGCGTCCCCTCTGTGAGGCCCCTCATGCAGGAGCATCCCCTCTGAGGCCCCTCATGCAGGTGTGTCCCCTGTGTGAGGCCCCTCATGCAGGAGCGTCCCCTCTGTGAGGCCCCTCATGCAGGAGCATCCCCTCTGAGGCCCCTCATGCAGGTGTGTCCCCTGTGTGAGGCCCCTCATGCAGGTGTGTCCCCTCTGTGAGGCCCCTCATGCAGGTGTGTCCCCTGTGTGAGGCCCCTCATGCAGGTGTGTCCCCTGTGTGAGGCCCCTCATGCAGGAGCGTCCCCTCTGTGAGGCCCCCTCATGCAGGTGTGTCCCCTGTGTGAGGCCCCCTCATGCAGGAGCGTCCCCTGTGTGAGGCCCCTCATGCAGGAGCGTCCCCTCTGTGAGGCCCCTCACGCAGGAGCATCCCCTCTGTGAGGCCCCTCATGCAGGAGCGTCCCCTGTGTGAGGCCCCTCATGCAGGTGTGTCCCCTCTGTGAGGCCCCTCATGCAGGTGGGTCCCCTCTGTGAGGCCCCTCATGCAGGAGCGTCCCCTCTGTGAGGCCCCTCATGCAGGAGCGTCCCCTCTGTGAGGCCCCTCATGCAGGTGTGTCCCTTGTGTGAGGCCCCTCATGCAGGAGCGTCCCCTGTGTGAGGCCCCTCATGCAGGTGTGTCCCCTCTGTGAGGCCCCTCATGCAGGAGCGTCTCCTGTTTGAGGCCCCCTCATGCAGGAGCGTCCCCTCTGTGAGGCCCCTCATGCAGGAGCGTCCCCTCTGTGAGGCCCCTCATGCAGGAGCGTCCCCTCTGTGAGGCCCCTCATGCAGGTGTGTCCCCTGTGTGAGGCCCCTCATGCAGGAGCGTCCCCTGTGTGAGGCCCCTCATGCAGGTGTGTCCCCTCTGTGAGGCCCCTCATGCAGGAGCGTCCCCTGTGTGAGGCCCCTCATGCAGGAGCGTCTCCTGTTTGAGGCCCCCTCATGCAGGAGCGTCCCCTCTGTGAGGCCCCCTCATGCAGGAGCGTCCCCTCTGAGGCCCCTCATGCAGGTGTGTCCCCTGTGTGAGGCCCCCTCATGCAGGTGTGTCCCCTGTGTGAGGCCCCTCATGCAGGTGTGTCCCCTGTGTGAGGCCCCTCATGCAGGAGCGTCCCCTCTGTGTGTCCCCTGTGTGAGGCCCCCTCATGCAGGAGCGTCCCCTGTGTGAGGCCCCTCATGCAGGTGTGTCCCCTGTGTGAGGCCCCTTCATGCAGGTGTGTCCCCTCTGTGAGGCCCCCTCATGCAGGTGTGTCCCCTGTGTGAGGCCCCCTCATGCATATATATATATACACACACATATGTATATATGAATTGGAAAGCTTCCTGTTAATTACAATCTACCTTTTGATCAGCACAGGTGAGGTTGTTGTGGCAAAATGAAGAGTAGAGAGACGATGATTTGATGGAGCACCCCAGCGGGACTGTATGAATGAGCACAAGGCAACATCCAACAAGTGAACAAGTCCCTCTTTCTAAAATATTTGAAACATATTTGTAGTGTATATTTAGCCCCTCCCACCAGACCTTTTAACCAATCACATCAATTATTTGAAGAGCCGGCACATGATTTACTCCGGTTGGATCAAGGTGACTGTCAAGTTACGGCTCCAATTTAGCGCACTTCCCCACTTGATAGGGATTGGTTCATCTACCCGGATTTAAACTGGGTTTCACTCTGAATGACCACAACTTTTCCTTTTTTCTTTCTCCTTTTATTTTGGAGTTAAGAGATTTCAGTCATTTCCATTCGTTCCATATGAGACGAAAGAGGTGAAAAACCTTTACAGAAAAAACAGAAAACCCCACATTTCAAATATGCCAGTAGAAAACACGCTTTTCCATTTGCACCCGTGCATTCTGCATGAGCACACAACCTGCATTCACCACCTACAGATCCCCAGCTGTGCTTCCACTAACATATCAAACGTAAACAATATAACAAGACACCAGACAATCAACCTTAGAAAACTCAACCCTTTAACCCCAACGACATTTGTCCACAAACAATTCACCCCTGCACATGTGAGCGCGTTACGGAGCCCGATGACGTCGCTGACGCTCCCGCACTGGCAGTGAAAGTGAAAGTCAAACAGTCGCTCAGAGTTCGTCTCCCTTACCGGCTGCCTCTCCAGACTTGTAGATGCCCGTTCTCATTCCGCAGATCGTCCGCTACATACTCTATTTCCTCGCGGCGTTTGTTTACCACCCCCTTAAGTGCGCCCTGTGGTTATTTCCGGTCTATAAGCCTCCGCCCCGTTTCCCAATTGCCTGTTTTATTTTACAATGACCTCTAATTATTCCTACGTGCTTTGTTTACATCCCAATTATCTATATTCCCTAATTTACATGTTTTAATTTCTATTTATAAATTCCGGATAGAAAATCTAACCACGTTTGACTTGACAGTGACAGTGACCCGACCGCACGAGATAACAAGGGATCGTAGTCCAGGAGAACATCTGTTACATAACAGTGTCATAGCAAGGGACATCATTATTTATGCTGGCTCACTCTAAGGAGTTCAACCAAGGTTATATGATTTTCCCCAACAAGGTGAACATGCTAACCGTTGACATTTATATACAATCAACATATAAAGAAGAATTTGGTGATTAGTGAATATTCACTTGGGCTCAAATGAGTGTTTCAGGTGAATATCTGGAAATCAGAACTGCACATGAAGACAATGCAACTAGTTCTAAATAAAATACCAGAAATGTGCGTCAGCACTGCTCGCAGTCCACTGTATGAAGAGGCAGATATGTCGCTGGAAATAGAAAATACTGTGCATGTGTTGCAGGTGGAGGCCTCAGTGAGTCATACTGTGCACACCTGTCAGTGAACTCTGAGTCCCAGGTCAGAACCTGAGGGTTCGGTTCTGTTTCTGCCAAGACGGAGTTTAATTGGACCCGACGACACACGCTGCTGGTTTCCAAGAGGTGAGTAAACATGTCCCATGCAGTCTGGAGTGGTTGCTCTGCATCTGGCGTGAACACGCCCGCCCATGTTGCCAGGGTAATCTCAATGAATCACTGGGTAACAGGATATGACTGGATGCTTGTTGTTTGTCATTACACGGCGGCGGGGAGAAGCTTTTATGACGCAAACAGCAATCCCTCCCGAGACAACCACCAACCCTCATAAAAATGCAGAACAGATCAGGAGAACGACGAGGCGCGTCGGAGGAGCGGCGGCTTGAAGGGTTTGTTATATTTGGCTGCGGTGCTGACAATCTGAATATTTTGCGTTAATAAAAGGAAAATGACTACAGCCTCGAGGAGGCAGGGGAAGAAAGACACAACGGCGCTGCAGTACATCTCATGAACTGCATGGACAGTAAAGTGCGAGGGGGCCACGACCTCGTTCATGATCTCATTGCTCATCATTTAGAGATCTCAGCTTCATTCTCAACACATCATTGAAGCCGAGGGTCCCTCCACCGCTGGACCACTTGGCCGATGAGGTCGTCCAACAGGTGAGGGTCAAACGGATCTCAGAGCAGAGACCCGAAAGCTGTTTGTCAAAACGTGTTTTCTGGTAACCAGAAACTCAGACGGGCTTTAAAAAATAAAAATGCTCCTTACCCCTTTTATGTCTGGAATATTCATTGAAGCAATTTCTCGTCCTTTTCTGGATTGTTAGTAAGCCCGCTCTGAGTCTTCGCGCTTAAATCAGAGTGAAATAAATTCTTACAATTGTTCATCGACAGAGTGAAATAATAAGTATTCAAGAAAAATTGCGGCCAGTTATTTACTTCTCTTCTACTAACAGATTCTAAATTAATATATCGCTGTCTGAGCAGTGTAACGCCCTGTCTGCCCTATGTCTCCTCTGTCCTGATTGGTTCATTCCCTTCACCTGCCCTCAGCCACTCCTCTGTCTCCCTGATTGCATCATGCCGTACACCTGTCCACCCCCCCCATATTGAGCCAGTCGTTCCCTCGTCTCCTGTCGGTTTGTTGTCTTTCTCTCAGCCTCGTGGTGTCTCTGTTTCGATGTCTCCTCTCACTCTTTGTTCCCTTGGTGATTCCTAGTGGTTTTTTTGTAGTTGCTTTCAAGCCAGAGTTTTTATGTTTTACCTTTTTCTGAAGTAGTGTTTTTTGTTTCGCTTAAAGCTGGAGTCCAGCCCGTCTCTCTGCACCTGAGCCTCACCGCTACTTGCATTGGATAAGAGTTGGCAACCCTGGGTTAGGGTCGAATTGTTTTTATCTAGTTTATGCTTACTGGTATCTCAAGATTACTAACCGTAGCTTTAAGTCTTAA